>NC_091284.1:417630292-417946125 GCF_032444005.1 Ranitomeya imitator | reverse complement strand
GTCAATGTAAATCTTTGCCAAAGCATTGTGTGTGGCTGGCTCTTCACAGCCCTCATGGATCCTAGACTCCAACCATGGCAGAAGCAACTTTAACCTAAGAAAAATAAAAATTTTATTTAGAAGACATTGTGAAATAGGGTAAGTAGTCCAATAATGGATCACAGTAACTGTACAATGATACATTAAGGGAATTTCAGGCACCTACCGGTTCCTTTTTTCAACTTCAGCAACAAGCTCATCAGTGGAGAACTGACCCCTCACCACAAGGATGAGGCTCTTGATCACATCCTCAGAGCAATCCACATCAAGCAAGCCACCAATAACCACAGGCAATCGGCTAGGATTAACCTTATAGGGGAAAAAAACAAAAACAAGTCAGTGTTAAACCCAAAAGTAAATAATGCCTAAAATAAAAATTAAAAAGGATGTCTCAGTCTCGCTCTGAGCGAGAAGCGCCAAGAGGGTGGGCAAATCCAGGGGCATGATGTGAATGAGTGGGCGGAGCATCCGGGTTGCAGCCTAGCAGATGCCAAAGCTGGTGGACTAAATTTTCGGTGCTGGCTGAGACGCACCAGAGGAAATACCACACGCTATAGGAGCCCCTTCTTGCTGAGCCCGACCCGGGCGCTTACTTATCCTGATGTGGAGGCCCTTTGAAGAAGCGCATAGTGCTGTTCAATCAGTGGTGATGAAGTGGAGTAGCTCAGACTCCATCAGTGCCTCTACATCCTAGGGGTTAGCTCCCCCAGGATGGAACAGGGCTATTGGTCTGGCATTAGTAAGCTTGGCTGCAGAAGGGGATACATGGAGGCAACACTCCATTTTCCCATCTGTTATTGGTGTGGGGAGTTCGGTGCCCTGAAGAGACTCGTCTTCCCTAAAATAGAGCTCAGACATGTGAACGGTGCAGGAGGGGGTACGTGGAGGCGACAATCCACTTTCCCACCTATTGGTTGGGGAGATCGAGCCCTGAAGGGATCAGTCACCCCTGTAATCCTTTAAAAAGAAAAAAAAAATGTAAAACATGAAAAATTGAATAAAATAGAATAAAAATAAAATAAAAAATTGTGGTCTGTATAGCAGACCCATGTGCCTCCTACGGACACTAATCATGAACTGGTTCGGATGGAGCCAGTGGTAGGTGTATACTGCAGGGGAGGAGGAGTTAATTTTTATATATTCACTTAGTGGCAGCAGCATACACCCATGGTCCTGTGTCCCCCAATGAGGCGAAGGAGAAATAAAAATTAAGAAGGATGTCTCACAAATACAAAGTTTATAAATGGAAGCCAGAGTGGGTCTGCAGGGGAAACCACAACTGGCCAGACGTCCCCAGAAACGGTCTTAAGGTGTGGGGAGGTCCTAAACTTCCCACCCCCAAAAATATTCCCCTTGCCAGGGGCTAATTTATCCACTTTATACTTTTATGGGATTGCCTTATAAAGATTCCTCTTCAAAATTAAAAGCAAAGGCAGAGTACCTTTCCACTTATAACAAAACAAAACAAAACGAATGGATACATTTTATGGCAGTATTATTTTTCATGACTACAATATATTGCAGAGACCTGGTTCTAGCTGTACCTAAAACTTCGCCTACAATTACACTAGCTCTACGCTAGAGTGCGCACTAGGACAAGTACAGAAACGCACACATTTCCAAGAGAGCCATTAAAAGTGGCAGAACAGATTCCTTACCTTTTGTACATAGATTTCAATATACTTCTGCAGATTATTTCTGTACAGATACAGGACAAGATCATGGACAAAGTCAAAGCGGTCACATACAATTATGAGTGGCAGCTGGTCTGTAAGTTTCGCTTCCTGCAAGGATGCATAAAACAGGACATGTAAAAACATACAAATCTGCATTACCACTAGCTATGCTACAATTAGTGACTATTCTTAGTTTAACACTAATGTTAAATAGTAGATAACACTAAAATGCATGGAGGTTTTAAAAAAAAAAAAAAAAAAAAATATATAGAGATAACATTTTGACCGATGCATGCCATAACAAATTGCCACCAGTATCAGATTGAAAAATGAGGTGTACTGTGGACAGTTTCCGCAATAGTCACAGCACGCTAGGACTCTAAACTCAATCTCCAATCAACAAAACAACGAAACCTTAAAATGGCCCTTTTTCCACATAACAATCCTACATACACAATTAACACCAAACTACAGGGGGAGGCCCATATAAGATTTACCTTGTACATGTCCTGCTCATTCCACAGACAAAAGGAAAAGCACAAGAAATAACTTCCATCAGGAAAAGCTTAAAACACATTAAAAGTGGATCTATATGGGATACTAAGTCTAAAACTTGTCAACACAGTTCAAGCATTAACGAAACAGAAGAGATGCAACTAAATGTATAAGGTTATTCTAAGCAGTGGTTACAAAAAAATATCTAAACGGAGACTGTCGGGTGATGACGAAACACACCCAAAGCTGGTAACACCCAGTTGTCAACCAAGTCAGAATTTTGTAGTAGGAACAGCAGAAGGACACCACACCGTGGAATTATGTAAAATGCTGCAGAAGTATTAAAGGGGTTTACACTGTGTGCGGTGAGGATTCTCCAGTGCAGGTGCCGGGAATCATGTGAAAGTAAATATGGCATCTGCATATTATTGGCCACATTCCGACTTGACTGTGTCCGGGCTCGCTCAGTACATTTACATTGCCCATGTGCCCATCTAGTCAGCATGTGACTGCATGTATACCAATCATATACTTGCACTCACACACCCACGGCCGGAGAATCCGCACAGCACGTAGTGTGTGTGTGATGTGAGGCTTCACAAGTTTGCAGTCAAACACACAAACAGACTTGTAGCCTATGGCTGGACAACCCCTTTAAAACAGATAAGTCTGGGTTCATGACAGGTCCTCTTTTTTTGTTTGCCTTCATACAGTTGGACATGTTCCTGGGACAGACAAGAAGACAAATGGTCAGTGAGGAAACACTATTTCACTGGATGGAGACATAGCACCACCTGCACTGCCAATTGGAAAAAGGTGTACAGCACTCCAAAGTCGGGGTCCTAACAAGTGCTACAAAAATCCCATAGCTTAATGCTTTATTAACTTGTCCTGTACTTTAGAACTCAAACTACTTTATAAGACATTAACAAGTTGTTAACATGCAGCAAAATCGGATTTTCACAATTTAACCATTTACATTTCCTGCTAACAAAATTTTTTTTATTTCTGGTAAAATTAGACATGTTACATTAAACCAATCATCATGGTGGACAAACTACAATGTTTCGACTGGCTGCAGGTTGTTTTTCTGTGCATACACTTTTCCCCAATTTACTAGAAAGCTCAGAAGAAAAGCTCAGAGGATGCCTTTAAGCTGCTCTGGAAATTGGTTACCAATTTTAACATGTAACTAGAGCTGCTGCTCTTCGCTGCAGAGTCTGGCTGTGTCTGACAGTGGGCGCCTCAATCACTACAGCTGCTACTAAATTGAACTAAGGGAAATGACTATTTTAATCTTCGTCTTCAAGATACTAATTCTAAAACCACATTTCCCAGGATAATGAATGACGCATTGAGGTAGAAGATCAATTTAATCACAATTACCTTGAGGAAGTTTTTCACACGCTCTGGGTCATAACAGTTACTCTCTCGGCAAATTCTCTCAACTTCTTTTATCTGGCCGGTTTTGCAAGCCGCCTGAATGTACTTGAAGTGAACATCAGGATCTTGGCTGAAGTTAACAATGGAACCCAGGAAATAAAACAGGCCTAAAGAAACAAGATTAATAAAGTATTATATACTTCTCTGGGTCTGTACCAATAAAACTACATTAAATAAATCCAACACATGGTAAAAGTATCCAAACTGGCCTGTGCAGCAAGTAATGATTTATAATTCATACTTTTATCTCCCAGAGAAGCAATGCACAACCTAAAAGTCTCCTTACACTGGCATGTTAGGCAAGTCACTCTCCATAAGGAGAAACGTTAGTACTTAGACCTCAGTCAGAGGCCTCTCATAAAACCAAATCAGATCTCATGCTTTGCACTGAGGGGTGGCAACACTCAGAAACAAGTCCGCAAAACTCGTTTGGTTTTTATCCCAAGTCATGTGGCAACGCTTGTTATAGGGTCGATAGTGACACTTAGGATAGCTACTTCCAAGGGGAGGCATTAGAGTTCAAGTTCTATTCCTCCCTGAATAGACAATTTTCATTAATCTATCCACAAACATACACCAGTCATTTCTATACACACTTTAACCCCTTGCCTCTGCCGACAATTTTCACTCCCCTTCTTCCAAGAGCCATAACTTATATTGTTCCGTCGACATAGCAGTATGAAGGCATGTTGCTCACAGGACAAGTTGTAGTTTTGAATGACATCACTATCATATAATGTAATAAAAATTGGGAAAAAAACAAAAATGTAACAATTGTATAAAATGATCGCAGGGAAAAAAGAAAAAAAAAAAAAACACATTCCGCCATTTATTTTTTTGAGTGTTCATTGTATGATTACAGTGAAACCAAACTTGTAGTTTTGTTTTCCTTTTAATTAAAGGGAACCTGTCACCCCCAAAATCGATGGTGAGGTAAGCTCACCGTCATCAGGGGCTTATCTACAGCATTCTGTAATGCTGTAGATAAGCCGCCGATGTTTCCTGAAAGAGGAGAAAAAGAGGTTAGATTATACTCACCCCGGGGCGGTCCTGCTGTAGAATGCTGTATAGAATGCTGTAGATAAGCCCCTGATGACGGTGAGCTTACCTCATATACGATTTTGGGGGTGACGAGTTCCCTTTAAAGTGTTGCATAAAATTGATGTTTGAAAAAAAGTTGCCGCTATCTGAGACCCATAACGTTCTTGAGTCAATTGAATTTCTTAGCACTTAAAAAGCTAATCTCAGAATGGCCTTATTTTTCACAAAGCAAATGCATAGGGATTAATATACAGACTAAGGCCAACATAAATGTATTTACTGTACCTTTGTGGATTTTCTTTATCTCCCTCTCTCCCTTCTAGTTTCTCATAGCCTTATCTACTAAAACTACATTTCCCAAGAGCACTTGCTGCCCCTCAGTGCAATGCCTAGGACTGTAAATAAAAGCTCCCTTGTGGAGGAGGGCAGGGGAGTTGAGCTCTGCTAGAAATCGTCTACAGTAAAAACCACTATCGCCAGAATGATGTATATGGCTGAAGAGAAAATCTGCCGAGTAGGTTACTGTACAGGAGCAGAGGGTGCACAGAGGCAGAACACAAAATGGCAGCGGAGGAGAGGAGAGAGAGGGAGAGGGAGAGGGAGAGAGAGAGAGAGAGAGAAAAAAAAAAAAAAAAATCCCATTGGCTTTGCATTGGGTTTCGGTCGATCCTCGACTTTTCGCCATAATCGGCCGATTTCACTCGACTCGACTTTTGAGATAGTCTGGTTTCGCGAAACCCGGCTCGACCCTAAAAAAGTCAAGGTCGCTCAACCCTAGTTGTCACATGACCACAAGCATGTGATTTACTATTTGCGCTCACGTGCCATCTAAAGTCTCATTCGCTTCTCTCAATGATCAGGATAGTTGGCATGTTACCGCATGTGGTCACCTGACAAGCACACAGTTTCTATTTTGTAAATCCCCTTCAATTTTCACAATTTTTTTTTTAACATGATCCACATTCTTTCAACAATCATTTGTATGAAGATCACAAGTAATACAAATGTAAAGTCTGCAGCCTATATGATAACTATTCGCAGTGATCTCATCACATAGGAGTGTTTGAAGGACACAGATCATGTCCTTCCAGCATGCTCATCTGCCCAAAATGTCACAAGTCCACACGGCAATGTTCCTAATGCTGAAAGAACGCTTTTTGCATTTAAGTCCCATTGCAGAACACAGCACACATCAAGCTCTGCATCCAGAAAATCTTTGTGACACTGTGGCAATTTCTCTTCAGATGGATTAGGGCGACACTCAAATTGATCTCTTTAATAGTAGAGCATTATGATAATATAGTTACGTTCCTGTTGCATGACCTATATGCTGGTTAGCACCACAATAGGGTTCCAGTAAACTAATTTATAGAATCTAATGACCGTTTGTGCGTCATGATCATTTAAAGGTAAAAGTTCAAGAGCCATCTATACAAGCACCCACTCATTAAGCGCAGAATATTCCCACTTCTAGAATTTTACGTTTTTTTTTGTTTTGCTGTGAATTACATTTCTCTTCCCTTACTACGCACCTTCAAAACTCTTGAATGATTCAAAAAGTTCAATGAGAGACTGTGTAGAAAGCTGCTCATGATATTTGGAGGCTACTTGGACGCATATCTGCAGGTTTTGCCGAATGTTTGCAGAAAGCATTGCACGTAAGCATTCAAGGGAGTCTTCAACGGACAGAGAGCCAAAATAATTAACAAGCCACTGGAAATGACAGGGAGAAAAAGGAGTCAATGATATTAATGTTAGTTTTCTACCACTGTACATTACACAAAAAGAACATGAAAATGAGTGCACCGAAAGCGAGACACCACCATAGAGCGTACACCCTCTCTGTGTATTTCACTGGGTGTGTATGAAGCGGTGAAAAATCTCCAAAATTCACAGATTTTTATTTGGCATGTAAACATATGGCGGCCTTACCTCTGGATTGAGAAGATGAGTGTGGACAACTGCTCTCTTAATGTCATATAGATCTGTGAAGTGCTCTAGAGCTCTCTGCAGCAGACCAGCTTTCTCACAAAGCTGGGCAATGTGAGCACGATCATAGTGTGTAAACATCTGGTTACCCAAAATTGCATCTGCAACCTACATGAAAACGGAAACATTAGTACTAAAGTTCCATGCCAGTAGCTTGCAATTCATTCCATAAATGAAAGTTATGTCAGATTACCTGAGGAGCATGCATTAGGTTCATCTCAAGCAAGCGTGTTTGCAATGGACCTTCGCTAGGACGGTTGTTCTTTAGCGCATCCAGTAGGAAAGCGGTGCACTGCTGGATAAGGTTGTATTCCATAAACACATCCACAATCTGAAAAAAGAGAAGATTCATACAGTATCGGCAAGGACTGATGCGAATACACTATTTTATTATACTCATTGTCTTTGCAACAAGGATCTTATGATGAGGTGTGAAAAAAATGTAACAAAAAAACACGCCTTCAGCGTGGTCAATATTTTTTTTACCTGTGTAATATCAGCAAGTGGCTCCTCATCCTGAACCAACATTTGAGCAAATTGTTGGCCTTGATCTGGGTTAATTCTCATGACATTTCTCAGCAAGAAGATCCAGTCAGGGGTGTATCCAACCTGCAGCATGCAAGCAAGAGGAATACAATCATACAATATAATCCACTAACTCCATTTTTTATTTTTAAATATTTTTTGGATTCCATGTTTTTACTAAATCTTCACAATGTATACAAATTAGTTCATACTTTATTGGACGGATGAGTCTTTCATTTCCCTATCCTTGAATTTTTGGCTGAACTTCAGCACCCGACACAGATTCCATCCTCCAATATCAGACAAAATGGTGTGGTGAGCTCTAAAATTCTCCCCTCTCTCCAAGCTAAATACAACTACAGCAACTATCATACCTTTTTAGCATACAGGACAATCTTCTGAACTTGACCAGTTTCTGCGAAACACTGAATAACCTTGTTAGGAACATTAGCCCTCAAGTAAACACTGAGGGCCAATGTAGGGTCTACAGACTTCACAAGATCCCCCAGCTCCTCCGAACACTCCAGCTGAAAAGAATAACAGCACTACTCATTAATGATGCTCAACCAAATGTCTTTAGAAAGTAAAATGCTAATGTACTCCACAGAAACAGATGAAAAATATAGCAGAACAATGGCTCAGACATAACATGCTTTGACGCACCTTGTCCTCCTTGAGCCACTTCTCAAGAAGTTGCTTGCGACCCTGCTGCAGTACAGGTCTACATAATTCCAGAGACTCATATTTATTCAGCTGACCCTGATCTAAGAGAATGCCGAAATACTGTAACAATGGCGAGGTCTGACCAGGTTGGGCAGGAACACTTTGAAAGCGTCTTATGGTTTCTGGAGTACGAAGAATACCCTGGAGTAAAACAGATAAAATGTCAAATATGGAACAAGTAAAACACCCAAGAATATATTTTTTTTTATTGCTTTAATCTGTTTTAGTTCACACAAATGTTGAAAACATCTTCACAATACCCATTTAGCAACATTGCACTGTAACCGATGCAATGAGCCACTGATGTCATTTGCACGTTGCATTGTAATATTAGCCAGCCCATGATTATTCAAATCTGGATACCAAAGATGGTCCAGCACGTCAGTTTACTAAAAGCAATCACAGGATTTGGGAAAGATGTATCATTCCAGGACTACGCCCCTTTAAGGTCACAATCGGCAATATGTGGAATACACATGTAAGCCAGTTAAGTACGGTAATGCACAGTCCTGGTGTCTTCGGAGTAGTGCTAAACATGATGGATGTAAGCTTCAAGCGAACCTGTACTCTGTAATCTACAGTGTTAGGTTGGCGCCATTACAATGATTAACCCCTAAGCGACCGCCAATATGCATTAAAACTGTAGCCGCTAGGGGTACTTATTCCCTCATCGTCGTTTTAAAACAGCAATCGGGAGAAAGGATGTAGCCCCCCCCAGAGTCGGAAAATCTCCAGGGTCTCTGCTGCCGAGAACAGAGCACCACAAAGCCACCCCCTTACTTTAAAGAAATAACAAAATAATGAGGAATAGCTGATAACCTTTGGTGCATTTGCAGCCACCTTTGCTGCCTCTGAGTAATTCCCTTGGGCGAAGAGAGCATTAAATTTGCGAGCAAATAGTTCCTCTGCTCCAGCAAGATTGTTGCGGACAGCCATGCGCAGGGCTAGATCAGGGTTCTGCAGGACATTTGTGATGTATGGTATAATATTTTCTTCTTCTACGCAGACGGAAAGAACCTAAAGGAAAAGAGAGCAAAAACTCCTAGTAGTAGTTCATACAAGGAATAGCAAAATATTTCACACAATACATAAACCGTGGCACTACCATTTAATGTTCATAATAAACTAAGTTAAAATCACAAACAAATGTTTGACTAAATTACATGAAGTTTACAAATAGACACAATAAGGGTGCGAGTACACCTCTAAGACGCCAGCACCCCCTCTGAGGTTTTCCTAGGGGTAGCCACTTTGGGAAGAAGCCGGTAATCCTTTCTTGAAGCAGCTTTGCTGGCGATTTTGCTGACATTGTGCAGCAGCACTGACACTAGAGACATTTTCTGTGATTTAAACTAATTAGCAACAGCTTTCTTGCAGAATTCGCTCGATAAATAATAATAAAGTTACTACTAATTTTAACAGCTCCGTTTTCGAACATTGCAGCAGTTAAAAGTAGTAACGGACAACTGACCATGTGCACAGCAATGTTACTTTTACATTGCTGTGCATCATGTTCAGTTCACTTATTTCTGGCAATTTGCTGCTCTCTCTCAGGTGGGTTCCCGGCAGAATTCGCCCGAAAAAGATGTTGTGGTCACATAGCCTAAAGGGTTTAGGAAAGGAAAGTGGCTTCAGGTGCTGTTACGTCGAGCAATCAGAATTCGTTCCATAACCTACATTTTCCACCTACTGTGGGTCTCCTATAAGCTACACATTGGAAGCCATTTGCCTATGTGGTGTAACAGCTCACCCACTGTGGAGGAGGTAGCAGAGATGGGCAGCGCTGATTGCAGTACTCCATTTTAGGGGAAAAATAACCATTTATCATATTCCAGACCAGTCCGTAACAACCAGACAAGCAACTATAAATACATGGAAATCTCTCCCAATTTACCTGGCCCTTTCTGTTAACTCCGATAATTCCAGCAGTGGCTTCATGTGGTGCAGTGACAAATATGGTCTCTCCACTAATCCGGTTCATGTAAATGCAAGTGCCAGTTTCAAGGTCATAGAGGTGAATGTAGCCATACTTTGTAATTAAGAAGACAACATCATGTTTTCCACTGATCTATACGAAAAAGTAAGAGTAGTAATATTATACAACTGTGAAAAACAAACAAACAGCGATTACGAAAATTATATTTACATTTGGTTTTGACTATTACGTGTTAAGACCTCATACACATCAGTCGAACCGGTCTATATCAATGCGTTTTTCCGACAGACTACAACAAAAGCATACCTGCATTGCGACAGGAAAGTCATTCTGGGCTTCTGGGGGGAAGAAAACATCCACTGCCTTCTTGGGAAAAGGCTGGTTGCCAGTGGGCGGGGTACCAACTTCAATAATATGTAACTAAAAGGTAAAGCACACAAACCTAAAACAATGGACCGACAAAATGGTTCTCATGACCAGTTTTTATTTATATAATCTATATTCAATCTACAAAAGCCTAATCAAAACTGGGAAAAGAACTACAAAATGTTAAGTTTCTGCCATCTGCAAAGCTAGAAAAAAACCACATCGCATGTGTTAATACAAACGGTGCAATGTACATTTTATACGCAAGAGCCATAATCCCTACATTTAAAACAGTTTTCAATATTAGTGGTAAAAAGGAAGATGGTTTCTATTTTACTACTTCTAGAAAGCCGAATGTTGTGGTTTGTGATTATTTATAGCTAGCACTGACAGGAGGACATGTAAAGACCCAAAATCATGTCCTAAAACCAGTGAGTGTAAATAAAATAAATGAATACTGTGCAAAGTTTGATATAAAAAGCATCAGTAATTATAAGCTTTTATGCCTGCTAGTTCTAACTCAATATATAAGCTTCGGCTATGCTTCAGATTAGATTATAGTACATCAAGTTTGTTTATACAGAGTAACATTTTTATTAATTGCTAATGTTTTACACTCGTGCATGAATTAAGAGGGGTTGTCTAGTTTTTTCACACACTGACTGCAGAGGCTCTCCTGTTCTGGCGCTAGGAGTGGGTGGTCATGTGACCGCAAGTATAAAAAGGTATGGATACTCCCGGCCACATTCCAACTAGACTGTATCCAGCCTTGCTCAATAAAACTTGTATTGAACAAGACAGCTCACATCTAGTCAGAATGTGGCCAGGCAGTCAAATGACCACTCAGTCTTTCTACACAGACAGGACAGCAAATTATTCTTTCATGTAAGACTGCTTAAAAACAAGCAGTGAAATGCTTTGCCTCACACAAAGAATAAGCTGTGATCCCATGCTATCTGTATACTCCCAGGAGATGTGGCACGGTCAGACACAGCCATTACACAGTACACAGCAGGGGTACATGTATAAGCATCTCTGCACAGGAACATTTTTTATTATTTTATATCCAGTTGTGGAAGTTTCTTATTCAAAAATCTATTTATTAAAATATACTATGCTCATGGGAAAACCCCATTAAGATTCAATGGATAAATTAAAGTTCTGACAATCTATCACCTCTAGCATTTAATTAAAGGGAACCTGTCACCCCCCCCCCCCCCCCCCTCAGGTGTTTGGAACTAAAAGAGCCACCTTGTGCAGCACTAATGCTGCATTCTGACAAGGTGGCTCTTTTGGTTACAAATGCCTGCACACGCTGAAATAAACGTTTATAAAATGTGCCCCCACATACCCTGAATCCGCCTCCCAGACGGATTCAGGGTATGTGGGGGCACATTTTATAAACGTTTATTTCAGCGTGTGCAGGCATTTGTAACTAAAAGAGCCACCTTGTCAGAATGCTGCATCTGTGCTGCACAAGGTGGCTCTATTAGTTACAAACGCCTGCACACGCTGAAATAAACGTTTATAAATGCAAAACGAATGACATAGGAAAAAAAAACCTGTTACAGAAAAGTAAGAATGTAGCTTTTCAGCCATTTTTATCAAAAATCATTTCAGAGGATCGCGCTATGCTGGAGAAAAGGGCTGGAGGCCGAGCTGTCAGACCGACTCCTACAGACATGCCAGTGAACAGAATTCTGCAACTTCCTATGTATTTTCATACAAACAAGCAAAATAAACAGCAAAGTTAACTGAACATTTTTAATAAAATTCAATTGCAAAAAATTATTTGCAAGCAAAGACAGATGCATGTAATAAAAAAATATATTGTCTAGATTGATAGAAAAATGCTTTTTAGCTGACACATGACAAAGTAATCAATCTGACATGCTCAAGTATCCAGCGACAAGGTCACTACTGTGACTGAGCGGACTTTACCTTTCCTCCAGCCTGGCCTCTAACCGCGAAGCAGAACAGCGTTGACTCTTCGGCATTCCCTTCCATTTTAAACTGAGCAAAGCTGGCAGCATGGCCTTCGATAGGCTGCGACACTTTCCTGTCCACAGAGTACAGCTGCATGGCTCCAACAACACGGTTTTGCTGTGTAAAATAATTCAAAATAGGTCAGTCTATTAAACTAAAGCATACAAATGGGAAAACAATATCACAAAGCTAAAGAGATTTACAATATTACATTGGTCTGAAAGTAATCAAACTAGACTTGATGGAATGAATGGGAATAAAAAGCAGAGATTTGTGATAAAGCTTCACAGTAATACCCACAAAACTTGGCGCTACACGCGGCGTACACCACCGGGCTGGCCACGCTATACAGTAGAAGAAAAAGATGTATATCAGCAGATTCCAAAAGGACACTGTTACCCACCATCAGATGAATGGGGATAGGTGTGATATATAAAGGTCAAGCTTCCTTTAGCATAAAGCATGAAGACCCCAATACACAGCTTTAGCCCTACAGAGAATTTCTATATGCCAAATATCAAATTAGCATTTAATATGGAGTGACTAGCTCTGCGCTGTTGATGTTTCTACACCCACGAAGCAGCATCAGAGGGTGAGTCATGCTAATAAGACAGGCTTTGGAAAGGGATCGTATCCATGTAATGTATTGTGGAGACCTTAAAACGAGCCTCTTCAGCACCGCGGCTTTACAATCCAATACTTTGCATGAAGCAATCTGAAGATCAGGACAACTACTGCCAATATAGGTCTTAAGGTACCTTCACACATAACGATATAGTTAACGATATCGTTGCTTTTTGTGACGTAGCAATGATATCGTTAAGGAAATCGTTATGTGTGACAGCGACCAACGATCAGGCCCCTGCTGGGAGATCGTTGGTCGCTGAGGAAAGTCCAGAACTTTATTTCGTCGCTGGACTCCCTGCAGACATCGCTGGATCGGCGTGTGTGACACCGATCCAGCGATGTCTTCACTGGTAACCAGGGTAAACATCGGGTTACTAAGCGCAGGGCCGCGCTTAGTAACCCGATGTTTACCCTGGTTACCAGCGTAAAAGTAAAAAAAAAAAAAAACACTACATACTTACCTACCGCTGTCTGTCCCCGGCGCTCTGCTTCTCTGCACTCCTCCTGCACTGGCTGTGAGCGTCGGTCAGCCGGAAAGCAGAGCGGTGACGTCACCGCTGTGCTTTCCGGCCACTGTGCTCAGTCAGTGCAGGAGGAGTGCAGAGAAGCAGAGCGCCGGGGACAGACAGCGGTAGGTAAGTATGTAGTGTTTGTTTTTTTAACTTTTACGCTGGTAACCAGGGTAAACATCGGGTTACTAAGCGCGGCCCTGCGCTTAGTAACCCGATGTTTACCCTGGTTACCCGGGGACCTCGGGATCGTTGGTCGCTGGAGAGCTGTCTGTGTGACGGCTCTCCAGCGACCAAACAGCGACGCTGCAGCGATCAACATCGTTGTCGGTATCGCTGCAGCGTCGCTGAGTGTGAAGGTACCTTAAGACTATCAGTGGTCACTGCTTTACGGAGCTTGGGTTATTCATGCATCGAAAAGAAAATAACTTATTTTCTGTTCTAGGGGAAATGAGAAATCTGCCCAAGGCAAGATCTGTTCTTTAAAGGGAACCTGTCACCCGTTTTTTCAGATTGAGATAAAAATACTGTTAAATAGGGCCTGCGCTGTGCGTTACAATAGTGTATGTAGTGTACCCTGATTCCCCACCTATGCTGCGAAATACATTACCAAAGTCGCCGTTTTCGCCTGTCAATCAGGCTGGTCAGGTCGGGTGGGTGTGGGCAAATCAGGCTGGTCAGGTCGGGTGGGTGTGGTCACAGCGCTGTTTCTTCCCCAGCTTTACGTTGGTGGCGTAGTGGTGTGCGCATGTCCCAGTGCCGAATCCACTTGCGCGCACGTGAAGAAACAGCGCGCGATCTGCGCTATTACTGTCTTCGGTGGGGGCGGCCATCTTCCTGGGGCCGCGCGTGCGCAGATGGAGTGCTCTGCTGCACGGCGCTTCAGGAAAATGGCCGCGGGATGCCGCGCGTGCGCAGAAGAGATCGCGGCGGCCATTTTCCTGAAGCAGAGTTTGTATACTCGGTTTCAGGAAAATGGCCGCCGCGATCTCTTCTGCGCACGCGCGGCATCCCGCGGCCATTTTCCTGAAGCGCCTTGCAGCAGAGCACTCCATCTGCGCACGCGTGGCCCCAGGAAGATGGCCGCCCCCACCGAAGACAGTAATAGCGCAGATCGCGCGCTGTTTCTTCACGTGCGCGCAAGTGGATTCGGCACTGGGACATGCGCACACCACTACGCCACCAACGTAAAGCTGGGGAAGAAACAGCGCTGTGACCACGCCCACCCGAACAGCCTGATTTGACCACGCCCACCCGACCAGCCTGATTGCCAGGCGAAAACGGCGACTTTGGTAATGTATTTCGCAGCATAGGTGGGGAATCAGGGTACACTACATACACTATTGTAATGCACAGCGCAGGCCCTATTTAACAGTATTTTTATCTCAATCTGAAAAAACGGGGTGACAGGTTCCCTTTAATGGGGATTGTGTCTCATGTTAAAGGGCAGTCTGTGGCCAGACAATACCTCACTCTTTATATTGCCATCCCCATCTATAGATAGAAGTAACTGCTGATCACTGTAGTTCCGTCATGAATGGCGCATAGGCATGCATGACAAGCCTCCACAAAGAATGAGGCGGGGACGGGCATTAAAACATCTGCTCCAATCAAAATGGGGCTGCAGAGCCCCATTATTGCCGATTTCAGAGCCCAGACCTTGGGATTCCTGGGTGTCCTTACAGTCAGACTGAGCAATCACTCACCCCTTAGTCCTTGGATAGAGGATTACTCCCAAAAAGACTCATTAACCACCAATAAAAGCTAGAGACACTTGGTGTTTACCTGGGCAGAGATTCCGGTAAGAAGCAGCCACTTCTGTTTAGCATCTGTCCGGTAGTTAATGATCTGGCATCCTGCCAGGCTGGAGTGTCGATCAAACATCTTTACTGGCTGCGACTCCCCCTCCATGCTCCAATGATACACAGCATTGTCAGTGACTAGCGCCACGGTGTTCAGCGAGATCCACTTCCAGAAGGTGACGTCGTCGGTCATGGTGTGAGCCTTCATCTTACTTTTCATTTCAATGTTAAAGATCTGGAGGGTTTTCCCAGCTGAAAACAGAAACAAGCACATTTTTTTCCCATGAAGCCATTCCCACCCCACCCCGCTGCAACCACGGCAGATGTAATATTTTATGCCAGTTTCCATCATGCAGAAATAACATGGTCGTAGTTCATGATGCATTATGTTTAACAAAAAAAAATGCTACAAAAGGATCTAAATGAAGATCACCGGGATAATTGTAAAAGGAAACCCCTCCACAGGGAAGGCATTAATACTGTGCATTGGAGAAAACATTTGGAAATTGGTTTAACAAAGAGTTAACCAATTTGATTATAAAAAGTATGGAAACACAGCTTTCTCTGCCATGCTGGGAAACCAAGCATGGCTCATCCCCCCCGAAGCCCCAAGCATTAACCCAGAGTCTACCAATCATTTACATTGCTTTAATGTAGATTTCCAGAAGCAATATACGGCCATCTAAATCCATTTATTAGCCCAACCTTCAGATCGCTTAAAGGGGTTGTCCAGCTTTTACTGCAACTAAATATGCTGCCTATACATAGAGCCAAAAGGAGAAATCCAGGATTATAAAAAAAGGGAAAAAATAAAAAGTCTGCCTTTTCCATCAGAAACCTCACCAGTCTTGTCTACAGGCAGTATCTATTATTACAGCACAACTCAATTATTTTACATAAGGAAAGAGATACAAGACAGACCATAGACAAGAGCGGCGGGGTTTCAGGGAATTAAACAAAATAGAATAGTTTTTTTTATAATCCTGGAAACCCCTTTTTGACCATATGCATTAGTCGCCATCTTCTCCCCCATGTTTTTGTCTTCATATCTGCTCGCTACCATTTAATGGAAATATTCCCATTTACATCCACAGGCTGGAGACTTGTTGTCCCACAGCTGCGGAGACTGTTACATTGTATCAGGGGAGCTCATCCTAAAAGTCCAGAACAGAAAGTTGTGCTGCTACATACAGGTCAAGCCCGCAGCGAGAAAACCTGCAGTCCTACTATGGACGGTGTTTGCATGCTGTATATGGCAGTAGTTCTAGAGTTTCTCACAAATCCACAGTGAAATGTTATGTTTGGTGGAAACGGGCTAGATCAGGCATGCGTATATTTGGCCAGTGTGAGGCCCATGGGTTCAACGGAAAATACACTAACTAGTGAGGAGTGAACACGCTGGGATAAGGTTATCTGGCATGCTCAGGTGCTAACCGAGTGTCTTCGGCGTGCTCAAAAAAATATATGTTTGAGACCCAGCACCTGCTGTTTGACAGCGGCGACACATTCAAGGACTGCCTAAAACAATCCCTGCATGTGTTGCGGCCACGAAACATCCAGCCGCGGGGGTCTCAAACATATTTTTCAAGCACGCCAAAGAAACTCTGCTAGCACCCGAGCATGCTCAGATAACACCTTATCCAAACACAACTATTTTTTTAGGCAGACCAATGGTCAGTTTGATGATAAAAACACAAAAACTAATTCCTTGCAGCATGCATTGGGCCTGGGCAGTTTTTATAGACCAGATTAATAGTTGTCCACAGAAAGCAGCTTCTGCACTCGTCTGCTATGAGGTCGAGCACACAAATGCAGTCACAGCCGCAATTTGCGGATCTCATTGGCTCATAGTACGGTCGTGTGAACCCACCATTGTTGTGGACAACAGACACTTGCAGGCAAATCACAAATCTCTAATGTTCTGGACTCGAAGATGAAACACTAAATACAATTAACTCAATCGAAGACTATTTTGTGCATCTAAATGTAAACCGTCAATACTTTCAGCCAACGGTAGGAAGCAGAGATCTTGAAGAATGAGTATTTGGGGGAAAAAGTTGCATAACTTTTCTTGCTCAATGAATAAGCCAAGGCAGGACCAATCCCAGGGTGCTCTAGATGGCTTCTAAAGCGGACAGTAAATTTGCTGACCCCTGAATAGCGTTATCTACATCACACTTTACAACCCCTTTAATACTGTAATAGAAATATTCAGAAACCAGTGATGTATCCTTTTGCTTTCATTTATATAAAACTATGTTCCCATCACTTTCATTAGGCAAATGTTGACAACAAGCAAGGAAATGATTGAAAATGCAAATCATTTAGCTAAAGTGGCAAATACAATGGGATGCGGATATTTAATGAATAGTGGCACATGAAGGTAGCCATGTCTAATTGATTTGGGTACAACTGTCCATCTGGAGATAGGGGAAGGTGCTGTGGAGGCTAGAGAGGTAATTTTGACCTGCTGCTGACCACACAAAAAAAAAATCTGTGCAATACACTGAAGAATGGCAAACATATCAGTTATTTTAGGAGATAAGAAAAATGGGACTACAGCCAGCTGAAATGACCCCCAATGGATGAACAGACATGTGATTTCATTGAAACCTATCCTAGATTCCCTCAGCAGCCTAAACAGCAGTGGTGATCCATCACCTTTCACATCAATGGTGCCCAATTGATCAGTCACCACTGTGTGGGGAAACAGCCCCTGGCATGTAGGACATGGGAGTATGTCAGCATAGAATTACTGTTCCAACCATAACAGGCGCTCTATGCACCCTTGGCGTTGCCAAACAGGACAGAGCACCTTCCCTCCCGTATGGTTACCCTCTATCTCCACCTCCCCTCCTATTCGATTAACAGGTATGGCTTCATGGAGCCAGACAGAAAACCAGTAGCGCCTGTACTTTGAATAGTCATTCCGTGCTTACCTTTCATTTTCTACAGTCAGTATCATTCCTTATACACTCGCTGTAGTTTTGCACTACATCCTATAGTCCCCATGGCATGCAAACTAGCCGATAGTCTGATGTATATGGGACAGGGGGGGTCTCAACTCAACCTGGACGTCAGGAGAGGAGAAGGATCAAGTTATTGGAATTTAAACAGCGTATATTTTTGTTAGCCACCAAGTTAGTCTGCTAGAGGAAAACTGGCAGCAGCTCGCTCGTAAAAAAAACAATAGTGAGCGGAACAGTGTGTTTGTGAGTAAGGGGGAGTCAGGAGTCATAGCGGTCTACGGAGAGGTTATGGCCGATTGCCATCCAATGTGGGAAGGGGACTTAATGCCATTATGGGAAGTTGGTGCCTACTTAAGTCTATGTCCGAGATTTCACGCCAGTGTAGAAGAGGATGTGTGCTGGACTCTGATGCTCCCGATTCATCGGTGCACACACCTCTAAACAAATCTCTGAAAAGTGGCGTGTGTCTCACCTTGTTGGGGGACTGGATTAAGATTTGTGGAGTAAAACTGTACTGATTATCATAAATTTGACCAGTGTGGGTTATCTTGTCCCCATCCAGCCAACTTTGCTGGAACAGAACGAAAATGGTGCAAGACCCCCATAAGTGTAGCAAAAATTTAGAGCACCCTCGCGTGGCGCTAAAATTTTGCAACTTCTCAAAGTTTTTTTTTTTTATGCCAGAATTCTGGTGTAAAAGCTTTGATGAATCGGGGCCTTGAGCAAATACCATTATCTGTCACAGCAAAGAGGCGTTAGGTAGGAGTTACAAAGCCCTACTCTTAAGAAATGTACTTAAGCTATGCCGAAATCTAGAGATCCACACATCCATGTCCTGAAACTGGAAAGCAGCAGCCATCCCTCTTAGGACAAATGAAACGCCTAACACACAATAGCTAAGAAAGCAAGGGGAAGTGCTAATAAATGCTGCGCTAATCGCTCCGAATCCCTCCCAGCTCCATACCCAGAATAGCACAACCCTAGCCAGATTTCATTGGGATTACTGAGCAAGCATACATTGTTAGTGCTGTACATCTAGGTCTACATGGTGATACTTACACTGCGCTGAGGCATTCTCTGCTGTGCCTGCTTCAAAAAAAAAAATTAAAAAGATTGCAATCACTTTAAAAAGAGCCGTCTATACAAGGCTACTTAACTGTACATTAACAAGAAATAACTAAGTTTACTGATGGTTAGAGGTACATAGGTTGAATATCTGTTTGCTTGAAGTCCGTCAAGATGGCTCATGGTTTACAGTAGTTAACTTTACTCTCAACTGGGCAACTCTTAGTGTGCGTCCTTAGATTGCTGCCAGCCCAACGCTCGCCAGCTCAAATTCCCCTCACAATACATTAACTGGAGAAGAAGAAAAATGCACCTGCCAGATCACTCTGACCGCAGCTTATATCCAGGGAAGGAAGACGGATCAGGCAATTCAATTTACGCTGGATGATGCTTTTCCTCAACGCTTGAGCCAATGCTCGGGATGTGACATAGCACTGAAGGAGCCACTTTCCCCAACCACTAGCCTCTTTAGCCAGGCAAGGAAATTAGAAGGTGAACAGTCAATGCTCTATCCAGCTAAAGAAGCTGGTGTTGGGCAGGGAAGTAACCCAGGGAGACAGAGGCTCTAAGGGCTCAATCACACCCTGATGACTTAATGGCCAATTTGAATATGAATTAACCCGCTAATTATTCAGGAATGCAGCAACAGAGAGAAGGAATAAAGATGCCGATGGATTTAAATATCAGACCTGCATGTCCTTATGTGCAGTTTCGAGGGATTGATCTTACAGTCAGATTTGCTTTAAAAAGGTGGAAACCTTGGGGTACTGTTCAATGTATAATTTTAATGAAGACTGTATGCCATGGTATAACCATGCAATGGCATAAGTCATCCATTGACTCGCCAACGTAAACCAAAGTGACTGAGGCCAGAGCTCAAAAATGCTGCAACAAAATAAGAGAAGGCCAGACAGGCCTGCTGTGTATCTGTTTAGGTGATCTGATCACAGAATTGTATAAACAGCTAGTTTTATTCTGTCTGTCCTATACTCTTATCACGGTAGAACATAAGCTTTTTTTTAATCACTATGACAATTGATATCGGAAAGCATGTTCAGATTTACATAATACGTGTCTTCTTGTGTTTACACTGGTAATCTACTACAATACGAAAACTACAAGAGCACCAATACAGTATTCAAAGAGCAAACTACTAGCCTAAAGGTACCGTTACACTTAATTTACCAACGATCACGACCAGCGATACGACCTGGCCGTGATCGTTGGTAAGTCGTTGTGCCGAAGTCCCCGGGTAACCAGGGTAAACATCGGGTTACTAAGCGCAGGGCCACGCTAAGGCTACGTTCACATTAGCGTTGCGCGCCGGTGACGCAACGGCGACGCAACGCACGACGCACCAAAAACGCGCGCAAAAACGCTGCGTTTTGCGACGCGTGCGTCGTTTTTTGACGAAAATCGGACGCACGAAAAATGCAACTTGTTGCATTTTCTTGCGTCCGACGCTAGCGTCGGAAACGACGCACGTGTCGAAAAACGCTAACAAAAAAACGCACGCGTCCCCCATGTTAAACATAGGGGCGCGTCGCCGCTGCGTCGCCAACGCAACAGCGACGCACATTAGCGTAACGCTAATGTGAACGTAGCCTTAGTAACCCGATGTTTACCCAGGTTACCACTGTAAATGTAAAAAAACAAAAAACATTACATACTTACATTCCGGTGCCTGTCACGTCCCCCAGCGTCAGCTTCCCGCACTCACTGTGTCAGCGCCGGCCGGCCGTAAAGCAGTGACGTCACCGCTGTGCTTTACGGCTGGCGCTCACAGTCAGTGCGGGAAGCTGAAGGCGGTGGACGTGACAGGCACCGGAATTTAAGTACTGTTTTTTTTTTTTTACTTTTACAATGGTAACCAGGGTAAATATCAGGTTACTAAGCGCGGCCCTGCGCTTAGTAACCCGATATTTACCCTGGTTACCAGTGAACACATCGCTGGATAGGAGCCACACGCCGATTCAGCAATGACAGCGACCCAAAAAAAAAAAGGTCCTGATCATTCCCAGCGACCAACGATCTCCCAGCAGGGGCCTGATCGTTGGTCGCTGTCACACAGAATGATTTTGTTAACGATATCGTTGCTACGTCACAAAAAGCAACAATAACGTTAAAGAAATAGTTATGTGTGACGGTACCTTAAGGAAAAATGCCAGTCTACATTGCCAAAGTCTTATGTCTACACCCAGTCATAGGCTAAATAAGGGAAACCTGTTGTTGTTGTTCAACCATGACACTTCTGGTAGAAGTAATCACTGAAGTCTTTATAAAATGTGTAGCAGGCGCACTTCATGAATTAGTCAAATCCTAGTTCCAGACTCACATTTCAGTGACAGCAAATCGAGAGGCTCGTCTGCAATGGCCATCACACAGCAAGTGACAGCAAGGGAGAAGACAGTCCTCCAGACTCACCAGTCTTAGAATAATTGAAACTCATGTCCTAGAAACCACTTCCTAATAAAACAGCATAAAACCAAACAATCATCTTAGCCCTCAATACGGCAGCTGTGCAGGCCCGTTATAACAGAAATATTCTATCTAAAACACTTGGGAAGGTTTTCAAGGAAACAGAAATGTTACTAGAATATATTATGTTACTACGGTACTTAATTCAATTGCAGGCTGAACCTTATCCGGACAACACACGGCCAGTATTTTTTTTCCGCCGCTTTAGAACCAGACAATTTTTTATTATTGCACTTTCGTTTTTTTATTAATTGTTTTTACCCCTTCTCCTTCCAAGAGCCATAATCTTTTTGGTTTTAATTTAACATAGCCATATAAGGGCTTGTAGTTTTGCTGGACAAGTCATTTTAAATGATACCATTCAATTTAACAAAATCAGGGTTTTCTTTTTACATTGGTCATTTTGCAGTAAAAAAAATTACCAGGCAATATGATTCTCCAACCCAGTAGAATTAGAGCAATACCACTTTTGTAGCATTGGATTTATTTATACTTTTAGTTGGTTTGTTTTATTGTGCAGTGAGCTTATACCAATTTTGTGTACATAATATTTCTTATAACATTTTTATTTAGGGAGGGGAGGTGCAGAAAAACTTGTAAGGCTATGGGCACACATCTGGAATTGCAGTGGAAATTTCTGCGGCAATTCCGCAACTGTGACGTGGGTAAAACGCATGCGGAATTGGCATGCATTTT
Source organism: Ranitomeya imitator (assembly GCF_032444005.1). Lineage (NCBI taxonomy): Eukaryota > Metazoa > Chordata > Amphibia > Anura > Dendrobatidae > Ranitomeya > Ranitomeya imitator. The sequence continues at coordinate 417,923,760 of NC_091284.1, read as the reverse complement.
CCCACTAAACACTAGCGCTTTGCAAGCGTAATTAGCTTGCAGAATGCTAGCGTTTTCCAAGCGATCTGTAGCATCGCTTGGAAAACTGATTGACAGGTTGGTCACACTTGTCAGTGTTTGACAAGTGTGACCAACTTTTTACTATTGATGCTGCCTTTGCAGCATCAATAGTAAAAAGATAGAATGTTAAACATAATAAAAAAAATTTAAAAAAAAAAAAATCATGATATTCTCATCTTCCGGCAGCCCCGGCAGTCTTCCCGCTCCTCATGATGCTCCCGGTCCCAATAATGCCTAGCGGCAATGATCTCAGATGACGTAGCATCTCGCGAGACCGCTACATTATCACAGGTCATTGCCGCAAAGCATCACTGGGAACGGAGCATCGCGAGGAGCGGGAACGCTGCGAGGGCCGCTGGAAGGTGAGAATATCACGATTATTTTTATTTATTTTTTAACAATTATATGGTTCCAACCGCACATGATCCACCATGTGGGAAGTAAGCGGATCAATGCATTCCCATGTGTGCGGAATCCCCACTAGGAATGAATATGCTGCGTTTTTTTTCCGGAATGCGATTCCGCCACGGAAAAAAACGCAACATGTACACAAAAATTGCGGATTGCATTCTAATAGGATGCTTAATGTATGCAGGTTTTTTTTTTGCGGTTTTATGTTTTTATAGTGAAAAACTATGAAAAATCCTGAACGTGTGCACATAGCCCAAGGCTATGTGCACACGTTGCGGATTAGCCTTAGGAATTTCTGGTGCGGATTCTGCATCTCTTGGCAGGAAACGCAGGTGCGGATTTGACGTGTTTTTTGTGCAGATTTCGTGTTTTTTGCTGCGGATTTTTAACCCTGCGGATTTCTATAATGGAATGGGTGCAAAAACGTTGCAGATCCGCAAAAAAGTAGTGACATGCTATTTATTTTAATCCTCAGAGTTTCCGCACGGAATTTTCCACACCATTAGCACAGTGTTTAGTTTTTTTCTCATTGATTTACATTGTACTGTAAATCACTTGCGGATCTGCAGCGTTTCTGCACAGCAAAAAAACGCTGTGGATCCGCAGCAAATCCACAACGTGTGCACATAGCCTAAAACTGGCATTTTGATTTTTCCCCTCCTTACAGCATTTACCGACTAGGCTAATTCCATATTTTAATAGAGCCGACATTTAACTTTTCCTCTTAATGGGGAGAAAAGGGTGGTGATATGAATATATTTATTTTTGTATATTATTTTTAGTCTCCTTAATACAAGGTACCACTCCAGAGTTGTTTTTTTTATTCCCACAGATGAAGTGGTGCATTAAACACAACGCTCCTGCCCCAATCGTATACTTACCCTCAGGCATCTCCACCCGCTTTTTGGCACCACTCCAGTTCCGCAGCACCATCTTGTGAGCACAGCTTCTGAGCGTCCGGAAGTCAGATGTTACATCACAAGCTCTCAATTAAAGTCTATGAGAGCCAGATGAAGAAATCAGACTAGGGTGCATGTCCACCGTCCAGATTAACGGCGCTTTGGACGGAGCGGAAAACCCGTTCCGCCCATAGCGCCGCCCCCTTCTGTACTCGCGGTGATTCCGGATGTGTTAATTGCACACATCCGGAATCTCTGCACCCCATACATAGGGCCGTTATTTACCTTGCTGCGACGGAGCGTCGTCGCGAGGTAAAAAGACATGCTGCGTTCTAAAAAGACGCCCTGCATATCCGTAAACGCAGGGCCGCCGGATGTGTGTTCGCACGCATAGTGGAGACGGGATTTCATAAAATCCCCTCCACTATGCGGTAACATCTAGACGCTGCGGGTTGTACGCAGTGTTCAATTCGGATGTAATCTGGACAGTGGACACGCACCCTTATACTGGTTAGTGACTTCTGGCTCCCTCCATGAAAACACTGGAGCAGCCGGCAGGTCACAAACTGCAGGACACAGAGGGACAGCAAAAACGCCAAGGACAGCATCAGTCAGGGGACTAGAATTTTAAGCAGCACGCCAGCAAAGAAAAAAAAAAAAATGCGTATGCCAGAAGTCGCAAACCCATCTTACCCGGAGAGACTCATCCAGCTCTAACAGGGTCATGAGCCACATCCATACCTCCCTGGAATAGTGACATCCAGCTCCCATCACTGTCAAAGTAGTGACACCCAGTGCCTCCATTACCAGTATGACGACAGCCATAACTTTCCTACAGAGATCACACAGGCAACATACCTGCACCCAGGGGTTACACTCATTCCATATTATCACATCAAGTGCTCCCACCACATTACAGTATCCAGCTTCCAGCTCCCCTCTATTTGGAAGCATCATCTTAACTCCAGATTACTATACTTCATTTATCTCTAAACCAGGTACGGACTGGGGCTGAAATTCAGTCCTGGCATTTGAAATCACACAGGCCCATGTTGTCCCCATCCCCATGAACCAGATGGGATATATTACTAATATTACCCTGGATGGAGGAAAAAAGATTTTCTACAAGACCATTATTATTATCATTATTATTATTATACATTTTTATAGCGCCATTTATTCCATGGCGCTTTAAATGTGAATACGGGGCAAATATAGACAAATACATTAAACATGTAAATATTTCTATTGATACCCGTGGCATGCTGGGGTAAGTGACAAGAGTCAGTATGGGTGTCTTGAGATCACCGATTCTATTAACAACGTAAAAGCAGATAAGGAAGCCCATGACAAGAAAGGCCCTTCTGGCGTTTGCCAGAATTGCCAGTCCGGCCCTGCTCTAAACCCCCAAAGCCAGTACGTAAGCATCCATATCTAATCTTTTGTGGGGAACTAAGGACAAAAGTCACCAAACTTACTAGATCTTGTTAGACCTACTTTGCATAACCTAATGCTAAAGCACCAGTCTGGCAGACCACTAAAAACCGCACATCATGAGCCCACAAGCTAAAGATTGGGGACCCCTAGATTATACTATATACCACAGTATTGTTGTATATGGTATAAATGGTTTCTTATGGAGCTCAGCCTATGGCAGCACTTCACAGGAGGCCAGAGATGACGGCTGTCATAGTAATGCATCGGTCTCCTGCAATGGTGTGTATAGGGCTGATGGGAAGCAGAGCACATGGGTACAAGTGTCATTTAAAAGTCCCTGTCAAAACCGTGGCCTGAACTCTGCTACAGTTGCAGCTGTTAAGAGACAGATGCCGGCTCTGTAAAACAGCCAGTATCTGAGGTATGTGGCGGGAACCCCTTCCACACCTGCAGACTCCTTAACAGGATGTTAATTCACATCTTGGCATGGGAAAGGGTTAAAGCGGACATGTCACTGGATTTGTTAAATTAAACCAAGTACCTCCCCCAGTTGCCGTTGCTGCACCGCTACTGGAACAGCTTTACTTTTGAGCCCTCCTTTCCAAAGTTATGCACACCAGTAATAAAAAGCGGCTAATATACAAGTCTTCCCTTCTAGGACACTGGCCACACAGTGGAGAAAAAGACAATGCCCACAGAGAAGGTTTGTGGTAGACACCTTGTTGGTTCAAAGGAAAATGTGCACCTGTTATAACCAGGTTTGACTGATGAGGGCCATGGAACAGCAGCAACTAAAGGAGGTCGGCCATTTAAATAGGAAAAAATCCAGTCAAAAGTCCTTTTTAAAGAATATCTAACGATATCTAAAATCAGCATTGTGGGATGAGGGGACGGAGGTGGGGAGAAAGCGACATGTCAATGGCAACAGATTCTGCAAATAAAACACATAAGGTAACCACACTTGGATTAACCTCATTTAATAGATCCGTGGCATATCAAAAGGGTCAGCCTTGGATTTCTGCCAATGGATTAGTGTGAAATTTTTTCACATAGAGAAATAATCTGTTGTCTGAAGATACCTTTACTCAGTCTTTAATTCTATCCCAAGCTTGATGTATACACAAATGAAAGAAAGCAGAACTGTAAAATATTTGGAGCGGTGGTGACAGCTCAGCACTAGCACTTATGAAAAAGTATGCACTCAGCTTCCAACATTGGCTTTATGTGTAGGCAATTCATGTAAAACAACAGAGGCCAAATGTTTTGATACCAACATTGTTTTTTGCAAATTTCGCTGCTTTAGTGTATTTCGATCTTTAGCGAGACGTTTCTGTGGTTACAGAAGTACAATTATAAGCTTATCAGTTTTTATATTATTTACAAATACTTCAAGTTTATGTAAAGACTCAACATCTACAGTGTTGTCCCTTATTTTCCAAGACTTCTGCAATTCGCCCTGGCAGGTTTATGTCAGCTTCTGGGCCAAATCCAAAGCGATGCCAACCTATTCTTGTCTAATCAGTGCTGGAAGTGTATCACAAGTTCAGTGTTCTTGTTTGTCCATCACTTTTTGAAGACTGACCACACGTTCGAGATCGGAGAGGTTTCATTGCCATGGATCCAAAATGTCAATGTTTTGTTCACCGAGCAACTTCATTATCACTTTTGCATTGTGGCATGGTGCTCTAGAATACTGGAAAAAAGCACCAAATAAATCATGTACCTTTAGAAGTTGTTTTTGGAGGATGACTAGGTACCACTTTATTCATGGCAGTCTTATGCAAGATTGTGAGTGAGCCCACACCATTGCATGAAAGCAGCCCCATATATGAATGGTCTCAGGAGGCTTTACTGTTGGCATGACACAGGACTCATAGTAAAGCTCACCATTTATTCTCCAGACAATCATTCTTCTAGATCTTCCAAACCAGTGGTCCAACTCCAGTCCACAGAAGCAACCACCAACAGATCATGTTTTCAGGAATTCCGTAGTATTCTATTGGGCGATGGCATTATCACCTGGGCAATATTAAGGAAATCCGGAAATAAATCTGTTAGTGGCTCTTCAGGACTGGATTTGGGGAACACTATTCTAGACTGTCTAAACAAACCCTAGTACTCTGCAGTCTAATCCTTGTACACCCTGCAAGATATCAGTTTCTTCTTAATGTTTTTCTTGGAGAGAAATGCTTTCTTTGCTTCCCTCCTTGACAATTCAATCAGCATGACAGAGGGACATCAAATGCCTCGTCCCAGTTTACACTTTCTCCTGAGAAAATGAGCTCACTGAAATGATTGAATTATACCTGCTTACATGACAACTAAGGAGAAAGGGTTAACAAGGACAAAGCAGCGGATATAATTCGAAGGAGACTGGGCAGATATGCAGTGAAAATGGGTATTTTTTATGAAGTTTATTTTCATGGCAAGAAATGACTTTGTATCATCTCTATATTGTTATGGAGAGTGATCCGATGAATTGTAAAAAAAAATAAAATAAAATGGCAATCTGCCACTATATACACTAAAGCAGTAAACTTTGTGAAAACTACAATTTGCATTGGTCTCAAACAGTTGGCCACAACAGAGCATTGTTTAACCCTTACATGACCTTTGGGATTTTCCGTTTTTCGCTCCCCTCCTTCCCAGAGCCATAACTTTTTTATTTTTCCATCAATATGGTCATGTGAGGGCTTATTTTTTGCGGGACGAGTTGTACTTTTGAACGACATCATTGGTTTTACCATGTCGTGTACTAGAAAACAGGAAAAAAATTCCAAGTGCGGTGAAATTGCAAAAAAAGTGCCATCCCACACTTGTTTTTTGTTTGGCTTTTTTGCTAGGTTCACTAAATGCTAAAACTGACCTGCCATTATAATTCTCCAGGTCAGTACGAGTTCATAGACACCAAACATGTCTAGATTCTCTTTTATCTAAGTGGTGAAAAAAAAAATCCAAACTTTGCTTAAAAAAAATAAATAAATTGCGTCATGTTCCGATACCCGTAGCGTCTCCATTTTTCGTGATCTGTGGTCAGGTGAGGGCTTATTTTTTGCGTGCTGAGCTGGCATTTTTAATGATACCAATTTGGTACTGATACGTTCTTTTGATTGCCCGTTATTGCATTTTAATGCAATCTCGCCATGACCAAAAAAACTTAACTGGCGTTTCAATTTTTTTTCTCACTACGCCATTCAGCGATCAGGTTAATTTTTTTTTTTTTATTGATAGATCGGGCGATTCTGAATGTGGCGATACCAAATTTGTGTAGGTTTGATTTTTTTTTTTAATTGATTTATTTTGAATGGGGCGAAGGGGGGTGATTTAAACTTATATTTTTTTCACTTTTTTTTAATTTTTTTTTTCTTTTGCCATGCTTCAATAGCCTCCATGGGCGACTAAAAGCTGGTAGAACTCTCGATCGGCTCTACTACATAGCAGCGGTCATCAGATCGCTGCAATGTAGCTTAATAACAGGCTTGCTATGAGCGCCGACCACAGGGTGGTGCTTACAGCTAGGCGGGATCATTAGCCATAGAGGTCTCAAGGACCGATCATGTGACGGGGGTCGGCGATGCGCTTATTTCCGGCCGGATGGCTGGAAGCGCTGGTTAAATGCCGCTGTCAGCATTTGACAGCGGCATGTAACTAGTTAATAGCGGCGGGTGAATCAATATAATCCGCCGCTATTGCGGGCACATGTCAGCTGTTCAAAACAGCTGACATGTCCCAGGTTTGATGCGGGCTCATCGCCGGAGCCCGCATCAAAGCGGGGGATCTGACTTCGGATGTACTATCCAGTACGAGGTCAGAAAGGGGTTAAGTTCAACAGTTAAATTATTTACCGTATTTTCAGACCATAAGACGCACTTTTGTCTCTCCAAATTTGGCAGGAAATTGTGGGGTGCGGCTTTATGGTCCGAAGATCTCACTCACAGGAGGCAGGAATATGGCGCCGCTCGGCACTGGGAAAACCACGTGGTCCCGATGCTTAAAGTGAATGAATATTCATTAGCCGCTTCCTCACAAACATGTCAGCGCTAAGCAGTGAGCAGCAAATGAATATTCCTTCACTTAATCAGCAGACACACATGGTTTCCCCAGCACCGGATTCCTGCAGTGGCTGGGGAGATCGTGTGGTCAGTGGAGGAGGGGGCAGGAGCAGGGAGCCACAGGAGGGATCGCCGCATAGCTGATAGCACAGCCTCCTGCTAATCTGAGTGAGTGTCCCCGTATAGGACCTGTGAGAGGTCATGAAGAGGGCGGGCTGGAGCATCACATGACAGCACAGAGCCCTCCCTCTTCACTGTCATCAGGTCCTGCAGACAGCTCACTAGAAACAATGCAGCTAGCTCCCTTACACGACCTGTGGAGCGGCAATAAGAGGGAGGGCTCTGTGCGGTCATGTGATGCTGCAGCCCTTCATTACCTCACCACAGGGCCTGTCAGCTGTAGAGTGACTTTCAGTTTTCTAGTGTGGCTGGCTGCAGGACCTGCACTGAGCACAGCCTGTACAAGTAAGAATTAATTAAAAGTTTATGAATTACAACACATAAAAAAAGCACTCTGCCACTCCTGTGGTGAACTATAACTCCCAGCATGCCATAGGGTCTGCAGGACATGCTGGGAGTTTTAGTTCTCCCATGGGATCTTAAAGCAGCACTCCAGTGTTATTTTTCAGTGCTGGAGTGGTGCTTTAAATATAAGCCCTGTGCCCCCATTCTTATACTCACCCCCCCCAGCGTCTTCATATAGTGCTGTACAGACACCACACTGGTCCCGCAGCGCCATCTTCTACCCGCAGCTTCCAACATAACAACATACTATTATATATAATAACACAACATATAATAGTATGTTATTTATGTTATTAAATATTTTACCACATTTTTTTGCTGCAAATAGTTTTTCCTCTATTTTCCACCTCTAAAACCTTTGTACGTCTTATAGTCCGAAAAATACGGTACTTTTACTCACACTTCCCACTACTCCTAATTTGCCAGGATCCACAGAAGGGTTCCAGCAAAGCTTCACTAGTAGTAATGAGCGAACGCGCTCTAATAAGGTGTTATTTGAGCATGCTCGGGCGCTAACAGTATGTCCGCAGTGATCGGATACTCTGAGTCACAGACTGCATGTCCAGAGGCTGTACGACAGCTGCAGCACATGCAGGGATTGCTTAATAGTATGCATGAAATATGAAGGACAATATAGCACATCTACATGGGTTACTAGTAGAAGTAGGGCGTTATCATGAACTGTACAGGATTTAGAAAGCAAGAAATGAACCTAGGTCTCCATGCCAGCTATATAGAATCAGAACAGTAGGTTGTACCATTCCTCCGTTAATACAATAAACTGAACTTGGCGGTTTCCATGACAAAGGCATACTTCCCCTAAACAGCTTGACCTGTCAACTCTGATGGGACAATGTCAGTGTTTGAAAACTATATCACCAGTTTTTCATAATTTATTAATAGGATTAACAGAGGAACAGTACCATAGAGTAATAAAAGGCCTCTGCATTCATATGAGAATACAAAACATTTTTAAATAGATCTTAGACCTGATGTACTTATTTTCAAAATCCATGTCAGAACTGTAAAAAAAAAAATATATGCTATTCTATGAAATGAAGCATTTCATCACAGTTGTGGAGTCTGTGTCCATTTTGGTGGAGTTGGTATAAAATGGACCGACAAACTCTTAAAATATATAATAAATTGGGTCTAGTAGCACAATGCAGGATGTGCTGTAAAGGTTTTCATAATTTGGGAAAGTCATGAAATGTCCTATAAATGTCTGTTCTGTTCCTGATCTAACGATCTCTACTTTTAGTGGAGATGAATCTGTGCTGCACTTTAGGTCTATGCTCAGTAGTGAGGCATGTATGAGGGAGTCAGAGCCGGAGTCGTGGAGTCGGAAGTCAGGGAAATTGAGGAGTCTGAGTCAACGGTTTGGCTTACCATCTCCACAGCCCTGATTCATATCAGGATTATGCAGATTTTCAAAGTAAATACAACAGCAACAAAGTCTTAAGGCCCCTTCACATTAAGCGACGCTGCAGCGATACCGACAACGATCCGGATCGCTGCAGCGTCGCTGTTTGGTCGCTGGAGAGCTGTCACACAGACAGCTCTCCAGCGACCAACGATGCCGGTAACCAGGGTAAACATCGGGTTACTAAGCGCAGGGCCGCGTTTAGTAACCCGATGTTTACCCTGGTTATCATCGTTAAAGTAAAAAAAACAACCACTACATACTTACATACCGCTGTCTGTCCCTGGCGCTGTGCTTCTCTGCCCTGTGTAAGCACAACGGCCGGAAAGCAGAGCGGTGACGTCACCGCTGTGCTTTCCGGCTGCCCGGCGCTCACAGCCAGTACAGAGAAGCAGAGCGCCGGGGACAGACAGCGGTAGGTAAGTATGTAGTGGTTGTTTTTTTACTTTAACGATGGTAACCAGGGTAAACATCGGGTTACTAAGCGCGGCCCTGCGCTTAGTAACCCGATGTTTACCCTGGTTACCAGCGAAGACATCGCTGAATTGGCGTCACACACGCCGATTCAGCGATGTCAGCGGGAGAGCCAGCGACGAAACAAAGTGCTGGACTTTCTGCCCCGACCAGCGATATCACAGCAGGGGCCTGATCGCTGCTGCCTATCACACTGGACGATATCGCTAGCCAGGACGCTGCAACGTCACGGATCGCTAGCGATATCATCCAGTGTGACGGTACCTTAAGGGTACCGTCACACAGTGGCATTTTGATCGCTACGACGGCACGATCCGCGACGCTCCAGCATCGTAATAATATCGCTCCAGCGTCGTAGACTGCTGTCACACTTTGCAATGTACGACGCTGGAGCAATAATTTCATGACGTATGTGCGATGTAGAAGCCGTTGGTTACTATGCGCACATCGTATACAATATCGTGCACACCTTTGTTACACCATGCGATCATGCCGCCACAGCGGGACATTAGACGACGAAAGAAAGTTTCAAACGATCTGCTACGACGTACGATTCTCAGCGGGGTCCCTGATCGCAGGAGCGTGTCTGACACAGCGAGATCGCTGGAACGTCACGGATATATCGCTGGAACGTCACAAATCGTGCCGTCGTAGCGATCAAAATGCCACTGTGTGACGGTACCCTAAAGGTACCGTCACATTAAGCGACGCTGCAGCGATATAGACAACGATGCCGATCGCTGCAGCATCGCTGTTTGGTCGCTGGAGAGCTGTCACACAGACAGCTCTCCAGCAACCAACGATCCCGAGGTCCCCGGGTAACCAGGGTAAACATCGGGTTACTAAGCGCAGGGCCGCGTTTAGTAACCCGATGTTTACCCTGGTTACCATTGTAAAAGTAAAAAAAAAAAAAAAAATTACATACTTACATTCCTGTCGCGTCCCCCGGCCTCAGCTTCCCTGCACTGTGTAAGAACGCTAGCCGGAAAGCAGAGCGGTGACGTCACCGCTGTGCTCTGCTTTACGGCCGGCCAGCGCTGACACTGGGGGACGCAGGGAAGCTGACGCTGAGGAAAGTGACAGGAATGTAAGCATGTAGTGTTTTTTTTTTACCTTTTACAATGGTAACCAGGGTAAATATCGGGTTACTAAGCGCGGCCCTGCGCTTAGTAACCCGATGTTTACCCTGGTTACCAGTGAAGACATCGCTGGATCGGCGTCACACACGCTGATTCAGCGATGTCAGCGGGTGATCCAGCGACGAAATAAAGTGCTGGACTTTCCCCAGCGACCAACGATCTCCCAGCAGGGGCCTGATCGTTGGTCGCTGTCACACAACGATTTCGTTAACGATATCGTTGCTACGTCACAAAAAGCAACGATATCGTTATGTGTGACGGTACCTTTAAGCTGGCCGTACACATTAAATGGCTGTTGGCCAAACAATGCTTTGGCTGATCGTTTGGCCGACTGCCATCTCGGCTGTCTCTCCTATACACAGGAGTCCTCAGAGTTCTCTATGACAAAGCTGCTGACACATCTCTGCAAGTGGCTCATCTCCAGGAGAACAAAGTGATCAGCAGTCCGAAGGACATGCCTGATTGACATCTTCCCAAACGATCAGTTGGCCGACACCCCCAAACCCATCAATATCAGTGGGTTCAGCCAACATTAGTCGAATACCCAAGGCTTTGATGTACTTGTGTCTTTTGGTATAGGTCTGCATTTAAAATTAGATAACTTTCTTCGCGTATACACAGCACAGACATCCCAATGATGGTGTAAGGCGGCCTTCTTACATAGATTTATAAGTGAAGCCCAACTGCAATAAAACCTATTGAAAAAAAAAAAAAATTGCTCCACACTGACTTTCTGGCAATCATGCGCATTAGTATGTCTATAGGGTTACAAACAAAACGGCAAAAAAAATAAATAAATATCATCTTTAAAATTGTGCTCCAGGGAAAGATAGTAAATCTATAAGTGTTTCGCATTCATGTCTTCGTCAGGGCCTTTGTCCAAATCCACAAATAAAAAAAAAAAGCGTTTATGTCGAGCACCTGAGCCACTTAGTAAGAGAAGGCCAATGCAGTATAACGTATAAAACCATAGGCTCAGATTGTGCTCCATCAGGTGGCCCATTTCACCTACATGGAACGGTTCCCCTGCACAGGAAACGGTTTCAGCCCTATCAGTCTCAGAACTGGTGGAGGTCTCCAAAGAGCATAATGCAAAGGCTTATCCTAATAACACTGACCTGTTTCATTACATAGGAATACACCTTCAAAACACAAAGGTTTGGAAGTAGCTATGACCAACTAGGAAACCAGTAACTAGATAGGATCCTATCCTTGTCCCTAATGAACCCCCGATCATGAGGCTTTGGAAGAAACTTGTAGTTGGGAAATTAAAAAGAAAATTCAACATCTAAAAAGGTGGAAGAGTCTTATCAAGGGTATCATATTGTAGTCAGAAAACTCATATTAAATTCTGGTCGATGTAAACACTATCAACTCAGTCCAAAAAGGTCGCAGATGACCGAGCCTTACCGCTTCATTGCCTCTAAAACCTTAAATAGCTGAATTGCATTAATAAGTGATGAGGAGCGTCTGAACAGGACTAACTGGGGCTCTACCCAAAACATTATGTGAAGCATATGAAGGGGGGATATAAAGCACACTAAGGGAAACACTACGAAATAGACATTGTAAAAGTCACCATCCAGCCGATAAAAAGCTTACAATTGTTTCTGCGTGGTTTATTTTAATATGCAGGAGGTCTTTATATTTGACTATATTTTAAGTTAAAATATAAATGTATTTTACATATGACTTTGGCTTAATGAAACCATCTCAAACTTCAAGAATTAAGTTAAATTTAGGATCATACGAGCGTGGGGGGAGCCCTGTGTTTTTTCCCCCTTTATATAGTGGGAACCAATTGGTTTCTGTTCAAGAGGACATCATTTTAAACAATGAAAAAAGTAGCAATCTGAGCCCTTCTTCCCCAGTAGAAGGGTCGGAGCTTGAGACAGAACTTCCAAAGAAAGTGTAAACCTAGCCGAAGCACCCAGTGTATACTAATATACAGGTGGACTGCATTGCACAGAGTAGGGGATGAATGTTCAGCTTCTCCATTATTAGAGGTTGTCATTCACTCACAGAAACAGTGACCAAAGCTTTTGATATTTACAGGATGATGACTTATACAATGTAATAGGAGATAACTCACCATCTGCATACACACAAGAAGCATTAAAATGTAACAAAAAGCAATGCAAAATTAAATCTTTGTAAAAAATAAATAAATAAAAAACATGATTTCATAGAACAACATTTTTATTTTGGATTAAAAAGTGCTTTGCATGAAAGAATACATAAGGGCACATTCACATGGGGTGGTAATGGTACAAGCGAGAGCCATCGGGCATAAACAAAACATTGGAAATGTGTTGCCCACATCTCATCTGCACCATCACAACCGTGAGTGAATAAGCAGAAGGGTACAGGTTAGTATAACTATAAGAACGCATTAAAGAACTTTTCAGAATTTCCTTAAAAACAGTATCAGGTCGCGGTGCATTCCTAGCCTTATGGTTTACATGTCCATTCAATGTTCAGAGACACCAAGATCAAGGATCACATTCAAGAATAACTTATCAATAAGTGTTGTCATCGCTGTAAATGCTGTTTTCATAAATATGTTATATATATATATATATACACACATATACACACACACTCTATGTAATTTGTATATTGAGTCAGTAGAGGACACTGCGGTAATAATACTTTCTAGATGCCTTCAGGAGACTTTCCACATTAGGATCTGTACACACAAGCGTGTGATTTTTGCCTTAAGTGGTTGCGACAACACTACCAGATCTTTCAAATGAAAAAATAAATAAATAAATAGGCTTGTGTCAAAAGCTATGTGTTTTGTGATTGTGTCACCAACGCAGATGTGAAAATCGCCTTAAATGGGCAAACTTGTTAGCGTGATCAGAAGACCAGCCCTGAGTAGGTTATAGGATGGGAGCAGCGGGACCAGACGTGTACGTGCAGGGGATTCTTTACACTGAAGGACACCTCCTGGCACGCGTGTGCCGCTACACTTTACTGCTATGTCTATTTGAGTATATTTGGCGTTTGCATCAATAAATATGTAAGATTTTTTTTCTTTTATTAATTTTATCTGGAATGGAATTTTTTCTTTTTTAAAAACCTTTGAAGAACACATTACACAGATGTATAAAAGCGATTGTCCAATATGGAAGACACCCTCCACACAGTAGAGCATACGACTAACATGTACGCTAGGAAACATTTCTGGCACAGCGGGACAACAAAAGAACTGCCGTGCAGCAGAGAAGTTTGAAGCAGCCGGAGTTCTTAAAGTAGCCCTATCATTCTAAGGATTGGCAAGATTATCTTAACAATATCTGCTATTTCATTAAGAGGACTGAACTGTCATCTATTGGACATTCCTGCTTTATTTCATACAGATGGCAACAAAAATCAAACGGCGATAAATACCTTTCAACGCTATGACTTTGCTGGCGGGATTCATGATTGCATTATCAGCAGATATTGGCCGACGAATCGGATTGTTGGGGTCGTTCAGATCAATGATAACTACTTGGGCTTGCTCTCCAACTTTTTCTCTGATGCAGATGAACTTGTCAGACTCCATGGTAAGTGTACTAAAGCCAATATTAGCTGGGTTAATGCCCAGATTTTGGAGCTAAAGAAGAAAAAAAGGATACAAAGTTATCATCGGTAATGATGCAACGTTATAACACAAGCGTGAAGACAAATATACACTATTAAATTCAAGAACAACCTATAAAGATGCTACTTAAAGATCTGTTACGGAGCATTCATTTACCATTGCGCTATGCCATGTAAGGCTAGGGTATTGGGCTGGCCATACACAAGCATACCAGATGTTTCATGGTGAAACAAGGCAACCAGACACACATGGCAACTGCCTACATCCTGGGAATAAGAAAAGTTGGGAGATTGGATCCAAACCACCTGACCTTCATGTCACGGATATCTGTAGGGGGAAGTGGAATACCCCCCCATACACATTAGAAGGTCAACCACTCCAGACCACTTTAAAGAGGCTTTGTGGCTGTGCCCGAGTTTTTTTGAATGACATCTTTCTTCTACCACAGTGTACAGGAAAAAAAAATTCCAAGTACGGTACGATGAAATTGCAAAAAAAAAAAAAAAAAAAAGAAAAAAAGTATAATTCCACAATTGTTTTTTGGGGGACTTTTTGTTTACCATGTTCACTATATGATAAAAATGACCTTACAATGTGACTCCACAGAACAGTAAGAGTACGTAGATGATACAGTTTTTTTTTTTTATGCAAGTGGCGAAAAAATAAATAAAATTGGAAATTCGTAAAACAAAATATAAATGGTTATTGTCGCCATTTTCTGAGACCCGTAACGTATTCATTTTTCGGGATATGGATGGGGAGTGCTTATCTACACGCTGAGCTGATGTTTCTAATGACACACTTTGGGGTGGATATGATGTTTTGATGGCCTCCAAAGAAAACACAATTCTGGATTTCTATTTTTGTTTGCGATACGCTGTTTACATATAGGATTAATTTTATAGTTTGAAATTCTGACTTTTCTAAATGATACCAAATATGTGCATTTTTTCAATTGTTTTAATGGGGTAAAGGGGGGGTGATTTTAAAGGGAACCTGTCACCCCGAAAATCGCGGGTGAGGTAATCCCACCTGCATCAGGGGCTTATCTACAGCATTCTGTAATGCTGTAGATAAGCCCCCGATGTTACCTGAAAGAGGAGAAAAAGACGTTATATTATACTCACCCAGGGGCAATCCCGCTGCTGGTCAGGTCGGATGGGCGTCTCCGGTCCACTGCGGCGCCTCCTATCTTCTTTCCATGACGTCCTCTTCTGATCTTCAGCCACGGCTCCGGCGCAGGCGTACTTTGCTCTGCCCTCTTGAGGGCAGAGGATAGTACTGCAGTGCGCAGGCGCCGGAAAGGTCAGAGGCCCGGCGCCTGCGCACTGCAGTACTTTGTTTGCCCTCAACAGGGCAGAGCAAAGTACGCCTGCGCCGGAACCGTGGCTGAAGATCAGAAGAGGACGTCATGGAAAGAAGATAGGAGGCGCCGCAGTGGACCGGAGACGCCCATGCGACCTGACCAGCAGCGGGACCGCCCCTGGGTAAGTATAATATAACGTCTTTTTCTCCCTTTTCAGGTTATATCGGGGGCTTATCTACAGCATTACAGAATGCTGTAGATAAGCCCCTGATGCCGGTGGGCTTACCTCACCCGGGATTTTCGGGGTGACAGGTTCCCTTTAAGTTGTGTTTTATTTTTATTTTTTTAATCCCCACCCCCCCACACCACACACACACACACACACACACACACAGTCTTTAATAGTCCCCTTAGGAGACTTGAAGCTGCGATCATCCAAGCTATACTTTGCCGTGATTTCTGCTGTACATGGCACCATCTCCAGTGAATGACAGTCATTGCCCCCAGCGATCACGTGACAAAGGAGCCGATGGGTAGGATTTGTGATGTGCTTTCAGTCGGCGTGTGTGAAATTACACTGTCCGACAGTAGGATTTAATTGTTCATCAGGCAAAAGGAGCTCCGATCCACCCACAGCTGTTAAAGGCACTTGATGGCAGCCATTATGTTTGGGGACATCATCTGACATACATGTATGTCAGAGGTAGTGAAGAGGTTAAAATATGTCCGATGGTGACTTTCAGAAATAATTCTCACTGTGCATTTTGGGCATGCACCAGAAAAACTCCCAGGATAAATGTATCCATAGATTCCATTGTGCTGGCTAAATGGAGAAGCATTTAGGGAGTGCATACCACATGGGGGCCTATGGGCAACATAGCTACCATATGCTTATGTGTCCTAAGTCAGAGGTATACCCCCAAAAGCCCTCCCAATGTATACCTGTGCTGTGCTCTGGAAACATAAGGTACCTTCACACATAACGATATTGTTAACGATATCGTTGCTTTTTGTGACGTAGCAACGATATAGTTAATGAAATCGTTATGTGTGACCGCGACCAACGATCAGGCCCCTGCTGGGAGATCGTTGGTCGCTGAATAAAGTCCAGAACTTTATTTCATCGCTGGACTCCTGCTGACATCGCTGGATCGGCGTGTGTGACACCGATCCAGCGATGTCTTCACTGGTAACCAGGGTAAACATCGGGTAACTAAGCGCAGGGCCGCGCGTAGTAACCCGATGTTTACCCTGGTTACCAGCGTAAAAGTAAAAAAAAACAAACACTACATACTTACCTACAGCTGTCTGTCCTCCAGCGCTGTGCTCTGCACTCCTCCTGTACTGGCTGTGAGCGTCGGCCAGCCGGAAAGCAGAGCGGGGACGTCACCGCTCTGCTTTCCGGCCGCTGTGCTCACACAGACAGTACAGGAGGAGTGCAGAGCACAGCGCTGGAGGACAGACAGCGGTAAGTATGTAGTGTTTGTTTTTTTACTTTTAGGATGGTAACCAGGGTAAACATCGGGTTACTAAGCGCGGCCCTGCGCTTAGTTACCCGATGTTTACCCTGGTTACCGGCATCGTTGGTCGCTGGAGAGCGGTCTGTGTGACAGCTCTCTAGCGACCAAACAGCGACGCTGCAGCGATCCGGATCGTTGTCGGTATCGCTGCAGCGTCGCTTAATGTGAAGGGGCCTATAGCAATAGGTTGGGTAAATCCTAACCTACATTTGTAAAAGGGCCTTAGCAATGCTCAGTAGTTAAACACCTTCATTTACGTATATGTGGTGTGAATATGGAGCATGCGGCATAGCGACACTGGCCTCCGGCCTCAATATGTAGCTATTAAATGGATGACAATATAGGATTCTCCACGCGTGTGGGATTCATGTTCTATAATAGGCAGCAGATGGGATTCTTACTGAACGCCAGGCTTATACACCACTGTATCCAATCAACTTAGTCAAGACAGATTTACTTTAAATAATCACAAGAAAATTTAACCATCTGTTAACTGCAAGAATACCAAAAGGAGACAGACATGTCCGGTAAGTGCTGAACCTGGTGCCACGTGTGCAAGCTCCTTACAGGAGCTATTTTCCTATGTATGCACCACTAGGAAAAATAAATATTATAGCTCTTTTACAACTACTCAGCATAGATAGTGACCAAACCAGGGCTACCAGGCCTCCTATGTAAAGGTGCTGCAGAAGCAGATCATAAGCGAACGAAGAGAAGAAAAAAACCAAAGGAGATTTCTAACTTCAGGAATGAATGCATGGGAATGTGCTGACAAGGACTGCTCCACTATTTTCCCTAAAGTTGTCAGCAGACTGAGGCAGTGTAAGGAAGGACACAGATCTGCTGAGCAGACGGCATTCTTCTAACAGGAAGTTAACCATTGTTCTCAACGGATTTCCCAATGTGTTTCACAAACCTAAACCCTCACATGCTCCTCCAACAAAAAAAAAAAAAAGAATCCATTGCCAATGACAGTCATAAATGATACCTGAAAAGCATGGGATAGAGCAGGTACTTTATGGCAGGTAGAAATGTGCAACGGGAGAAAACCTCTAAGGTACCGTTACACTAAACTATTTACCAACGATCACGACCAGCGATACGACCTGGCCGTGATCGTTGGTAAGTCGTTGTGTGGTCGCTGGGGAGCTGTCACACAGACAGCTCTACAGCGACCAACGATGCCGAACTCCCTGGGTAACCATCGGGTTACTAAGCGCAGGGCCGCGCTTAGTAACCCGATGTTTACCCCTGGTCACCATTGTAAATGTAAAAAAAGAACAAAAAAAACAAAACAAAAAAACACACTACATACTTACATTCCGGTCTCTGTCACGTCCCCCGGCGTCAGCGCCGGCCGTAAAGCAGAGCACAGCGGTGACGTCACCGCTGTGCTTTACGGCCGGCGCTCACAGTCAGTGCGGGAAGCTGACGCCGGGGGACGCGACAGACATCGGAATGTGAGTATGTTGTGTTTTTGTTTTTTTTTTAACTTTTACAATGGTAACCAGGGTAAATATCGGGTTACTAAGAGCAGGATCCTGATCGCTGCTGCATGTTAAACACAACGAGATCGCTATCCAGGACGCTGCAACGTCACGGATCGCTATCGTTATCGTTCAAAAGTTGCTCAGTGTGAAGGTACCTCTAGAGAGCAGTTGTACAAACAGCCAGTTACCCAATCCAAATCCCCCATTCCTCTACAACATACAAAATACTGCAGTAGACCCCCTTCACACGACGGGGGCCAGGACATTGCTGTGTAGGGAACTGGGCTGTGGAGTCGGTGAGGGTACAAAATGGACCGACTGCAAAAATATATACCGTAATACACTGCGTACAGTAGCACAATGCAGGATTTGCTGTAAAGGTTTTCATAAGAATTTGGGAAAGTTATGAAATGTCCTATAAATGTCTGTTCTGTTCCTGATCTAAGGGTCTTGGCTTTTAGTGGATATGAATCTGTGCTGCACTTTATGCACATGCTCAGTAGTGACCAGTGCTGAGGAGTCGGAGTCAGGGAAATTGATTTGGAGGTTTGGCTTACCAGCTACACAGCCCTGGTAGGGAAGCATAGTAATGCCGTGTTGTTCCCAATTCGTGTGAATGCTGTGTATATTACATGCAGAAAATAAACTTGGTTTACCCCTTTAGCGCTATTTGACGTAGCTCCAGGTAGGAACTGGGGTCTGCATGTGATAAGGGGGATCAGGAGCTGAACTTCTTCCACACATGGTAGATGTCGGTTAGATTACATATAGTCAGCAACTGTCTAACATCAGCGACCAGTGCTGAGCTCCAATCACTGCTGTAAACCATTTAGATGCTGCTGTCCATCTGACAGCATCGTTTAACCCCTTCACCCCAAAGCCTGTTTTCACCTAAGTGACAGGGCCAATTTTTACAATTCTGACCACTGTCACTTTATGAGGTCATAACTCTGAAACGCTTCAACGGATCCTGGTGATTCTGACACTGTTTTCTCGTGACATATTGTACTTCATGATAGTGGTAAAACTTCTTCGATATGACTTGCATTTATTTGTGAAAAAAACAAAAATTTGTCGGAAATTATGACAATTTAGCAATTTTCAAACTCTTAGTTTTTATGCCCTTAAATTAGAGAGTTATATCACATAATATAGTTAAACAACATTTCCCACATGTCTGCTTTACATCAGCACAATTTTGGAAACAATTTTTTTTTGTTAGGACGTTATAAGGGTTAAAAGTTGACCAGCGATTTCTCATTTTTGCAACAAAATTTGCAAAACCATTTTTTTACGGACCACCTCACACTTGAAGTGACTGAGGGGTCTATATGACAGAAAATGCCCAAAAGTGACACCATTCTAAAAACTGCACCCCTCAAGGTACTCAAAACCACATTCAAAAAGTTTATTAACCCTTCAGGTGCTTCACAGGAATTTTTTGAATGTTTAAAAAAATTGAACATTTAACTTTTTTTTTTCACAAAATTTTTACTTCAGGTCCAATTTGTTTCATTTTACCAAGGGTAACAAGAGAAATTGGACCACAAAAGTCGTTGTACAATTTGTCCTGAGTACGCCGATACCCCATATGTGGGGGTAAACCACTGTTTGGGCACATGGCAGAGCTCGGAAGGGAAGGAGCGCCATTTGACTTTTCAATGCAAGATTTTCTGGAATTGAGATCGGAGCCCATGTCACGATTGGAGAGCCCCTGATGTGCCTAAACAGTGGAAACCCCCACAAGTGACACCATTTTGGAAAGTAGACCCCCTAAGGAACTAATCTAGATGTGTGGTGAGCACTTTGAACCTCCAAGTGCTTCACAGAAGTTTATAATGTAGAGCCGTAAAAAAATTTTTTTTATTAATTTTCACAAAAAATGATCTTTTTGCCCCAAATTTTTTATTTTCCCAAGGGTAAAAGGATAAATTGGACCCCAAAAGTTGTTGTGCAATTTGTCCTGAGTACGTTGATACTTCATATATGGGGATAAACCACTGTTTGAGCGCATGGCAGAGCTCGGAAGGGAAGGAGTGCCATTTGACTTTTCAATGCAAAACTGGCTGGAATTGAGATCGGACGCCATGTCGCATTTGGAGAGCCCCTGACGTGCCTTAACAGTGGAAACCCACCACAAGTGACCCCATTTTGGAAAGAAGACCCCCTAAGGAACTTATCTAGATGTGTGGTGAGCACTTTTAACCCCCAATTGTTTCACTAAAGTTTAGAATGTAGCATTGTGAAAATTAAAAAATCATTATTTCTTTCCACAAAATTATGTTTTAGCCCGCAATTTTTTTTCCCAAGGGTAACAGGAGAAATTGGACCACAAATGTTATTGTCCAATTTGTCCTGAGTACGCTGATACCCCACATGTGGGGCGGAACCACCGTTTGAGTGCATGGCAGAGCTCGGAAGGGAAGGAGCACCGTTTGAAATGCAGACTTAGATGGAATGGACTGCAGGTGTCATGTTGCATTTGCAGAGCCCCTGATGTACCTAAACAGTAGAAACCCACCACAAGTGACCCCATATTGGAAACTAGACCCCCCAAGGAACTTATCTAGATGTGTTGTGAGAGCTTTGAACCAACAAGTGTTTCACTACAGTTTATAACGCAGAGCCATGAAAATAAAAAATATTTTTTTTTCCACGAAAATGATATTTTATCCCCTATGTTTTTATTTTCCCAAGGGTAACAGGACAAATTGGACCCCAAAAGTTTTTGTCCAACTTGTCCTGAGAACGCTGATACCCCATATGTTGGGGGGAACCACTGTTTGGGCACACAGGAGAACTCGGAAGGGAAGGAGCCCTGTTTTACTTTTTCAAAGCAGAATTGGCTGGAATTGAGATCGGACGCCATGTCGCGTTTGGAGAGCCCCTGATGTGCCTAAACAGTGGAAACCCCCAATTATAACTGAAACCCTAACCCCAACCCTAACCCTAGCCCTAATGGGAAAATGGAAATAAATACATTTTTTTACATTTTATTATTTTTCCCTAACTAAGGGGGTGATGAAGGGGGGTTTGATTTACTTTTATAGCGTTTTTTTTGGCGGATTTTTATGATTGGCAGCTGTCACACACTAAAAGACGCTTTTTATTGCAAAAAATAGTTTTTGCATCACCACATTTTGAGAGCTATAATTTATCCATATTTCGGCCCACAGAGTCATATGAGGTCTTGTTTTTTGCGGGACGAGTTGACGTTTTTATTGGTAACATTTTCGGGCAGATGACATTTTTTGATCGCTTTTTATTCCGATTTTTGGGAGGCGGAATGAACAAAAACCAGCAATTCCTGAATTTCTTTTAGGGGGGGCGTTTATACCGTTCCACGTGTGGTAAAATGGATAAAGCAGTTTTATTCTTCGGGTCAGTACGATTACAGCGATACCTCATTTATGTAATTTTTTTTATGTTTTGGCGCTTTTACACAATAAAAACTATTTTATATTAAAAAATAATTGTTTTTGCATCGCATTATTCTGAGAGCTATAACTTTTTTATTTTTCTGCTGATGATGCTGTATGGCGGCTTTTTTTTTGCGGGACAAGATGACGTTTTCAGCGGTACCATGGTTATTTATATCCGTCGTTTTGATCGCGTGTTATTCCACTTTTTGTTCGCCTGTATGATAATAAAGCGTTGTTTTTTGCCTTGCCTTTTTTTTTTTTGCGGTGTTCACTGAAGGGGTTAACTAGTGGGATAGTTTTATAGAGCGGGTCGTTACGGACGCGGCGATACCAAATATGTGTACATTTATTGTTTTGTTTTTTGCATAAATAAATGGATTTATTGGGAAATGTTTTTTTTTTTTTATTTGGGGATTTTTTTTAATTTTTTTTTACTTTCTAACATTGTCCCAGGGTGGGACATCTCTGTATTAGATCAGACCGTTGATCTGACACTGTGCATAGCACTCTGTCAGATCAACGATCTGACAGGCAGCTTAGCTGGCTTCCAGCGCCTGCTCTCAGCAGGCGCCGGCTAGCCAGGTCACTTCATGACCGGGAAGGAGTCCGGCGGCCATCTTGGATCCGGGGACTCCTTCCGGGTCACCGGAGCAACGCGATCTCATTGCGTTGCTCCGGTGGGAGAGCGCAGGGAGCCCCCGTCCCTGCGCGATCCCCCTCTATGCCGCTGTCACTACTGACAGCGGCATCAGAGGGGTTAAATGCCCGCGATCGGCGATAGCGCCGATCGTGGGCATTGCTGCGGGGTGTCAGCTGTCATATACAGCTGACCCCCGCACCCGATCACCGCGGCGCTCAGCGCGAGACCGCGGTGATCGGTGCGCCGTACTAGTACTGCTGCTGGCACTAATGCAGTGCCGGCAGCGCAGTACTAGTACGGCGCATGTCGCGAAGGGGTTAAAGGGCATCGGTCAGCACACAATGACTGTTCAAACAAAGTAAAGGCGCTTGGTGCACCCTTAGCATGGACAAACATTTAAAGGGAATCTGTCACCACATTGAACTATCTAAACTATTAATATGGGCATACTAGCTGCTGAAAACAGTACTACCTTTGTCTCATATCAGGTGCCTTGTTGCTGAGAAATCATCTTTATGTAAATGATCTCTTCCGGGCTCTGGGGAGAATGGTGCCTGGAAGATAACTCTGCCTCTAGAGCTTGTTTCAAATGAAGGGGCATTCCCAGTGTGATATGTAATGGCCGCTCTCTGATCTCCTGACCTCGCGGCAGAGCGGTGTGTGATTATACCTGACATCTGCAGGTTCCTCTCATCTTCAGCTTCCAGCTCACAAGCAGACAGGGCTGCAATATTGCTACAATAAGCAGAGCTCAAAACTGCAAAACATGTGTCTGCAAGAAGACTACGGTAATTTCATTTCTCCTGTTCTGTTAGTTACTTGTTACACATTAGTAACTGCCCCTTTATGTAAAACTAGATGGTTGCCCGATTCTAACGCATCGGGTATTCTAGAATATGCATGGCCACGCACTATACCGCCCAGCCACGCGGTATATTGCCCAGTGACGTAGTATACAGCACAGAGCCACGTAGTATATTGCACAGTGACGTAGAATATAGCACCGAGCCACGTAGTATATTGCCCAGCCACGTATGTCACAGGTTAAAAAATAAAAAATAAACATATACTCACCTTCCGAGGGAGCCCTTATAGTCATGTTGCCTGTGTGCGGTGCACTTAGCAGCTTCCGGTCCCAGGGTTGGTAGCGCAGGACCCGTGATGACGTCGCAGTCACATGACTGATGTCATGGCAGGTCCTTGTCGCATACCATCCTTGCCACCAGAACCTGTCGCTTGCATGGAGCGGTTACCGGAGCGTCGCGAGGAGCGGGAAAGGTGAGTATATAATGTTTTATTATTTTTTTTTATTACTTTTAACATTAGATCCTTTTACTATTGACGCTGCATAGGCATCATCAATAGTAAAAACTTGGTCACACAGGGTTAATAGCGGCGGTAATGGAGTGAGTTACCCGCAGCATAACGCGGTCCGTTACCGCTGGCATTAACCCTGTGTGAGCGGTGACTGCGGGGAGTATGGAGCGGGCACTGACTGCGAGGAGGAAGGAGCGGCCATGTTGCCGCCGGACTGCGCCCGTCGCTGATTGGTCGTGGCAATGGTCGTGGGCGTTTTGCCACGACCAATCAGCGACTTGGATTCCATCACAGACAGAGGCCACGACCAATGAATATCCTGGACAGACAGACAGAAGTGACCCTTAGACAATTATATAGTAGATAAGCTCTGGAGGCAGAGTTATCTTCCAAGCAGCATGCTCCCCAGAGCCTGGAAGAGCTCACTTATATAAATTGATAGATTATCAGCAACAGCACATCAGATATGGGACACACATGTAATGTCTTCAGCATTCTATAGCCTGTATGCCCATATTAATAGTTTAGATAGGTCAAATGTGGTGACAGACTCCCTTTAAGCACTCCTTTTCATTTGCATGTTTTCATCCCTTTATCCCCCCCCCCCCAGCCTATGACAGTTCTGGCTTTATAGAGACAGAGAAGGGATAAAGAGAAAACAAGCAGGTGGGAAGGTGCACCGAGCACCTGTACTTGGTCCGCACAGAATGACTGTTCAAGCAGAGTCCTTTTAAATGGAGCAGTTGACAGTGCGCACGGTTGGCAGCTCCCATCGGTCCCCCAAAATGCAATTACGATTTATCGATCAGTTAGCATAGCAGCAGTGGAGATTTACATTATATGCTGCAATACGATAGCGATTCTGCACTAAAAATGCAACAAACCGGAATAAACAGTTGTTATTGTGCAGTTTGGTTTGGCCCACAGTTTAAATAAAAACAAAAAAACAACATCACAGCATTTTCACAGTGAGAAGGTACCTTAAAGACTGCAGAACTGTAATAGGACCCCTAGACTTAAGGTACTGTCACATTTAGCGACGCTGCAGCGATATAGACAACGATGTCGATCGCTGCAGCGTCGCTGTGTGGTCGCTGGAGAGCTGTCACACAGACAGCTCTGCAGCGACCAACGATGGCGAGGTCCCCGGGTAACCAGGGTAAACATCGGGTTACTAAGCGCAAAAAAACACTACATACTTACATTCCAGTGTCTGACTCGCGTCCCTCGCAGTCAGCTTCCCGCACTGACTGTCAGCGCCGGCCGTAAAGCACAGCGGTGACGTCACCGCTGTGCTCTGCTTCACGGCCGGCCTTCACAGCCAGTGCGGGAAGCTGACTGCGAGGGACGCGAGTCAGACACTGGAATGTAAGTATGTAGTGTTTGTTTACCCTGGTTACTAGTGAAGACATCGCTGAATCGGCATCACACACGCCGATCCAGCGATGACAGGGGGTGATCCAGCGACGAAATAAAGTTCTGGACTTCTAGCTCCGACCAGCGATGTCACAGCAGGATCCTGATCGCTGCTTCGTGTCAAACACAATGATATTGCTATCCAGGACGCTGCAACGTCACGGATCGCTATCGTTCTAAAGTCGCTCAGTGTGAAGGTACCTTTAAGGCGTTATCTGCTTTGGGGGGGGGGGGGGGGGGATTAATTTGTCAGTTAAAGGGATTAATTTGTCAGATATGGGGACTGATCTTGGAATTTTGCAGTAATAATCCACAAAATCCTGTTTACTTCTGTTCCTTCTCTATTGGGACAAATGTAATTTGAGGCCACCATATTCTCTCCTGACTGTAACCGATACAAACAGTGCATTACTTCCATCATTACTCCTAGATTTAGTAGAACTCATCAGTCGGTGGACACGTCAATATTATTTATGTGCACTAGCTGGATTTCCTTAGGGACTACAATGACCTTGTGAAAGACCCATAGAATATAATGGACATGATTATTCATGAAGACACGTATGACAAAGCCAGATGTGAGAATAGGGCCAAACATTGCAAGGAAATGTAAAAATGGGAAGAGGAAATGAGCCTTCTGAAAATATGGCATACATCTGAGGCAAGAACCATAGAAGTGTCATACACTACTTAGGCCTCTTTCACACTTCAGTCTTTCGGCGTCAGTCAAAAACCGCCATTTTCGTGAAATGGCGGATCCGCCATTTTTTTTGGGCGGATCCGCTATTTTCCCATTGACTTGCATTAGAGACGGATTGTGGCGGATGGCCGTCCGTTCCATCCGCCATGCGACGGATCCGTCGATATTTGGCGGACGTTGTCTAGACATTGACGGACTTTGTAACGTTTTTTGGCGCCGCCGAAAAGGCGGACCGCGGCGGATCCGTCGTGTCCGCCTTTTTTTAGAATGGGCGCCTATGGGCGACGGATCCGTCGCGATCCGCTTTTTGGCGGATCCGTCGCCTCAATCCGCTTTTTTTGATTGAGCATGCTCCAAAAAGTGGATACTTTGCCCAGACAACCCAAAAACTATATAAAGAGGACAGGTCATTCCCAAATGTACCAGCCAGCAAGACAGACCCTTCAATGCAAGAGAGACCCAGCCAGACCCTGCCAGCAAGACCTTGCCAGCCAGCCAGAGAGGCCCTGCCAGCTAGCCAGAGAGGCCCTGCCAGCCAGAGACACACTGCCAGACCCTGCAAGCAAGACCTTGCCAGCCAGGCCCTGCCAGCCAGCGAGGCCCTGCCAGCCAGCCAGAGAGGCCGTGCCAGCCAGACCCTGCCTGAGACAGCCATGTGAGTACTGACATCCAGCGTGCATGTGCGTGTGTGTGTGTGTGTGTGTGTGTGTGTGTGTGTGTGTGTGTGTGTGTGTGTGTGTGTGTGTGTGTGTGTGTGTGTGTGTGCATTTGTGTATGACGTACTGAGTACAGCAAGAGCTTTTAAAACCTGAATCCAACCTGAGGCCTGCCGTCGTCCTGCAACAGCCAGTGCCCTGCTACAGTCCAGATCCACCCCGAGGCCTGCCACTGTGAATATATCAAGCTCCAGCTGGAGGACTGATGGCCGTGTGTGTGTGTGTGTGTGTGTGTGTGTGTGTGTGTGTGTGTGTGTGTGTGTGTGTGTGTGTGTGTGTGTGTGTGTGTGTGTATTTTTGTACTGCTGTGTGCTTTTGTATGTATGTGTTCATGTGCCTGCACCTTATTATGCCTTCGTCAATATTACGCCTGTTCATGTGTTATGCTTGCGTTATGACTCTGCTTGCAGGTATGTTTGTGTGCATCTTGTTGGTTGCATGTGCATTTGTCAATGCCATATTGGTTAATGTTGATTTTTGATGTATTTACTAAAGGTACCGTCACACGCTGCAGCGATACCGACAACGATCCGGATCGCTGCAGCGTCGCTGTTTGGTTGCTGGAGAGCTGTCACACAGACAGCTCTCCAGCGACCAACGATGCCGGTAACCAGAGTAAACATCGGGTTACTAACTGCAGAGCCGCGCTTAGTAACCCGATGTTTACCCTGGTTACCAGTGTAAAAGTAAAAAAAAAAAAAAAAAAAAGGTAAATTCCGCTGTCTGTCCCCGTGCTGTGCTTCTCTGCATTATGAGCGCCAGCCAGCCGTAAAGCAGAGCACAGCGGTGACGTCACCACTCTGCTTTCCGGCCGCTGTGCTTACACAGGGCAGAGAAGCAGAGTGCCGAGGGACAGACAGAAGGTGGCTGTGTGTGCGTGCGTGCGTGTGCCTGCCTGCCCTGTTTATATGTTTTTCATACTATGCTGGTATTTTGAATAGCTGTGGTGTAAAATTTGTTTTGTGTGTGTGTATAAATGATGTGTGATGTGTTCTGCATCTTTGTTGTTTTCCATAATGTACTTGTATTTCAAATAAAGAGCAGTGTAGCTCCTACTGTACCCTAAAAAAAAGAAAATTTAAAAAAATATAGTAATAAAAATTTCACAAAACTGTCAGTAGTCTCATTTCAAGATAAATGTAATATTGGGTAAACATGCAGTAAAGGTTATATATACAAATGTGTAATGCAAATCTTTGCTATAGAATATGTTATCTGGTTTTAGAAAATACAAACTGTAGGGTAATCATAATTAACAATTTTGGGGATTGGTATTTTAATTTCGAATGAGGAACATTTTTTATAAGGTTAAACTTTGTTTAGGTGGGTTTTACCAGCATGCGCATTGCGCATACCAAGTTCTAAGTAGTTTTGGTGTTGTTTTAAAGGGATTTTTTGGGGGGTTTTTTTGTGGGGAAACAGGAGGTAGAGGGTTTGGCAGCTTGTGCATCAAGTTTGACGGTAGAATTTTTTTTTTCTTTTGTGGTGGGGGAAATCAAAAATAAGTTGGCACTGTAGGTACTGTAGTAGGTACTGACCCAAGACGTACACAAGCAGGCTCCCCATTTTTTTTAAAAAGTTGTAAGTGTAAAGTCCCTACAGCTGCATCTATCCTTTTGTATAGTAGCTTAGAACTCACTTTATGCTTGCAGATTCTAGGGACCAAGAGGACCCAAGCAAGGGACCGACCGACCCAAGCTATACGCAAGCCCCAAGTTTTGGAAACAGATGTAAGTGTAAAGTCCTGAAAGCTGCATCTATCTATCTATCCTTTTGTATAGTAGCTTAGAACTCCCTTTATGCTTACAGATTCTAGGGACCAAGAGGACCCAAGCAAGGGACCGACCAACCCAAAATAGACGCAAGATCATAATGTCTTCTTCTGAGAGCCCCCCAGCACATCATCAGCAAACTGAGGTGTTAATTTTTTTTCTTCATAAATTTTTTATTTTGGTGCAACAATGGCAATTGTATTTTAAGCCTTTATGTGTTTATTCTGTATTCACAGGAATATGAAGCAGAGGGGCTAACAGAAGGAGACGGACAGGGTGGAGAAATACAAGGAGCGGGAGCGCATAGTGTAAGTTTTGAACAGACCGATCCTCACATACAATGCACTACACCCAACACAAACATTCAGCACAGCACACAATACATATGCCTCGATCAAAGAACATTATTAATTTTATTTTTTTTTTTAAATTAGTCTTCACAATCCGGGGCTCGACGTAGAGTTCCTCAAAGCACCTCCCATAGTCGTCGGAATGATAATCGCGGCGGTCGCCGAAGAGTAAGTTCCTTTTTGGTTTGGTGTTTAGTAAAATGTAAAATTCATGTGTTGTAATCTTTCCCTTTTTATTCTTATCTTTTTGTTAGGCTTCACAGCGTGCTCCCGAACAAGATGAAGAGGAGGGCATCGATGTGAACACCCTCATCGAAGCAGTACAAAGTCGGGAGCCGCTGTGGAACATGTCGGACCGCCGCCATGCTGACCAGTTAATCACCCGACGGCTATGGGAGGAAGTGTGCAGTGCTGTTATGGATAACTGGGAGGAACTCGATGCTGGGGCCCAGGATCTAGCGCGTAAGTATTCACACTTCATAACCTTATGTTAGGCATGATTTAATGTGGTGTATAGTAACCAATTTTTGCTTTTTCTTTCCAGGTAACAGGATTATCGTGCGGTGGCGGTCACTCAGGGATCGCTTCAAGAGGGAGTTTAATAAGGATATGCAGGCCCCGAGTGGATCTAGAGGACGCAGGAGCAGATACAAACATGCCAGAGCCCTGTCGTTCCTCCGGTCGACGCTGCTGAGCAGAAGGTAAATATTCAACACCACATATTTTCAGTCAAACTGTAAAAATGTGTAACCTTCAATTTTTTTTGCAGCAAGGGCAATTGTAACATCCAGATACTAATTTTTTTTTTCTTCTTTAACAGCACTTTCTGCAGCACTCGGGAGCCTGCATCAGAGTTGCACCCCTCTGGAGCGATCCCTCAAAAGTCCGCCACCGGGGACCACGTCGACCCCTCTGTTTCTGCACCTTCCCTTTCGTTTGATCCCTCAGCCTCATCCACCAGCGCTGGAGCAGCAGGGCGGACTTCGTCACTTGAAGCTGCAGGTGATGAGTTAGAGTTCCCTTTACCCCACCCCTCTGCCGCAACATCTAGACCAACTTTGTGGTCAGGACGGCAGCGCCAGAGAGGTCAGGAAAGGAGCTATGCGCCTGACTTTTTGCAGCTGAATGCATCCTTTCACAGTGCCATCAAGCTTTTGAGTGAGCAAACGTCTGCTGGGTACAATATGCTTAACAAAAGCATACTTGAACTCAGCAGTCGTCTTGATAGGATGCAATCAGATGCAAATCAGTCACCAAGGCACTGTTTTTTTCAGTCGGTCCTCAGGCACATGGAAAATCTAACTCCTGACCTGCAGATGCATGTGATGCAAGGCTGCCACACTGCTCTAGCGCAGGCGATGTCCCATGCCCCTCCACCTACCCTTCAGGTTTCAACACCTTTCCCCTCTCAATCCACCGTCTATCCTCCCGTCCGTCCTCCTCCTGTCCGTCCTCCTCCCGTCCATTCTACTCCTTCGTCATTTGTTCCTTCCCCCCTTAGTCTTTCCCAGTTTTTACCGTCCCCCTTTAACTTCTCAGTTCCCAATCCCACCAACACCTTCATACCTCCCACACACCACATCTGCACCTCAACTCTCTACACAACCTCATGTTTTCACCACCCATTCTACTTCTGTTCCTCCCCGTGATGTCCTGTCCCCCACTCTCGACGTGGTCCGCCCTGTCAGCCCCTCCGCTACTATCTCCACCCCAAACTATGAGAATCTGTAAATAAATAAACAGTTTTTTGGTTTAAAAACAATTTTATTGTCTTTCTTTTTTTTTGTAAAGTTTTTAAATCACCAAGGTTATGGCAATAGTAACAATAACAGTGTTTAAAGGGTACCGTTGCAAAACATACAATGCTGCATTAAAGTACAAAGATTTTGTAAGCAAACAAAAAATGGTATTTTTACAAGTGTAAAAAGAAAAATTTTTTTACACCATTTCATACTGCCAGTCAACTGATCCTGCAGGAGACATGAAGTAGTCTGCAAAACTGTCCCGCATTCTGGAGACTGCTACTGGACTGCGAAAAGTGGGGTTTTGGTAATCCCGTAAGGTGCTTTCAGAAACATTATCCTCCAGGGAAACTTGTTCTTTTGATAAAACAAAATTGTGCAGGACAACGCACGCTTTGACCACATCATCGACAGTTTCAGTCTGCAGTTTAATTGCAGTTAGCAGGACTCTCCATTTGGCAGTTAAGATGCCAAAAGCACATTCCACTACTCTTCGTGCTCTGGTTAAGCGGTAATTGTAAATTTTTTTCCTCTGGGTCAGTCCACTACTTCCAAAGGGTTTCAGCAAGTGTGGGGAAAGCTGGAAGGCATCATCTCCAACACAAACAAATGGTAATGGTGGACTAGTGGTTCCAGGGAGAGGTCTAGGGGGCGGAAAATCAAATGTCTCTCCATATAAACGGCGCCCCATTGGTGAATTTTTAAAGATTTGTGAATCATTTGCGCGTCCATACGCACCGATATCAACAGCGATGAACTTGCATTGTGCATCGGCTATGGCCATCAACACAATAGAGAAGTACTTCTTATAGTTATAAAACTGTGATCCAGAGCCTGAAGGTTTGACGATCCGTATGTGCTTTCCATCAACTGCTCCAACACAATTTGGAAACTGGCAAATTTGATGAAAATTTTGGGCGATCTCCAGCCACCTCTCCTGTGATGGCTCTGGGATGTATTCCACTTGTAGGCACTCCCACAATGCCCGGCAGGTATCTCTGATGATCCCCGAGATGGTGGATATCCCAAGTCGATACTGAAAATGGAGGGATGAGAACGACTCTCCAGTTGCAAGGAATCTGTTAACAAAACGAAAAGACAATAATTAATAAAAAAATTCAAAAAACAACATTACAGTTATAAGTCTGATGAATGAGAATCATTTAAAAAAAAAAAATTACTTACCGAATAGTCACCATGAGACGCTCTGCTGGTGATATTGAGAATCGCATCTGGGTGTCTCGTCTACGTATACAGTCTTCCACATAGCCCAATAAAAACTCGAAATTTTCAGCTCTCATCCTCACATAATTGAAGAACTTTTGAGGGTTTTCCCTTCGTTCCAGGTAAAGCGTGGAATAAACACCACGGGTCATACGTTGTGCTGTGATGGGATGGATCCACAGCCTTCTCTTCCGCTGCTGCCGTAGGATGCGCAGTCTTTGTTCCTCCCTCTCTCGAACGCTGACTGCCAACTGATTTGCCTCAAAAGTAAAATCCGCATAGATCTTTGCAATGTTCGCCAGGACTCCTTCCATTTCTGCCACTTTCTCTACAACCTTTCAAAGATGTGGTGTAAATACACGCTATATATAGTTTTGCAGTAGTATCCAGTAGCCAATCACATTGAAATCCTCCCCTTTTAAAAAACGGATCCGTCAAAAAACGGTTACAACGGATGTAAAAACTGTCGCAACGGTTCTAACGGATCCGTTTTTTTAACGGATCGGGGCAGCTGATCCGTCAAAAAAACGGATCCGTTAGAACCGTTTTTCCACCAAATTTGACGGATCCGTCGATCCGCCACGATGTCGGACCTAACTGACGCCACACAACTGAAGTGTGAAAGAACTCTTACAGTGTGCATAATGGCCGAGATGGGTATGAATGACAGCAAGCCAACTTATAATTCCCCACCCCCGCTATAGCTTTCATAGGTAAATGCCATCCAGGCTGCTGCACCAAAGGGGTGAGCTGGTTCTACCAGACTAGCGTCTCTTCCTACTAATGAAACTGGCAATCAATACCTAGGTCATTTGAACACATCATTAAAAATGCATCCATTCGATCAGTACTAAAGGAATAGCAAGTATCTGTTTCCTAGTCTTGCTGCAGAGTAATAATTACCAAAGTCTTGTAAATTCTAATTTCACTTTAGTTATACATTACTAGTTCTAAAAAGACACTGACAATTCAATGGCCTAGTAAGTACTCATTTATAGAGCCTAATCCTCATATGACATGGCTGCATCATAGGCTGTATGGGTTTGTGGGAAATAAAATGCCACCATGATGTTGGGAACCTCACAGGGCTTTGGGACCTATTGTCCTCAGTAATGCTGGGGAGTGCCCCCAAACAATCAAACCTTTACAACTTGTGGAAATGATGGGTCATAAAAGGATAATGCCACACTTTATGCCAGAAAAGGTTTGCAAATACACACATATCGCAAGATACAAGGGTGAACTCACGCAACCAAAACACTAGAGATTTTCCATGTGTACAGGCACATAGTAGTGGAAGAAAAAGGGGAGGAGAGTAGATGAGATGTTAAACCCCATTCACACACAGGAACTGTTCTGCTTGAGAGTGGACATGACAATTTAAGAATGCCGGGGAAAGTGTCAGTATTGGATTGCTAAACCATTTGATTTAGGTTTTTTGTTTTTTTTTCATCGAAAGGAAATACTCCATTATTGGGCAGATTTGGCATTGTGGATGTCATGCAGAAGTTTTCCATATCAAATCTATTAGAAATGAACATTTTGCCATTATGCATTTTAAGGGGTTGTCCACTACTCTGACAACCCCTACTCAATCAATATGTTCCCTCAAGTAAAATAGCAGCCTATAGTCTCCTCAGTCTGTTCCTTCGATGTCGGCACCTGGCCTCCCGAAGCTTGCGTGACATTATGTCATACCAGCCCTGTGGCCAATCAACAACTGCTTCACACACTTCAGCCATAGCATAGATAGAACATATTCTTCAGGGTAATACAGGGTACAGAGTTGTATAATTTCATAGAGATAATCTTTATGACAAAGGGTGAACATACAATTTAATGGGAATTTGTCACCAGGTTTTTGCCAGCCCATCTCAGAATAGCATGATGTAGGCGCAGAGACACTGATTCCAGCAATGCACCACTTACTAGGCTTCTTGCTGCAGTTTTGATAAAATCACTTATCTGCTGCAGATCTATCAGTTCTCTGACTGCTGAGCTCTATATAACCCCACATCGCTGATTGGCAGCTTTCCGTGTACACAGCACATAGGCGGAAAGCTGCAAATCAGTAGTGGGGGCATGGTTGGACTACATGGTAGCAAGTATACTAGTCCTCTAGTAAAAGTCCTGCTAATAAAAGGGATATCAAAACTAATAGCAAGCAGCCCAGTAGGTGATACATGGCTAGAATCAGATTCTCAGTCTACATTATGCTCCTCTCAGAATAGGTACAAAAACCTGGAGACAGATACCCTTTAAGACAAATGATACATCTTGTAATTAGCCTTATCTGTACCACCAAGCTAAACATTGTGTTTCCAACTTTCCTCTAAACTTGACAAATCCACACAGTGTGTTAAAGGGACGATTCGAAGTCCAAAGTAAATTTTATTCAAAATTTATTTAGTGCCATGATCTAAACTATTTTCCAATATACTTGAATTAAAAACATCCTACTATTCCCTCACCACACTAACTGCTTTTCTATCCCCCCCTCGACTTCCTTTTTGAGGATTCTTAGTTTGAAAATCACAGTGCACGCTAAGATATTCAAAAGAAGCATCATCAGGGGCAAAAAGCTACAATGACTGCTGCAGCCATCTCCCTAAAATGAAGTCATCGGCGACGCTTGTATCAGGGGCTGGACTTGTCACAGCACACTGCCCAATGGCAGCACGCTCTCTGTTGCCAGCAGTAATGAGCCGACAACAGAGTGTCTTGTCAGAATATCAATGTTGCTCTCACGACATCACTGCCTTCTGCACGCCGAGTATTCTGACACAGCTCTGTTGCCGGCCCTTTACTGCTGATCTGAGCCAGCAGCAGAGCGTGCACTGTCATTGTGCGCATCGGGCTGGAACTGGCTCTGCCTCTGAAATGTGCATTATTGACACCATTTCAGGGAGGGGGCAATGGTTGGGTCAGTGACCCCCACAGCCTCCACCCCCTGATGATGCTGCTTTTGAGCATCTCAGCATGCATTGAGATTCTGAAATGAAGAGTAATCAAAAAGGAAGACGTAAAAATATATAGATACAGGTCCTTCTCAAAAAATTAGCATATAGTGTTAAATTTCATTATTTACCATAATGTAATGATTACAATTAAACTTTCATATATTATAGATTCATTATCCACCAACTGAAATTTGTCAGGTCTTTTATTGTTTTAATACTGATGATTTTGGCATACAACTCCTGATAACCCAAAAAACCTGTCTCAATAAATTAGCATATCAAGAAAAGGTTCTCTAAACGACCTATTACCCTAATCTTCTGAATCAACTAATTAACTCTAAACACATGCAAAAGATACCTGAGGCTTTTATAAACTCCCTGCCTGGTTCATTACTCAAAACCCCCATCATGGGTAAGACTAGCGACCTGACAGATGTCAAGAAGGCCATCATTGACACCCTCAAGCAAGAGGGTAAGACCCAGAAAGAAATTTCTCAACAAATAGGCTGTTCCCAGAGTGCTGTATCAAGGCACCTCAATGGTAAGTCTGTTGGAAGGAAACAATGTGGCAGAAAACGCTGTACAACGAGAAGAGGAGACCGGACCCTGAGGAAGATTGTGGAGAAGGACCGATTCCAGACCTTGGGGAACCTGAGGAAGCAGTGGACTGAGTCTGGTGTGGAAACATCCAGAGCCACCGTGCACAGGCGTGTGCAGGAAATGGGCTACAGGTGCCGCATTCCCCAGGTAAAGCCACTTTTGAACCATAAACAGCGGCAGAGGCGCCTGACCTGGGCTACAGAGAAGCAGCACTGGACTGTTGCTAAGTGGTCCCAAGTACTTTTTTCTGATGAAAGCAAATTTTGCATGTCATTCGGAAATCAAGGTGCCAGAGTCTGGAGGAAGACTGGGGAGAAGGAAATGCTAAAATGCCTGAAGTCCAGTGTCAAGTACCCACAGTCAGTGATGGTGTGGGGTGCCATGTCAGCTGCTGGTGTCGGTCCACTGTGTTTCATCAAGGGCAGGGTCAATGCAGCTAGCTATCAGGAGATTTTGGAGCACTTCATGCTTCCATCGGCTGAAATGCTTTATGGAGATGAAGATTTCATTTTTCAGCACGACCTGGCACCTGCTCACAGTGCCAAAACCACTGGTAAATGGTTTACTGACCATGGTATTACTGTGCTCAATTGGCCTGCCAACTCTCCTGACCTGAACCCCATAGAGAATCTGTGGGATATTGTGAAGAGAAAGTTGAGAGACGCAAGACCCAACACTGTGGATGAGCTTAAGGCCGCTATTGAAGCATCCTGGGCCTCCATAACATCTCAGCAGTGTCACAGGCTGATTGCCTCCATGCCACGCCGCATTGAAGCAGTCATTTCTGCCAAAGGATTCCCGACCAAGTATTGAGTGCATAACTGAACATTATTATTTGATGGTTTTTTTGTTTGTTATTAAAAAACACTTTTATTTGATTGGATGGGTGAAATATGCTAATTTATTGAGACAGGTTTTTTGGGTTATCAGGAGTTGTATGCCAAAATCATCAGTATTAAAACAATAAAAGACCTGACAAATTTCAGTTGGTGGATAATGAATCTATAATATATGAAAGTTTAATTGTAATCATTACATTATGGTAAATAATGAAATTTAACACTATATGCTAATTTTTTGAGAAGGACCTGTATGTTAGATTGTGTAGTTAGGGAAAGACATGGATTTTTTTTTAAATTCAAGTACATTAGAAAATATTTTAGATTATGGCAATATAGACATTTAGAATGAAAATTACTTTGTACCACCCCATTAAGGAATAGATATCAACCAATACTCTGTTGAAGATGCTAAGCTGAGCCCGATCAATGTCCCAATCATAATATTGCTGCTTTCAGACATCCCTGTGTCATTGCCTGAGCAAGGACAGGCTGAAGGTCTCCTGACCTGAACTTGACAGTCTCAATATGCCAATAAGGCTGTCAAGTTCAGGTCAGAAGAATTAGGTCCGATGCACAAACCAAGGTCCGTGCTTGTACCTTGACACTTATGTCTGCTATAATAAACAGACATGCGGCTGGCACAAGGACGTCGAAAACTAACATGCAAGCGCAACACGAATATGAAGAACTGGGAAATGCAGAACACAAATCTTTCACATTTCTAAATTAAAAAAAATTAAATAATATGTTTGAGTCTTCATAGCTGTATGATTTGCAGCTGTTCCTACCTACACATATGGGATCTCCCTAAGGGTATGTTCACACGTTCAGGATTTCCATCCTTTTTTTTTCCTGACTGTTTTTTAAAAAACTGCAGCTCTTGGCAGAAAACGCAGGTCCTTTTTTTGGTCCTTTTTTGGTCCGTTTTTGATGCGTTTTTTGATGCGTTTTTTGATGCGTTTTTTTTATGCAGTTTTCTAGCCAGAGTCTGTGTGTTTTCTAGGAATTTTTTTAGGGTTAAAATGGCTGAAAATACCCTAACCCTACCCCTACCCCTACCCCTATTCTAACCTTAGTGAAAAAAAAAAAAAAAAAATTCTTTATTTTTTTTATTGTCCCTACCTATGGGGGTGACAAAGTGGGGGGGGTGTCATTTACTATTTTTTTATTTTGATCACTGAGATAGGTTATATCTCAGTGATCAAAATGCACTTTGGAACGAATCTGCCGGCCGGCAGATTCGGCGGGCGCACTGCGCATGCGCCCGCCATTTTGCAAGATGGCGGCGCCCAGGGAGAAAACGGCCGGACGGACACCGGGACGCCGGGTGAGTATAAGGGGGGGGAGATTAGGGCACGGGGGGGGGCATCAGAGCACTGGGGGGGGGCATCGGAGCACTGGGGGGGGGGCATCGGAGCACGGGGGGGCGGGATCGGAACACGGGGGGGGGCAGCCACACTCCGCCCACGCACTTCCGCCCGCTCCCCGCACTTCCTGCTGCAGCGGTTCTGCACATCAAACCGCAGTAAAACCCGCAGATATATTTTTGATCTGCGGGTTTTACTGCGGTTTGGACCTCACAATGGAGGTCTATGGGTGCAGAACCGCTGCGGCTCCGGAAAAAGAATTGACATGCTCCTTCTTTTTTCCGGGAGCTATTCAGCGCGTCTTTTTTTTTACAATTTCCGGACCATGTGCACAGTGTGTCCTGTTTTCCATAGGGTACAGTGTACTGTACCCTGCATGGAAAACAGCTGCGGAACCGCAGCGGCAAAACCGCCGCGGTTCCGCGGTAAAAAACGCACTGTGTGAACATGGCCTAACAAACAGGGAATCCCTGCATGTGTTGTTTCAAATCATGCAGCTATGGAGAGCCGAACAGATTATTCGAGCAAGCCGAGGACACTCGGATAACAGGTTCTTAGAGGATGTTCGCCCATCACTATTGCTGATCTTTTCACTCCCATCATCTGTATATTCGGATATCAACAAAGCTGCAAAAACGCAAATAGACTAAGGCTGCCGTCACACGATCAGTATTTGGTCAGTATTTTACATCAGTATTTGTAAGCCAAAACCAGGAGTGGAACAAATAGAGGAAAAGTATAATAGAAACATATGCACCACTTCTGTATATATCACCCACTCCTGGTTTTGGCTGAGAAATACTGATGTAAAATACTGACCAAATACTGCTAGTGTGACGGCAGCCTTAGGGTTTGGCAGCTACTTTTCCCCCCCTTTTTACTGGAATGAAGACAAACTTTGCAAACAGGACAAAAAAAAAAAGTTCAGTTACTCTTTAAAGGTTAAAAAACAAACAAAAAAAAAAACAAGAAGGCATGGAATCTGGTAGTAGATAGGCGATACCTAAAATTGGCATCCATCACTAATCGTGGGGAGCAGGGTACAGCCACCACTCTATTCTGTATGCCTCGACTGAAGCCATTAAACCTGCAGATTATCTCCACATCTGCAGGTTTAGGCTATGTGTACACGTTGCGGATTCGCAGCTGTTTTCCTTGAATTTACACTACCATGTAAACATATGGGAAAACAAAATCCGCAGTGCACATGCTGCGGGAAAAAAAAACGCACGGAAACGCTGCGTTGCTTATTCCACAGCATGTTCATTCTTTGTGCGGATTCCGCAGCAGTTTACACCTGCTCCATAATAGGAATCCACAAGTGTAAAACCGCAGGTGGAATCCACACAAAATCCGCAAAAAAACGGTGGTAAATCCGCAGATAAAACACAGTGCTTTTTACCTGCGAATTTCTCAAAACAAGTGCGGAAAAATCCGCAGAGGTTCCATCTACGTGTGCACATACCCTTATAGCATTATCTGGTCACAGGTTTCCTTGAAGCAGAGAAAAAAAAAAGAAAGTGTTAACCCAGCCTAGATTTAGTTAAAGGATTGTCATCCTCCCGATAAATGGGTAAAATTGCCAAGTGCCTGAGCAACTTTCTATTTTTACATCTTAAAAAAAATTCTCAAGAACTGGGTGATTTTTAATTGTATTGTGCAACGCTTGTTGCCTAAGTTACCGGCCACCTCAGCAATGTACCAGAGGTGACTTATTCTAAGCAACGCGCGCACGCTTGGACGTTGTTTGCTACCTGTCCAGGCCAGCTGTGTGACCATGCCCCTGGCTCAAGCAGTCAATCTTCATGAGCGCACCACCTCAGCAAGCAGGATAACCCCTTCACTCTACCACTTGAGGTTGCCTTGCAGAACATCCCATACGTAAACTATCATAGGAGCTTCACAACACTAATCTGTGCAAAAAGACAACCTCTTCATCTATTCTAAACATTCTCCTACTCACAAGGTCAGTGTACCTGTCAAACACCAGACTTTCCTGCTGGCTATATTTCAGAAATGACAGATGCCACATTTGCACTTTTTTTTTTCAATCATTCTTGATTTTAGGTTACAAAAATGATAATCAACTGCTTAAGTGTGAATAACCCTTTAATGAATAATTACTGATGAGGCGTATTCAGACGAGATCAGACTGCAATGCACAATCTGGCCGGTGGTCTCCCGACCCAACAAGACAGCGTCATATTTCCATGAAGAGGTCACACTCCGCTTGGGAGACCCAAGTCCATGCATTGTGGACCGATTTGCACAGAACTCTGAATGTGCCCTTACTACGGGTTATAAACCTTCAACTCCAAACCACTCAATATTCCTAGGTGTCGACATTTAAAAAGGTGTTCCTACCAAAGGCATGTCCACAAAACGAAAGGAGGTAGCTCAGCTTCATGGAAAAGCTAATCTTATTAGGTGTGCATACAAACTGGTGGCAGCTTAAAATAAAAACATCTACACATTTCTGGCGCACGTCATGAACTAAGGTTACTCCTAGCACCAGAGACGAGGAGATGCACACCTAATGAAAGTTTTGCTTTTCCGTGAAGCTGGGCTACCTCCTTCCTTCCCCTGATGGTGGCGTACAGTCGGATATGCTCTCCGTGCTCACAGTACTTGCATGCAACGATGAACTGGATTATTTCCTTTATATCCACAGAACACATCATATATGTTCAGACCTGCATCCTAGGACGGAGATCCCCAGGACCTTGTCCAGCATGGTAGCCAAACGCCACATCCAGGCAGAGAATAGTGGCAGGGGTTGTGCATCTCGTCATTCACTTACATGGGAGTCACAAAATCATCTGAAAAAAACAGCGAGGATCAGGGGACCCTCGATTGGCCATATCCAAGTCAGAATACCCTTTAATTGGAACATACTCATTTACATCCAAATATCGAGAACCATCTTGCTCTAAAGCTGCACACAACACAATACATCTGGTCTGATACACCAAGATTCCACCAGTAACGTTTATTGTGCTTTTATGTTAGTAGTAAATTTTGTCAAATTACTTGAATTACGTGCAACTGTCCTTAAATTTCCTGGAATAAAACAGTGTCACACTAAACAAGGGAATAAGATGCCCACAAAACGCCTTCAGTCCATAGGGGTGCTGTGAGGTAATCGCTAGACTAGGTGCAAGTTTTTCCACATGTCCCATTCCATCGGCCATGACAGTGGTATGTGCTCGCTGGATAGGAGAGAGCGTACAACCTCTAACCTGCCAGCGACCGCGGCTGTTCTCCATGATTACCCAGTCTGGTTCACCGTCACAAGCGCATCACGCTGCAATGACAACGTTGTGCCAAGCCAGCTAATCATTCATGGAAAATGGCGGTGCTCCCTCACCTGTCCAGCAGCTACAGACCACTGTCTTGTCAATGGAATTGGACGTGTATATCAATTTGCACCAGCTAGGTGGCGCTAAGGTGAGCAGCCCCTGGTCTGATGTACCCGACATGGCCTTGTATTACATTACGTCCATTCATTGCATACAGCACTCCCAACATGGACTGCATAGACTGGCTCTGCAAAAGAGACTGAGTATCCGCACAAACGTGTGTGACCCGGCAGGTCGGAATTGAAGTCGTGGCTCGAACATCTTCATATCTACGACAGAGGAGCTACTAATACTTTAGGGGGTATCACATGAGCCCCCTCTACACTACTGACAGGTCAAGGGCATCTCTTAAAGCTTCTGTAAGGAGGTTGGTCCTTATAGACAGTGCTTTGTATTTGATGTCTCCATACTGGTCCCTGCTGAATACGTGGGGGAGTAGACTGCAATGGAATAAAGCGTTTATCCCACCAGCCGTGTCATGCACCTGACATGGGACCAGGCTGTGCTCAGCCCTCTCCGGCAGCACCTTGTGGGAACATGCCTAGCCCTGGGAGTGGGCTATGGAGGCTTAGGGGGGCCAGATAAATAAGGCCTCCACTGCTGCCCTGCCTGATGGGTGTGCCCAGCCAGTGGGAATATACCTAGCCCTGGGAGTGGGCTATAGAGGCTTAGGGGCCAGATAAATAAGGCCTCCACTGCTGCCATGCCTGATCGGTGTGCCCAGCCCCTGTGGAAATATGCCTAGTCCTGGGAGTGGGCTATAGAGGCTTAGGGGCCAGATAAGGAAGGCCTCCACTGCTGCGCTGCCTGATCTGTGTGCCAAGCCCCTGTGGGAATATGCCTAGCCCTGGGAGTGGGCAATGGAGGCTTAGGGGCCAGATAAGGAATGCCTCCACTGCTGCCCTGCCTGATCTGTGTGCCAAGCCCCTGTGGAAATATGCCTAGCCCTGGGAGTGGGCAATGGAGGCTTAGGGGCCAGATAAGGAATGCCTCCACTGCTGCCCTGCCTGATCTGTGTGCACAGCCCCTGTGGAATATGGAGGATTAGAGGCCAGATAAGGAAGGCCTCCACTGCTGTCCTGCCTGATCTGTGTGCTCAGCCCTGGGAGTGGAATATGGAGGATTAGAGGCCAGATAAGGAAGGCCTCCACTGCCGCCCTGCCTGGTCTGTGTGCTCAGCCCCTGTAGAATATGGAGGCTTAGAGGCCAGATAAGGAAGGCCTCCACTGCCGCCCCGTCTGGTCTGTGTGCTCAGCCCCTGTGGAATATGGAGGATTAGAGGCCAGATAAGGAAGGCCTCCACTGCCGCCCTGCCTGGTCTGTGTGCTCAGCCCTGGGAGTGGAATATGGAGGATTAGAGGCCAGATAAGGAAGGCCTCCAGTGCCGCCCTGCCTGGTCTGTGTGCTCAGCCCTGGGAGTGGAATATGGAGGATTAGAGGCCAGATAAGGAATGCCTCCACTGCCGCCCTGCCTGATCTGTGTGCTCAGCCCCTGTAGAATATGGAGGATTAGAGGCCAGATAAGGAAGGCCTCCACTGCCGCCCTGCCTGGTCTGTGTGCTCAGCCCTGGGAGTGGAATATGGAGGCTTAGAGGCCAGATAAGGAAGGCCTCCACTGCCGCCCTGCCTGATCTGTGTGCTCAGCCCCTGTGGAATATGGAGGATTAGAGGCCAGATAAGGAAGGCCTCCACTGCCGCCCTGCCTGATCTGTGTGCTCAGCCCTGGGAGTGGAATATGGAGGATTAGAGGCCAGATAAGGAAGGCCTCCACTGCCGCCCTGCCTGGTCTGTGTGCTCAGCCCCTGTGGAATATGGAGGCTTAGAGGCCAGATAAGGAAGGCCTCCACTGCCGCCCCGTCTGGTCTGTGTGCTCAGCCCCTGTGGAATATGGAGGATTAGAGGCCAGATAAGGAAGGCCTCCACTGCCGCCCTGCCTGATCTGTGTGCTCAGCCCTGGGAGTGGAATATGGAGGATTAGAGGCCAGATAAGGAAGGCCTCCACTGCCGCCCTGCCTGGTCTGTGTGCTCAGCCCCTGTGGAATATGGAGGCTTAGAGGCCAGATAAGGAAGGCCTCCACTGCCGCCCCGTCTGGTCTGTGTGCTCAGCCCCTGTGGAATATGGAGGATTAGAGGCCAGATAAGGAAGGCCTCCACTGCCGCCCTGCCTGGTCTGTGTGCTCAGCCCCTGTGGAATATGGAGGATTAGAGGCCAGATAAGGAAGGCCTCCACTGCCGCCCTGCCTGGTCTGTGTGCTCAGCCCCTGTGGAATATGGAGGATTAGAGGCCAGATAAGGAAGGCCTCCACTGCCGCCCTG
Source organism: Ranitomeya imitator (assembly GCF_032444005.1). Lineage (NCBI taxonomy): Eukaryota > Metazoa > Chordata > Amphibia > Anura > Dendrobatidae > Ranitomeya > Ranitomeya imitator. The sequence goes on along the minus strand of NC_091284.1, from coordinate 417,880,689 downwards.
CCTGGTCTGTGTGCTCAGCCCTGGGAGTGGAATATGGAGGATTAGAGGCCAGATAAGGAAGGCCTCCACTGCCGCCCTGCCTGGTCTGTGTGCTCAGCCCCTGTGGAATATGGAGGATTAGAGGCCAGATAAGGAAGGCCTCCACTGCCGCCCTGCCTGGTCTGTGTGCTCAGCCCTGGGAGTGGAATATGGAGGATTAGAGGCCAGATAAGGAAGGCCTCCACTGCTGCCCTGCCTGGTCTGTGTGCTCAGCCCTGGGAGTGGAATATGGAGGATTAGAGGCCAGATAAGGAAGGCCTCCACTGCCGCCCTGCCTGGTCTGTGTGCTCAGCCCCTGTGGAATATGGAGGATTAGAGGCCAGATAAGGAAAGCCTCCACTGCCGCCCTGCCTGGTCTGTGTGCTCAGCCCCTGTGGAATATGGAGGATTAGAGGCCAGATAAGGAAGGCCTCCACTGCCGCCCTGCCTGGTCTGTGTGCTCAGCCCCTGTGGAATATGGAGGATTAGAGGCGAGATAAGGAAGGCCTCCACTGCTGCCCTGCCTGGTCTGTGTGCTCAGCCCCTGTGGAATATGGAGGATTAGAGGCCAGATAAGGAAGGCCTCCACTGCCGCCCTGCCTGGTCTGTGTGCTCAGCCCTGGGAGTGGAATATGGAGGATTAGAGGCCAGATAAGGAAGGCCTCCACTGCCGCCCTGCCTGGTCTGTGTGCTCAGCCCCTGTGGAATATGGAGGATTAGAGGCCAGATAAGGAAGGCCTCCACTGCCGCCCTGCCTGGTCTGTGTGCTCAGCCCTGGGAGTGGAATATGGAGGATTAGAGGCCAGATAAGGAAGGCCTCCACTGCTGCCCTGCCTGGTCTGTGTGCTCAGCCCTGGGAGTGGAATATGGAGGATTAGAGGCCAGATAAGGAAGGCCTCCACTGCCGCCCTGCCTGGTCTGTGTGCTCAGCCCCTGTGGAATATGGAGGATTAGAGGCCAGATAAGGAAAGCCTCCACTGCCGCCCTGCCTGGTCTGTGTGCTCAGCCCCTGTGGAATATGGAGGATTAGAGGCCAGATAAGGAAGGCCTCCACTGCCGCCCTGCCTGGTCTGTGTGCTCAGCCCCTGTGGAATATGGAGGATTAGAGGCCAGATAAGGAAGGCCTCCACTGCTGCCCTGCCTGGTCTGTGTGCTCAGCCCCTGTGGAATATGGAGGATTAGAGGCCAGATAAGGAAGGCCTCCACTGCCGCCCTGCCTGGTCTGTGTGCTCAGCCCTGGGAGTGGAATATGGAGGATTAGAGGCCAGATAAGGAAGGCCTCCACTGCCGCCCTGCCTGGTCTGTGTGCTCAGCCCCTGTGGAATATGGAGGATTAGAGGCCAGATAAGGAAGGCCTCCACTGCCGCCCTGCCTGGTCTGTGTGCTCAGCCCCTGTGGAATATGGAGGATTAGAGGCCAGATAAGGAAGGCCTCCACTGCTGCCCTGCCTGGTCTGTGTGCTCAGCCCCTGTGGAATATGGAGGATTAGAGGCCAGATAAGGAAGGCCTCCACTGCCGCCCTGCCTGGTCTGTGTGCTCAGCCCTGGGAGTGGAATATGGAGGATTAGAGGCCAGATAAGGAAGGCCTCCACTGCTGCCCTGCCTGGTCTGTGTGCTCAGCCCTGGGAGTGGAATATGGAGGATTAGAGGCCAGATAAGGAAGGCCTCCACTGCCGCCCTGCCTGGTCTGTGTGCTGCAGCGCCTCGCAGAGGATCTTTGCCCTTTCCCACACAGCCCAGTGTCATTCATTCGTCACGGCAGGCACGTTACACAATGCTGTCAGTGACACTCCCTCCATCCACCTGCCCCAGATCTCCCTTCACTCGTATCCACCTAGCGCCTCTTCCGCCTGTGACATCAGCAGGGAAGGGGTTACAGGCCCGCAGCCATCGCTCGCAATGGGCCAAGGTTATGGGTTCCCGGGCGACTCTCCCCATCAGCGGCAGCACACGCGGAGTCCTGTGGCGGTGACAGATGCCGGGGCGGTGTGCGGCGCATTCATTGGGCCGGCCTAACGTACAGATCCCGGGCAGCAGGATGTCAGGCCCCGGCGGGCGGCGCTCCGGTACCTGCAGGTGCTCCTGGAAGCGGATGGGGAGTATCTGAGCCATGGCGGTTACGAGCTCTGCTGCTTCTCTCCGGGATGTCACCTCACGCTCTCAGGGGCTGGGAATACTAGGATGTCCTCGGTGCGCCGCCTGTCTACGAGAGCGCGTCCTCCGGCTGGTCCTCGCTGACTATCGGGCAGGAGCCGCAATGGCGGAAACGGGGGAGCTGCCTCTGCAATCCGGAACGACAGCTTCACCCTCACTCAGCGCCCCGCCCCCTCTCCGCGCAGGGATACTATCTATACCTAGCACGGCCGAACGCTCAACGCCCGGCGGAGGGATACCGCTCTGGATCTCAGATTACTGCGCTCATGAGGCTGCGTTACTAAGTGCGAGAAGCAGCTGCGGAAGATATGTGTTCACGAGCTGCTCCACACTGGAGACCGTGGGGTTAATGCTCCGTGAATATTTATTTGAAGCAGCAGGGATTCTTTTCTCCCTTCATTCTGCCACATCATGCGACTCGGTGACGTGACGTCATTTCCGGAAAATTTGTACCTTGGCCTTGAAGTCGTGATCACATGACACTGGCTGAAGCTGATGCTGTGGGGCCGAGCGCTCCTGTCAGTCACCTGAGCGGCGGTGTGCGCCGGTGCCCACAGTGACTGCTGCCCACAGGGCGCTGGGCCAGCCGTTGGCAGGAGCTGCTGCCCATGGGGTACAACTGGCCGTTCCTCACCAGCAGGCGGCTCTTGTCACTGATAACCCCAGAGGCGGGCAGTGCCCGGGCAGCAGCGCCTTCCCCTCACCAAGAGGTCTTGTAACCTTGGCTAAGGTCGTTATAAGGCAGCGGGCCAAATAACTCGGGTCACATTTACCCGAGGTGCAAGGAGCTGACTGCCAGTGTGTTCAATAGTGGAGAGGTCTTTATTCATTGTGTAGTGACCAACATCAAATCTGCATTAAACGGAATCTGTCACCAGGTTTTTCCCTCATGAGCGCAGCATGATGTAGGGGCAGAGACCCTGACTCCTGCGTTGTGTCACTTACTAGGCTGCTTGCTGTAGTTTGGAGAAAACTGTGATTTTATAAGGAGAATATCATTAGAGCTCTAGTTAACCTGCTGGCGTAGTCCTCCATATTCATGAGCTCTGTATACCCCGCCCACACCACTGGCAGCTTTCTGTGTACACTGTGCATAGGCAGAAAGCTGCCAATCAGTGCTGTGAACAGGGTTATGTAAAGCCAAGCATCCACAGAATTGGCAGATCGGCGGTAGACTGATTTTATCAAAACTGCAGCAAGCAGCCCAAGAGATTGGTGAGAGCTTGCCTTTAGGATATGTGCCCACGATCAGGAATAGCAGTGTTTTGGTTGCAGCATAGTAACATAGTAACATAGTTAGTAAGGCCGAAAAAAGACATTTGTCCATCCAGTTCAGCCTATATTCCATCATAATAAATACCCAGATCTACGTCCTTCTACAGAACCTAATAATTGTATGATACAATATTGTTCTGCTCCAGGAAGACATCCAGGCCTCTCTTGAACCCCTCGACTGAGTTCGCCATCACCACCTCCTCAGGCAAGCAATTCCAGATTCTCACTGCCCTAACAGTAAAGAATCCTCTTCTATGTTGGTGGAAAAACCTTCTCTCCTCCAGACGCAAAGAATGCCCCCTTGTGCCCGTCACCTTCCTTGGTATAAACAGATCCTCAGCGAGATATTTGTATTGTCCCCTTATATACTTATACATGGTTATTAGATCGCCCCTCAGTCGTCTTTTTTCTAGACTAAATAATCCTAATTTCGCTAATCTATCTGTGTATTGTAGTTCTCCCATCCCCTTTATTAATTTTGTTGCCCTCCTTTGTACTCTCTCTAGTTCCATTATATCCTTCCTGAGCACCGGTGCCCAAAACTGGACACAGTACTCCATGTGCGGTCTAACTAGGGATTTGTACAGAGGCAGTATAATGCTCTCATCATGTGTATCCAGACCTCTTTTAATGCACCCCATGATCCTGTTTGCCTTGGCAGCTGCTGCCTGGCACTGGCTGCTCCAGGTAAGTTTATCATTAACTAGGATCCCCAAGTCCTTCTCCCTGTCAGATTTAACCAGTGGTTTCCCGTTCAGTGTGTAATGGTGATATTGATTCCCTCTTCCCATGTGTATAACCTTACATTTATCATTGTTAAACCTCATCTGCCACCTTTCAGCCCAAGTTTCCAACTTATCCAGATCCATCTGTAGCAGAATACTATCTTCTCTTGTATTAACTGCTTTACATAGTTTTGTATCATCTGCAAATATCGATATTTTACTGTGTAAACCTTCTACCAGATCATTAATGAATATGTTGAAGAGAACAGGTCCCAATACTGACCCCTGCGGTACCCCACTGGTCACAGCGACCCAGTTAGAGACTATACCATTTATAACCACCCTCTGCTTTCTATCACTAAGCCAGTTACTAACCCATTTACACACATTTTCCCCCAGACCAAGCATTCTCATTTTGTGTACCAACCTCTTGTGCGGCACGGTATCAAACGCTTTGGAAAAATCGAGATATACCACGTCCAATGACTCACCGTGGTCCAGTCTATAGCTTACCTCTTCATAAAAACTGATTAGATTGGTTTGACAGGAGCGATTTCTCATAAACCCATGCTGATATGGAGTTAAACAGTTATTCTCATTGAGATAATCCAGAATAACATCCCTCAGAAACCCTTCAAATATTTTACCAACAATAGAGGTTAGACTTACTGGCCTATAATTTCCAGGTTCACTTTTAGAGCCCTTTTTGAATATTGGCGTATTTTCGCATTCTACAGTAGAAGCGCTGTGAATGTAGAAAGCCTATGCCCACTGTGCTTCTATTTAACACTGCGTGACCTCACCTGCGGCATGGGTTTATGAGCCGCATGTTAGTTTCTGTAGTGGACACGTGGCCGCTGCGTATTTTCAGCAATAGCATGTCATTACATGATGTAAATCCGCATGTATCTAAACACAAGTGCGGTAAATTAGAAAGCAATGAAAATATGCTACATCCAAAACGCTACTATTCCTGATCGTGGGCACATGGCATACGGGTCTGTGCACACGTTGCAGATTTGGCCTTGCGGATCTGCAGCAGTTTTCCATGCGGTGTACAGTACTATGTAAACCTATGGAAAACCGCTTTGAACATGCTGCGGAAAAAGCGCAGAAATGCAGCAGTTTATTTTCCGCAGCATGTCACTTCTTTGTGCGGAAACGCAGCATTTCTGCACCCATTGACTATACATTGAGTAAGGCAAATCCGCACATCAAAAAACGCAAGACAATCCACATCAATTGCACATTAATTCCACAACCATTTTGGCCTGCGTTTTCTGCCAAGAGATGCGGATTCTGTGCGGAAAAATCCGCAACGTGTGCACATAGCCTTAAAGAAATACTCCAGGAAAATCAAGTTATCATCTATCTACAGGATTGACCACAAGGACCCCCTAATCACTAGAATGAGGGATTGCTGCATGTTAGGCTGGGGTCCCACTACCCTATGGCATCCGATCTGTGAGCATTGAATGCAAGATGCTAATGATACTCGGCTCCTGCTCTGCTGTTAGTCTGACTGGGCGTCAGTGCTTTGTGCTCCCATCCTCTCGCATCAGAGAATCACAGCACAGGTACGGAGGGGATGGAGAGTGATTTATCCATTGCCTGCACCTGGACCCATGGAAGCGTATCTTAACGCGAAACGGCCGCCGTCCTGTCCTTTTGCCTGTTTTATCTGCACTTGTCCTGCCCGTAAAACCATGTCTATTAAAGACTTGCTGCAATAAAGGACTAAGGTTTACATGCCATGAAAGAACGAAGTGTTGTCGCTTTTTTTCTCTCTTCATTGGATTGATTTATCCATTGCCTTTATCCACGGGAATCGCACTGCACTCAGGTGATATCCGAGTGCAGTGCAATGTTACACACACACACACTTGTATGGGTGCGTGCAATCTGACACTTGTAGCCATTTGCGGCATGCTACAATTATTTTTGCGGGACGAATCAGCATGAGAAAATAATCAGAGATGTGATCTACCGCATAGAGTAACACTAGGCCGAGTGCAATCCGATTTTTATTGGATTGCACTCATTCGATTTATTCACTCAGGTGAGCAAGTCCTTACAATGGAGCGGTGATTGAGCATGTACACTACCTCTCCATACATTCCATTCCATAAAACACCAATTCTTCACAGAAAAAAAAACATGGATTTAAAAAGCTGCCTATTAAAAATAAAAAAAGAAAAGTTTCCCTATGTGTATAACAAAAAAATAGGATGCACTTAGGCTTCTCCTATCATCACACACAGCAGATTTGTTGCTGAATTGTCAGTAAGGCCACAGTCTTGGTAGATTGTGAGCCCTCGCAGGCAGGTCATGAAAAATGTAACCGATTGGTGGTTGTTTAACCCCTTCGCCCCGAAGCCTATTTTCACCTTCCTGACCAGACCAATTTTTACAATTCTGACCACTGTCACTTTATGAGGTCATAACTCTGGAACGCTTCAGTGGATCCCACTGATTCTGAGATATTTCTCGCAACATATTGTACTTTATGATAGTGGTAAAATTTATTTGATAGGACACATTTATTTGTGAAAAAAAAACAAATTTGGTGAAAATTTGGAGCGTGGGAAAATCAGCTAGCATTTTCCCAGACTAAGAGTTCATTTGAGTTCATGCCGCCAGGGGGCGCAGCTCCGGTGATTGCACCGCTAGTCACCGAAGCTCCGTTCCCTGCATTTCATTTATTCCCCAGTCGTTTACAGCCGGGAGCGACCGCATTTGCAGCGCTCCCAGTTGTAAAATGTAAATGCCCCCAGATATGGATTATTGCGTGGGACTTGACTGTACAGTGGACAGGTATGGGATATTGTTGCTTTTTTATTTTGCATTTTTTTTACATTAAAAGACTTTATTAATGTGTATTTTTAACCCTTTCATACTATTGGAATAATAATAGATAGGTGTCATGATCCCAATGGCAGGGGATCACAAAAGGACAAGCACAAAAAAACAAAACAAGCTCTAGGGTGATGGAAACTGAGCTGACCGCGATCCTGAACCTAAACACACAACTAGCTGTAGCCGGGGAACGTGCCTACGATGATTCCTAGACGTCTCGCGCCAGCCGAAGGACTAACTTCCCCTATTAGAAGAAACACAGACCTCTCTTGCCTCCAGAGAAACACCCCACAGAAATAGCAGCCCCCCACATGTAATGACGGTGAAATGAGAGGAAAGCACATACGTAGTTATGAAAACAGATTCAGCAAAATGAGGCCCGCTAAAGCTAGATAGCAGAGGATACAAAAGTGAACTGCGCGGTCAGCGAAAAACCCTACAAAAAACCATCCTGAAATTACTTGAACTCATGTGCCAACTCATGGAACATGAGGAGTAATATCAGCCCACTAGAGCAACCAGCAAAAAGGAATCACATATCTGCAAGCTGGACTAAGACAAAAATTAAGCAAAACGTGGAACAGGAAAATAAAAAACTTAGCTTGTCCTGAAGATTACAGAAGCGGGAAGCAGAGGTAACAAGACACACTGATTACATTGATAGCCGGCGAGGAAATGACAAGAAAGCCAGGTTAAATAGGAGACTCCCATATCCTGATAGAACAGGTGGACACCAGAGACCGCAGAGAACACAAGTCACCCAGTACCATCTGTAACCACCAGAGGGAGCCCAAAAACAGAATCCACAACAGTACCCCCCCCTTGAGGAGGGGTCACCGAACCCTCACGAGAACCACCAGGGCGACCAGGATGAGCCCCATGAAATGCACGGACCAAATCAGCAGCATGAACATCAGAGGCAACCACCCAAGAATTATCCTCCTGACCATAACCCTTCCACTTGACCAAATATTGGAGTTTCCGTCTGGAAACACGAGAATCCAAGATCTTCTCCACAACATACTCCAATTCTCCCTCCACCAGCACCGGAGCAGGAGGCTCAAGCGAAGGAACAACAGGTACCTCATACTTCCGCAACAACGACCGATGGAACACATTATGAATAGCAAACGATGCCGGGAGATCCAAACGAAACGACACAGGGTTAAGAATTTCCAAGATCCTATAGGGACCGATGAACCGAGGCTTGAACTTAGGAGAAGAGACCTTCATAGGAACAAAACGAGAAGACAACCACACCAAGTTCCCAACACGAAGTCGAGGACCCACGCGGCGACGGCGATTAGCAAACTGCTGAGCCCTCTCCTGGGACAACTTCAAATTGTCCACCACATGACTCCAAATCTGATGCAACCTATCCACCACCATGTCCACTCCAGGACAATCAGAAGGCTCCACCTGACCAGAGGAAAAACGAGGATGAAACCCCGAATTACAAAAGAAAGGAGAAACCAAGGTAGCAGAACTAGCCCGATTATTAAGGGCAAATTCGGCAAGCGGCAAAAAGGTAACCCAGTCATCTTGATCAGCAGAAACAAAACACCTCAAATAAGCTTCCAAGGTCTGATTAGTTCGTTCCGTCTGGCCATTCGTCTGAGGATGGAATGCAGACGAAAAGGACAAATCAATGCCCATCTTAGCACAGAACGTCCGCCAAAATCTAGACACAAACTGGGATCCCCTGTCAGAAACGATGTTCTCCGGAATCCCATGCAAACGAACCACGTTCTGAAAAAACAGAGGGACCAACTCAGAGGAGGAAGGTAACTTAGGCAAGGGTACCAGATAAACCATCTTAGAAAAGCGGTCACACACAACCCAGATGACGGACATTTTTTGAGAGACAGGGAGATCCGAAATAAAGTCCATGGAAATGTGCGTCCAAGGCCTCTTCGGGATAGGCAAAGGTGACAACAATCCACTGGCCCGAGAACAGCAAGGCTTAGCCCGAGCGCAAACTTCACAAGACTGCACAAAAGAACGCACATCCCTCGACAAGGAAGGCCACCAAAAAGACCTGGCCACCAAGTCTCTAGTACCAAATATTCCAGGATGACCTGCCAACGCAGAAGAATGGACCTCGGAGATGACTCTACTGGTCCAATTATCCGGAACAAACAGTCTTTCAGGCGGACAACGATCAGATTTATCCGCCTGAAACTCCTGCAAAGCACGTCGCAAGTCTGGGGAGACAGCCGACAAAATCACCCCATCCCTAAGGATACCAGTGGGCTCAGAATTTCCAGGGGAGTCAGGCACAAAACTCCTAGAAAGAGCATCCGCCTTCACATTCTTTGAACCTGGCAGGTATGAAACCACAAAATCGAAACGGGAGAAAAACAGTGACCAACGAGCCTGTCTAGGATTCAGACGCTTGGCAGACTCAAGGTAAATCAGATTTTTGTGATCAGTCAAGACCACCACACGATGTCTAGCACCCTCAAGCCAATGACGCCACTCCTCAAATGCCCACTTCATGGCCAAAAGCTCCCGATTACCAACATCATAATTCCGCTCAGTGGGCGAAAACTTTCTAGAAAAGAACGCACATGGCTTCATCACTGAGCAATCGGAGCTTCTCTGTGACAAAACCGCCCCCGCTCCAATCTCAGAAGCATCAACCTCAACCTGAAAAGGAAGCGAAACATCTGGCTGACGCAACACAGGAGCAGAAGAAAACCGGCGCTTAAGTTCCTGAAAGGCCTCCACAGCCGCAGGAGACCAATCAGCAACATCAGCACCCTTCTTAGTCAAATCCGTCAAAGGCTTAACAACACTAGAAAAATTAGTTATGAAGCGACGATAAAAATTAGCAAAGCCCAAGAACTTCTGTAGACTCTTAAGAGATGTAGGCTGCGTCCAGTCACAAATAGCCTGAACCGTGACGGGATCCATCTCAATAGTAGAAGGGGAAAAAATATACCCCAAAAAAGAAATCTTCTGGACTCCAAAGAGACACTTTGAACCTTTTACAAACAAAGAATTGGCCCGCAGGACCTGAAACACCTTCCTGACCTGCTGAACATGGGACTCCCAGTCATCAGAAAAAAACAAAACATCATCCAAATACACAATCATAAATTTATCCAGATATTCACGGAAAATATCGTGCATAAAGGACTGGAAGACAGAAGGAGCATTAGAAAGTCCAAAAGGCATCACCAAATACTCAAAATGGCCCTCAGGCGTATTAAATGCGGTTTTCCACTCATCACCCTGCTTTATCCGCACAAGATTATACGCACCCCGAAGATCAATCTTAGTGAACCATTTAGCCCCCTTAATGCGAGCGAACAAATCAGTCAACAATGGCAAAGGATACTGATATTTGACTGTAATCTTATTCAAAAGACGGTAATCTATACAAGGCCTCAAGGAACCATCTTTTTTGGCCACGAAAAAAAAACCTGCTCCCAAAGGGGACGAAGATGGATGGATATGTCCCTTTTCCAAGGACTCCTTAACATAATCCCGCATAGCAGTATGCTCTGGCACTGACAGATTGAACAAACGACCTTTAGGAAATTTACTGCCAGGAATCAAATCTATAGCACAATCGCAATCCCTGTGAGGAGGAAGCGAATTGAGCTTAGGCTCCTCAAAAACATCCCGATAATCAGACAAAAATACAGGAACCTCAGAAGGAGTAGATGAAGCGATAGAAATCGGAGGTGCATCATCATGAACCCCCTGACATCCCCAGCTTAACACAGACATCGTTTTCCAGTCCAAGACTGGGTTATGAGTTTGTAACCATGGCAGACCAAGCACTAAGACATCATGTAAATTATACAGTACCAGGAAGCGAATCACCTCCTGATGAACGGGAGTCATATGCATGGTCACTTGTGTCCAGTACTGAGGTTTATTCATAGCCAAAGGTGTAGAGTCAATTCCTTTCAAAGGAATAGGGACTTCCAGAGGCTCCAGACTAAACCCACAGCGGTTGGCAAATGACCAATCCATAAGACTCAGGGCAGCGCCTGAATCCACATAGGCATCGACGGAAATGGCTGATAATGAACAAATCAGAGTCACACACAGAATGAACTTAGACTGTAAAGTACTAATGGCAACAGACTTATCAACCTTTTTTGTGCGTTTAGAGCATGCTGATATAACATGAGCTGAATCACCACAATAAAAACACAACCCATTTTTCCGCCTATAGTTTTGCCGTTCACTTCTGGACTGAATTCTATCACATTGCATTGTCTCAGGTGCCTGTTCAGAAGACACCGCCAAATGGTGCACAGGTTTGCGCTCCCGTAAACGCCGATCAATCTGAATAGCCATAGTCAGACTCATTCAGACCTGTAGGCGCAGGGAACCCCACCATAACATCTTTAATGGCCTCAGAAAGGCCATCTCTGAATCTTGCAGCCAGGGCGCACTCATTCCACTGAGTAAGCACCGACCATTTCCGAAATTTCTGACAATATATTTCTGCTTCATCTTGCCCCTGAGAGAGAGCCAATAAAGCATTTTCAGCCTGAATCTCTAGGTTAGGTTCCTCATAGAGCAAACCCAATGCCAGAAAAAACGCATCCACATTGAGCAACGCAGGATCCCCTGGTGCCAATGCAAATGCCCAATTCTGAGGGTCACCCCGCAGGAAAGATATAACAATTTTGACTTGCTGAGCAGGGTCTCCAGAGGAGCGAGATTTCAAAGAAAGAAACAACTTGCAATTGTTCCTAAAATTCAGAAAACTAGATCTATCTCCAGAAAAAAACTCTGGGATAGGAATTCTAGGTTCAGACATAGGAGCATGTACAACAAAATCTTGTATATTTTGAACCTTAGCAGCAAGATTATTCAGGCTGGAAGCCAAACTCTGGACGTCCATGATAAACAGCTGAGGTCAGAGCCATTCAAGGATTAAGAGGAGGTAAGACGCAGCCAGGCTGCAATTAAGGCTAGGCAGCAAACTCTGAGGAAAAAAAAAAAACTTCCTCAGACTACTTTTCCTCCTACTTCAGCCAATACGATTACCACTTTTTGGCCGGCTATACTGTCATGATCCCAATGGCAGGGGATCACAAAAGGACAAGCACAAAAAACAAAACAAGCTCTAGGGTGATGGAAACTGAGCTGACCGCGATCCTGAACATAAACACACAACTAGCTGTAGCCGGGGAACGTGCCTACGATGATTCCTAGACGTCTCGCGCCAGCCGAAGGACTAACTTCCCCTATTAGAAGAAACACAGACCTCTCTTGCCTCCAGAGAAACACCCCACAGAAATAGCAGCCCCCCACATGTAATGACGGTGAAATGAGAGGAAAGCACATATGTAGTTATGAAAACAGATTCAGCAAAATGAGGCCCGCTAAAGCTAGATAGCAGAGGATACAAAAGTGAACTGCGCGGTCAGCGAAAAACCCTACAAAAAACCATCCTGAAATTACTTGAACTCATGTGCCAACTCATGGAACATGAGGAGTAATATCAGCCCACTAGAGCAACCAGCAAAAAGGAATCACATATCTGCAAGCTGGACTAAGACAAAAATTAAGCAAAACGTGGAACAGGAAAATCAAAAACTTAGCTTGTCCTGAAGATTACAGAAGCGGGAAGCAGAGGTAACAAGACACACTGATTACATTGATAGCCGGCGAGGAAATGACAAGAAAGCCAGGTTAAATAGGAGACTCCCATATCCTGATAGAACAGGTGGACACTAGAGACCGCAGAGAACACAAGTCACCCAGTACCATCTGTAACCACCAGAGGGAGCCCAAAAACAGAATCCACAACAGATAGGTGTCTTATTGACACCTCTCCATTATTAACCAGGCTTAATGTCCCCTTACAATAGCAAGGTGACATTAACCCCTTATTACCACATATGCCAATGCTACAGGGCAGTGGGAAGAGAGAGGCTAAGTGCCTGAATAGGCGCATCTTACAGGGGTGGGGTGGTTGGGGGCATACTTTGTATAGCCGAAGGGGCCAATAACCATTGACCCTCTCTAGGCTATTAATATCTGCCCTCAGTCACTGACTTTCCCTCTCTCGCGGAGAAAATTGCATGGGAGCCCACACCAGTTTTTTCCCGTGAATTAAACCTTTAATTTAACACCTACAGCTCCAAAATTTTACACACATACTACTAACATTATTAGTGAGGGATATATAAAAATATAATGGTTTTACAATGGTTGACTGTATGTGAACCATGCCTCATATGCTGTCGGGTTCAATAATAATTTAGCAAAAGCCGACAAATGAATTACCGGCCTTTCTGCTATCTAGCTCTGTATGATATATATATATATATATATATATATATATATATATATATATATATATTGTGATGCAGTGACCCCTGTGACAGCTAGGGGGCGCTGTGAGTGCTCCTTGGGATGTGCATAGAGGCATATCTATTGTGATAATCGTGGTGAAACAGTGACTGGCTGTGTTGTGAATGGCTGATATGTGTCGCAGAGGGAGTCTGCGTAGAAAGTCTGATGCAATGTTGGTGTTCTGGGACCTGTAGTCCCTCAGGAGTGTATATGTATGGTGTAGCTGTAAGGGAGACTTACTAGGCTAGTTGTGTGAGATGGGCGGGACAAACTAGCCACACATCCACTCCCACCCAGGGGAGTGGTTAAGGATATATAATGTGACCAGGGTGTGGGTCACATGTTCCCGTGTGGTTCCAATGGAAGGTCCTGGAGAGCCTGTGTGTTGGGAGGTCCTGGGAGTAGGACCGGATCCCTGAATAGCACACTGAACCACCTGTGTTGGATTTCCTGGGAGTAGGAGTCCTGAATAGAGCATGGTGTGTTGGATTTCCTGGGAGTAGGAGTCCTGAATAGCATACTGAACAGCCTGTGTTGGATTTCCTGGGAGTAGGAGTCCTGAAGAGCATATGGTAGGGCTTTGGACTTGTGGGTGGCCTGGGGTGTTGGACGAGGTTCTGAATAGCACCTGGACAGGTCACATGTGCGGTTCATGTGGGGAAGCTACCGTCCTTCGGTGGGTCTGGACTGACTAATGTGTGCCGGCCAGGCAAGTTGGTGATCCCTGTGAGGCAGCTTACCCGGAGGAGTGGACTGACAAGGAGTCAGCAGGTGGAGCAGGAGCTCCCGTCAGGTACCTATACAGACTGTTGGTGCTTGTGATGTTCCATGAACTGTGTGGTCTCCCACGGTGACTGAACGAAGTGAAGTTCGGCGTGTTTAGAGACCGCGACCCAGTGTCATATGCACTGTATGTGACTTGGGACATTGGTGAAGTGTACGGCGTACAGACACCCATGGTAACTGGGCGAAGTGAGAGGTCCAGCATGTTTAGTGTCCGTGAGTCAAAGCCATAAATGAAGTGTTAAGACAAAGCTGCAAGTTAATATCACCAGTTTGTGCCTATTGTGTTTGATGAAAAGTATAATATGAACTGTGCATAACCCGGTTTATAACCCTTTAATAAACCGTATAGACTGTGTTTAAGCGAAAAATCGTGCCTGACTACGTCAGTCCCGTGCCAAGTGAGTGTCCCCCAATACACTTAGTGAGAGAAATCTCACTATCTATGTATATATGTATATATGTTTTTGGCAAAGCCAGCTTACCGCATTAAAGAAACAGGTATACATCCAACCTGTGGTTACAGTTCGCACAGAAAACGGATTGGGACAAATCCACACATGTAAAGGAAAAACTTCTTGTTTCTCCAGCGATCAGTCCAATGGTAGAGTAAAACATACCTTTTATTTATCCATTAATAAGTTCCAGATTTCTTCAGTTAAAATATTGCATACATTCAATCCCTTATTGGATTGAATAGTCCATAAAGGATTGAATGTATGCAATATTGTAACTGAAGAAATCTGGAACTTTGTAATGGAGAAATAAAAGGTATATTTTACTCTGATCCAGACAAAGGAAAAAAAAAAAGGTGGAAAACCAGCTCACCTAATAGGCATGTATTGTGGGGAAGCCCGGATACCGTGCAGTCATCACGTGGAACAATGGAGCAAACAGGAAAAGAGAAAATCCAGCTTCCAAAAATATCCAAATTTTATTGAGAAAATGCTGCTACTCATTCTCCTGTGAACCATGTCATTGGACTTCTCAATAAAATTTGGATATTTTTGGAAGCTGGATTTTCTCTTTTCCTGTTTGCTCTATATTTTTCTCTACCATTAGACTGATCGCTGGAGAAACAAAAAGTTTTTTTCTATGTATATATATATATATATATATATATATATATTATATACACATATATACATACACACACACACACACACATATATACATACAGTACATACACAAAGTGCCTTGCGAAAGTATTCGGCCCCCTAAAACTTTTCAACCTTGTCCCACATATCATGCTTCAAACAAAGATAGCAAATGTACATTTTTGGTGAAGAATCAACAAGTGGAACACAATTGTGAAGTTGAACGAAATTTATTGGTTATTTTAAATTTTTGTGGAAATTCAAAAACTGAAAAGTGGGGCGTGCAATATTATTCGGCCCCTTTACTTTCAGTGCAGCAAACTCACTCCAGAAGTTCATTGTGGATCTCTGAATGATCCAATGTTGTCCTAAATGCCTAATGATGATAAATATAATCCACCTGTGTGTAATAAATTCTCCGTATAAATGCACCTGCTCTGTGATAGTCTCAGGGTTCTGTTTGAAGCACAGAGAGCATCATGAAGACCAAGGAATACAACAGGCAGGTCCGTGATACTGTTGTGGAGAAGTTTAAAGCTGGATTTGGATATAAAATGATTTCCAAAACTTTAAACATCCCAAGGAGCTATGTGCAAGCGATCATATTGAAATGGAAGGCGTTTCATACCATGGCAAATCTATCAAGACCCGGCCGTCCCTCTAAACTTTCATCTCAAACAAGGAGAAGTCTGATCAGAGATGCAGCCAAGAAGCCCATGATCACTCTGGATGAACTGCAGAGATCTACAGCTGAGGTGGGACAGGTTGTTCTGTTATGAACAGGTAATTCAGAACCACAATGGACATTGAAGTTCAGAGCACACAAAGTGACCTGACAATTACCAAAAAACAAGGACGAGCTCTGAGACGTGGAAACTCTGCTGACCGCAATCCCTAATCCTAACACACCACACTAGAGGTAGCCGTGGATTGCGCCTAACGCTCCCTATGCAACTCGGCACAGCCTGAGAAACTAACTAGCCCTGAAGATAGAAAAATAAGCCTACCTTGACTCAGAGAAATTCCCCAAAGGAAAAGGCAGCCCCCCACATATAATGACTGTGAGTAAGATGAAAATACAAACACAGAGATGAAATAGATTTAGCAAAGTGAGGCCCGACTTACTGAATAGACCGAGGATAGGAAAGATAGCTTTGCGGTCAACACAAAAACCTACAAACAACCACGCAGAGGGGCAAAAAGACCCTCCGCACCGACTAACGGTACAGAAGTGCTCCCTCTGCGTCTCAGAGCTTCCAGCAAGCAAGAAAAACCAACAAAGCAAGCTGGACAGAAAAAATAGCAAGCAAAAAATAACACAAGCAAAACTTAGCTTATGCAGGATAGACAGGCCACAGGAACGATCCAGGAGGAAGCAAGACCAATACTAGAACATTGACTGGAGGCCAGGATCAAAGCACCAGGTGGAGTTAAATAGAGCAGCACCTAACGACTTAACCTCATCACCTGAGGAAGGAAACTCAGAAGCCGCAGTAGCACTCTCATCCACCAAAGGAAGCTCATAGACAGAACCAGCCGAAGTACCACTCTCGACCACAGGAGAGAGCTTGGCCACAGAATTCACAACACTGTCCATAGGACAAAAATCAGTCATACACTGCACAAATCTGGCCTTTATGTAAGAGTGGCAAGAAGAAAGCCATTTCTGTAAGATATCCATAAAAAGTGTTGTTTAAAGTTTGCAACAAGCCACCTGAGGGAGACACCAAACATGTGGAAGAAGGTGCTCTGGTCAGATGAAACAAAAAATCGAACTTTTTGGAAACAATGCCAAATGATATGTTTGGCGTAAAGGCAACACAGCTCATCACCCTGAACACACCATCCCCACTGTCAAACATGGTGGAGGCATTATCATGGTTTGGGCCTGCTTTTCTACATCAGGGACAGGGAGGATGGTTAAAATTGATGGGAAGATGGATGGAGCCAAATACAGAACCATTCTTGAAGAAAACCTGTTGGAGTCTGCAAAAGACCTGAGACTGGGACGGAGATTTGTCTTCCAACAAGACAATGATCCCAAACATAAAGCAAAATCTACAATGGAATGGTTCACAAATAAATGTATCCAGGTGTTAGAATGGCCAAGTCAAAGTCCAGACCTCAATCCAATCGAGAATCTATGGAAAGAGCTGAAACTGCTGTTCACAAACGATCTCCATCAAACCTCACTGAGCTCGAGCTGTTTGCCAAGGAAGAACGGGCAAGAATTTCAGTCTCTCGATGTACAAAACTGATAGAGACATACCCCAAGTGACTTGCAGCTGTAATCGCAGCAAAAGGTGGCGCAACAAAGTATTAAGTTAAAGGGGCCAAATAATATTGCACGCCCCACTTTTCAGTTTTTGAATTTCCACAAAAATTTAAAATAACCAATAAATTTCGTTCAACTTCGCAATTGTGTTCCACTTGTTGTTGATTCTTCACCAAAAATTTACATTTAAATAAAATATAAATAAATCTTTATTTTTATATAGCGCTAACATATTCTGCAGCGCTTTACAGTTTGCACACATTATCATCGTTGTCCCCAATGGGGCTCACAATCTAAATTCCCTATCAGTATGTCTTTGGAATGTGGGAGGAAACCGGAGGAAACCCACGCAAACACAGAGAGAACATACAATCTCTTTGCAGATGTTGTCCTTGGTGGGATTAGAACCCATTACTCCAGCGCTGCAAGGCTGCGGTGCTAACCACAGCGCCACCATGCTGCCCCTGCATTTGGTATCTTTATATTTGAAGCATGATATGTGGGAAAAGGTTGAAAAGCTCCAGGGGGCCGAATACTTTCGCAAGGCACTATATATATATATATATATATATATATATATATATATATAAATTGGAACAGCATCAAATTACTACCTTACAAGGCATGCAGAGCTCTCCCGACCTGCAATCCAATGGTCAAAAAGTAATAAACTAAAAAAAAAGAAAAGCAGCACAAAATATTAGAAAAAAAGTGGACTTTAATGCCTGTACGGCGTGGCAACGTTTCGGATGCGTTATCCTTTGTATATACACACAGGGGTTGGACAAAATAATGGAAACACCTAACGTTTTGGCATCATAATCTTCGAACATGTGATAAACATGGAAACCATGACACATGGTAATGTTTTGTAATTGATTATTTGTGTTATGTGATGTGCATGATCTGTTTATTTTGCATAATTGTAAGAACATTGATGAGAACCTGATACCAATGGCAGACCTCTCGGATTTTCAAAGAGGCCAAATTGTTGGTGCTCGTATAGCAGGCGCTAGTGTAACAGAAAGTGCCAGAATGCTTGGTGTGTCAAGAGGTACTGTCTCCAAAGTAATGACTGCGTTTGAAAGAGAAGGAAAAACGTCCTCAGCAAAGCACAGGTCCGGCCGAAAGTCAAAGTTGACTGAGAGAGACTGTCGGACTCTAAAGCGAATTGTGAGAGAGGATCGCAAGACCACGGCTCCGAAAATCACTGCTGAGCTCAAGGAACACCTACAGAACCCAGTTTCCATGAAAACTGTTCATTGGGAGCTGCACAAATCTGGATTCCACGGAAGAGCTGCAATTAGAAAACCGCTGCTCTCAATGACAAATGTTTCCAAGCGTTTAGAGTGGTGTAGAAACCTCCAGAATTGGTCTCTCGAGCAGTGGAAACATGTGATATTCTCAGACGAATCATCGTTTACCCTATTTCCGACCTCCGGCTGAGTGTACGTTTGGAGACAGCCAAAAGAAGCATTCCATCCAGACTGCCTTCTCCCAACCATAAAATATGGTGGAGGTTCTGTGATGATCAGGGGTGCTATTTCGTGGAGATCCGCCGGGCCAATGATATCCCTTCATGGAAGAATTAACAGCCGAGATTATTTAGGCATTTTGGGCGACCAAGTGCATCCAACGGTTCAAGCACTGTTCCCGGAGAGGAACGCCATCTTTCAGGATGATAATGCACCAATTCATACAGCTAGAATCATTAAAGCATGGTGCGAGGAACATTCTAATGAAGTTGAGCATCTCATCTAGCCCCGACAATCCCCAGACCTCAACATTATTGAGCATTTATGGTCGATTTCCGCCGCCAGTGTCGCTCAAAGAACTGGAGGGTGTTTTAACTGCAGAATGGGCTAAAATTCCTTTGGAAACAATTCACACCTTGTATGAATCCATACCTCGGAGAATTGAGGCTGTAATCGCCGCAAAAGGTGGACCTACACCATATTAAACTAACTTTTGTTCATGTTTCCAGGTGTTTCCATTATTTTGACAACCCCTGTATATATGTTTTCACGAATCCTTGAGCCCATGAATCCATTATATATCCATTTTGCAAGCCGGCGAGAAAATCTCACCATATGGATGACACACAGATACTTTTTTGAGAAAAAAAATCGCATCCTCACATTGAATACGGATGACATACGGATCACTGTTCATGAACATTTCTGCGTAGCTCGGCTGTAAAAACGGACCGTATTTTTAAATATTAGGTGTGACGCCAGCCTAAATCTCTGAGTGACATGACAGTTGAAACCCCTGAGGGATCCATTCACTATAATGAGGCAGCAGAGTTACTCTGGACTCCATCTGGCCTCTGTTCAGCGGTGACCTTTTCAGAAGTGCTTAAAACTGTGGCCGATGGCACTTTTATGTAATCCTTAAAAGACTGACACCACCAGATCACAGGTCTTATGGCGTCCACAGTGCCTCTATCTGCCTCTTCATAGGGAATCTTCCGCCGGGGGTTCTGACTGAATCACGTATTTCAGAGATTTACACGGAAACCCCAATGTAAGCACTTAGCATAGAGAACAGGATAAATGTGCGCCAAGCCTTACTGCGATCTTTGGGAGGCAGAATAAAAAAATCAATAATATGTGAAGAATTGGTTTTATTTATTTTTTACGCCGTTCCTCAAGTGATTAGGTCACTTTATTCTTTGGGTCGGTGCAATTACAGCGATACCAGATTTATATTGGGTTTTTGTTTGGCTGCTGTCACACACTAAAAGACGCTTTTTATTGTGTATCGCCATATTTTGAGAGCTATAATTCTTTCATATTTCGGCCGACAGTCAAGTGACGGCTTGTTTTTTTGCGGGACCAGCGGATGTTTTTATTGGTACCATTTTCGGGCACAAGACATTTTTTGATCGCTTTCTATTCTGATTTTTGGGAGACAGAATAAACAAAAACCAACAATTCAGGACTTACTTTTTTTTTATACCGTTCCGCGTGTGGTAAAATTGATAAAGCAGAAGTTTTATTGCACTTTTTGTTTGGCGATATGATGATAAAGCATTGTTTTTTGCCTCATTTTTTTTACGGTGTTCAATGAAGAGGTTAACTAGTGGGACAGTGTTATACAGCGGGTCGTTACAACGCGGCAATACCAAATGTGTGTACTTTTATTGTGTTTTTTTATTTACATAAATGTATTTATTGGAAAAAAAATTCTTCTTTATTTAGGGATTTAACAAAAATATTTTTACACTTTGTAATATAAATAGCTTTTACACAGCCTGGAGGTGTGTTTGGGGTCATTGTCCTGTTGAAAAATAAATGATGGTCGAACTAAACGCAAACCAGTTGGAATAGCATGCCGCTGCAAGATGCTGTGGTAGCCATGCTGGTTCAGTATGCCTTCAATTTTGAATAAATCCCCAACAGTGTCACCAGCAAAGCACCATCAGACCTCCTTCTCCATGCTTCATGGTGGGAACCAGGCATGTAGAGTCCATCCGTTCACCTTTTCTGCATCGCACAAAGAAACGGTGGTTGGAACCAAAGATCTCAAAATTGGACTCATCAGACCAAAGCACAGATTTCCACTGGTCTAGTGTCCACTGGTCTTGTTGCCTGTCCTTAGCAGTGGTTTCCTAGCAGCTATTTTACCATATAATGGCCTGCTGCACAAAGTCTCCTCTTAAGGGCTTGTTTTCACTTGCGAGGAACACTTCCGTGTCTCGCATGTGGAAACGAAGCTCTGGTGTCGGCACTCCGGAGCGGAGCGTGCGGCTGCATGTGTTGCTATGCGGCCGCACGCTCCGCTCCGGAGTGCCAGCGCCAGAGCTTCGTTTCCACATGCGAGACACGGACGTGTTCCTCGCATGTGAAAACAAGCCCTTACAGTTGTTGTAGAGATGTGTCTGCTGCTAGAACTCTGTGTGGCATTGACCTGGTCTCTAATCTGAGCTGCTGTTAGCCTGCGATTTCTGAGGCTGGTGACTCGACAAACTTATTCTCAGAAGCAGAGGTGACTCTTGGTCTTTCTTTCCTGGGGCGGTCCTCATGTGAGGCAGTTTCTTTGTAGCGCTTGATGGTTTTTGCAACTGCACTTGGGGACACTTTCAAAGTTTTCCCAATTTTTCGGACTGACTGACCTTCATTTCTTAAAGTAATGATGGCCGCTCATTTTTCTCTACTTAGCTGCTTTTTTCTTGCCATAATACAAATTCTAACAGTCTATTCAGTAGGACTATCAGCTGTGTATCCACCATACTTCTGCTCAACACAACTGATGGTCCCAACACCATTTATAAGGCAAGAAATCCCACTTATTAAACCTCACAGGGCACACCTGTGAAGTGAAAACCATTCCCGGAGACTATCTCTTGAAGCTCATCAAGAAAATGCCAAGAGTGTGCAAAGCAGTCATCAAAGCAAAAGATGGCTGCTGTGAAGAACCTAGAATATAAGACATAATTTCAGTTGTTTCACACTTTTTTGTTAAGTATATAATTCCACGTGTTAATTCGTAGGTTTTATGCCTTCTGTGTGAATTTACAATTTTCATAGATATGAAAATGCATATATATTTTACATTGTTCCAGGAGGGGACATTACTATATTACCTCAGATCGCTGATATGACACTCTGCACTGCAGAGTATCAGATCAGGATCTGACAGGCAGGGAAAGAGGCATGCCAGCTCTTAGCAGGCGCTCACAAGCCACCATCCCTGCCGGACCCTATTTACAGTATGAGTGTATGAGCCACCACATAGCCCCTCTATATACAATGAGCCCTTACAGCCCCCTATATACAGTATGAACCCCTACATACTCTATATACAGTGTGAGCCCCTACCAAGCCTTCTATATACAGTATAAGCCCCATATAGCCTCTCAATATGCAGTATGACCATCCCACATAGGCTCTTATACAAATGCAAACATTCCGTACACGTGAAAAAAGCAAAAAAAAAAAAAAAACTCGCCTTGGTCTGTCCACTGACTCTCCGCACAGCAGACTCGATGTAATAACATCATAGCGCCTGCTGGCTCAGTGGCACACGCTGATCGGTGGGAGGAGCTGGCAGCTCCGTCCCCCACCCATTTATTCACCACTGCATCCTGAGGTTGTGGATTGTGATGACAGTGGGCGGCAGAGAACGGACAGAGGGCGTGGGCATGGTGTGGCAGGTCAGTGCCCATAAAAAATGGAAAGTTTCCCAGCAACACTGCCAGAAGCTGATGTCTGGCATCATGTATGCTGCAGGTCATAATAGCCAAATTAAGTAGTCATTAAAAGCGGCATTGAGAGTGGGAGGTAACGAAACCGCAAGTATGTGATTTGCATACATGTGATCACAAGCCGACTAGACATGCATCACCTCACGCAATGAAAATTAATTGAGAGAGGCCAGACACAACTACTTGGAATGTGGTCAGAAGTATACAAATCGCATACTTGTGCTCACATGACATTCCATTCTTGCCACCGGGAAGGGAGGATCCTAAATCTCAAAACTTTAATTGTAAAATGAAACTCTGTAGCATGCTAATCCTAATGCTAATGTAATATACTCACTGTCAGGATTCAGCTCTGTTTGCAGGTTCCAGCAGTTATCACATGGCCACTTCAGTCATATGTGATTTTCATACTTATGGTCACGTGACAATTAGCTTCTCTCAGTTTTTCACTGAACATTGAGAGAATTAGGGAGAGGAGCGTGACTAAGGCCAGGGTCACACTACTGTATAACACGGCCAAGTGCTATGCGATAAAACATGGAATAGCACTCGGCCCAGTGTTACACTATGGGGCAGCTCAGATCTGCGATTATTTTCTCATGCCAATTCGGCACGAGAGAACAATCACAGCATGCTGTGATTGATAGCGAGACGTGACTCGCTCGCACCCATACAAGTCTATGTGTGCAACTAAAATATCGCACTGCATTCGGATATCACCTGAGTATGGTGCAATATACACCGACACCGGCCGCAGAGGAGATGGAGAAATGACATTCTTTGTCTCCTCCGCAGCTGTGCTCCGAACTTGTCATATGAGAGGATTGGAGCACAGTAGCATCACACTCGGCTCTTGCTCGCAGCAGAGCAGGAGCCGAGGGTCATTAGCATATCGCATCCAATGCCATACACTAGTGTGACACCAGCCTAAGTGTGCAAATTGCATATGTGCTTGGGATGGAGGGGTGCCAAACTGAATTCTTGCCCCTTGGGGTTGGAAAACCTAGATACTAGTGATGAGCGAGTGTACTCGTTACTCGAGATTTCTCGAGCACGCTCGGGGGTCCTCCGAATATATTTTAGTGCTCGGAGATTTAGTTTTCATCGCCGCAGCTGAATGATTTACATCTGCTAGCCAGCATAAGTACATGTGGGGGTTGCCTGGTTGCTAGGGAATCCCCACATGTAATCAAGATGGCTAACAGCTCTAAATCATGCAGCTGCGGCGCTGAAAACTAAATCTCTGAGTACTTTCAAATACTCGGGAGGACACCCGAGCATGCTCAGGAAATCTCGAGTCCTTGACTGATCTCACCATTCTTCTTCTCTGCCTTTCTGATGTTTTTCTTGGCCTGCCACTTCTGGCATTAAAAAGAACTGTACCTGTGTTCTTCCATTTCCTTACTATGTTCCTCACAGTGGAAATTGACAGGTTAAAACTCTGAGACAGCTTTTTGTATCCTTCCCCTGAACAACTATGTTGAATAATCTTTGTTTTCAGATCATTAGACAGTTGTTTTGAGGAGTCCATGATGCCACTCTTCAGAGGAGATTCAAACAGGAGAACAACCTGCAAGTGGCCACTTTAAGTAGCTTTTCTCATGAATGCATACACCTGGCTATGAAGTTCAAAGCTCAATGAGGTTAGAAAACCAAAAAAAGTGCTTTAGTAAGTCAGTAAAAAGTAGGTAGGAGTATTTAAAACAAGAAAATGATAAGGGTGCCCATACTTATGCACCTGTCAAATTTTGTTTAACCCCTTAGCGACCGCCGATACGCCTTTTAACGGCGGCCGCTAAGGGTACTTAAACCACAGCGCCGTTAATTAACGGCGCTGTGGAAAAAGTAAATAGCGCCCCCCAGAGTCGGATTTTCTCCGGGGTCTCGGCTGCCGGGGGTAGTAGAGACCCCAGAGAACATGATTCGGGGGGTTTTTAACCCACCCCGCATTTGCGATCGCCGGTAATTAACCGTTTACCGGCGATCGCAAAAAAAAAAAAAACGCAATCTCTTTTTAATTTCTCTATCCTCCGATGTGATCGCACATCGGAGGATAGAGAAAAGGGGTCCCAGGTAGCCCCCCAATACTTACCTATCTCCCCCGATGCTCCTCGTGGCTCCCGGTGGGCGCCGCCATCTTGAAAATGGCGGGCGCATGCGCAGTGCGCCCGCCGGCCGGCCCCGCGAGAATCTTTGGGGTCTCGGCTGCCGGGGGTAGCCGAGACCCCAAAGAGCATGATCGGGGTCGGTTTTAACGACCCCTGTTTTGCGATCGCCGGTAATTAACTGTTTACCGGCGACCGCAAAAAAAAAAAAAAAAGCTAAGTGTAATTCTCTGTCCTCTGATGTGATCGCACATCAGAGGACAGAGAAATAGGGGGATTCGGGGACCTTGCCATACTCACCTGTGTCCCTGGATCCTCCTGCTGCTCCTCCTGGCCGCCGGCATCTTCTGGGCAAAAGAAAATGGCGGGCGCATGTGCAGTGCGCCCGCCATCTGTCTCCATCTGCCGGCCGGCAGGAGAACAGCAGTTGGGGCTAAAATTAGGGTTAGGGGTAGCTAGAGGAGTTGGGGCTAAATTTAGGGTTAGGGTTGGGGCTAAATTTAGGGTTAGGGTTGGGGTCTAGTTTCCAAAATGGTGTCACTTGTGGGGAGTTTCCACTGTTTAGGCACATCGGGGGCTCTCTAAACGTGACATGGTGTCCGATCTCAATTCCAGCCAATTCTGCATTGAAAAAGTCAAACGGCGCTCCTTCACTTCTAAGTTCTGCGGTGCGCCCAAAAAGTGGTTTACCCCCACATATGGGGTATTGGCGTATTCAGGAGAAATTGCATAACAAAATTTATGGTTACATTTCTGTTTTTACACTTGTGAAAATAAAAAAAAAATGGTTCTGAATTAAGAGGTTTGCAAAAAAAAGTGAAATGTTCATTTTTTCCTTCCACATTGTTTCAGTTCCTGTGAAGCACGTAAAGGGTTAATAAACTTCTTGAATGTGGTTTTGAGAACCTTGAGGGGTGTAGTTTTTAGAATGGTGTCACACTTCATTATTTTCTATCATATAGACCCCTCAAAATGACTTCAAATGTGATGTGGTCCCTAAAAAAAAATGGTGTTGTAAAAATGAGAAATTGCTGGTCAACTTTTAACCCTTATAACTCCCTAACAAAAAAAAATTTTGTTTCCAAAATTGTGCTGATGTAAAGTAGACATGTGGGAAATGTTATTTATTAACTATTTTTCGTGACATCTCTCTCTGATTTAAGGGCATAAAAATACAAAGTTTGAAAATTGCAAAATTTTAAAAATTTTCGCCATATTTCTGTTTTTTTCATACATAATCGCAAGTAATATCGAAGAAATGTTACCACTAACATGAAGTACAATATGTCACGAAAAAACAATCTCAGAATCAGCGGGATCCATTGAAGCGTTCCAGAGTTATAACCTCATAAAGTGACAGTGGTCAGAATTGCAAAAATTGGCCCGGTCATTAAGTACCAAATTGGCTCTGTCACTAAGGGGTTAAATGCAGATTGCACATTTTCTGTTAGTACAATAAACCTCATTTCAAGGCAGAAACATTACTGTGTCCAACAGTTATTAGATATATGAAACTGAAATAGCTGTTGCAAAAAAACAATTTTTATAAAACATTAAGCTTAAGATTAATAGGGGTGCCCAAACTTTTTCATATAACTGTATATATAGTCAGCTGGACAGGAACGTAGTAGATTTTAGTCTAGAATAAAGACGTGGAAAGCCTATATTTACATATGGTAGTTTCGTCTGATAATACCCACAAGGTGCATTATATGATAACTGCAAACTGTTTCTCTCTTCTAGGAAAAGGACAGCTTCATTGTAATCATGTCCGGCCCTGTAAGAACAGTCAGAAGTCTACATTTTACATAAGATTTCATGCATGGAATTATTTTTTCTTCTTAAACTAGGAAAAAGGGATAAGGAAAACTTTTAGCAGTAGTCACTAACACAAATGACCATAAAGTATACCGTACTTGAAAATCTAGTCCTGTTTCAAAACATCTGTAAGACACATAAAAAAAGGTATTCAATGCTCTCGTGTTCCAAGTTCAGAGAACACAGACTGGAGATTTCCAAATCAGATATCAATACTCCCACCAACAGAATATGCAAAATAATAATAAAAAAGTGATTAACTATTGTTTAACATTGCAAATACACATAGAAGGGAGACACTCAAGCATATTAAACATTTTTTATTTAAACTGCATAAAAAAATAATATTTATAATATTTACAAAACTTGGATAATTATCATGAAAACAATGAAAAATAAAACTGTGGGAAATTTATCAAAACTAGTGTAAAAATAGGGTGAAGGGAATGCTGACAGTAACCAACCAAACTGCAAAGGGCTTCTGAAATGTGAGACTTGAAAACCATGAGCGACTTTACCAAACCTTGTTAGCATTTGTAACAGTAAATCAACCAAAATGTTCTTAGCATTTATGTAATAGACTAGATGGTGGCCCGATTCTAACGCATCGGGAATTCTAGAATATGCATGTCCACGTAGTATATGGCCCAGCCACGTAGTATATTGCCCAACCACGTAGTATATTGCCCAGCTACGTAGTATATTGCCCAGCTACGTAGTATATTGCCCAGTCCACGTAGTATATTGCTCAGCCACGTAGTATATTGCCCAGTCACGTAGTATATTTCCCAGTCACATAGTATATTGCCCAGCGACGTAGTATATTGCCCAGTCACGTAGTATATTGCCCAGTCACGTAGTATATTGCCCAGTCACGTAGTATATTGCCCAGCCACGTAGTATATTGGCCAGTCACGTAGTATATTGCCCAGCCACGTAGTATATTGCCCAGCCACGTAGTATATTGCCCAGCCACGTAGTATATTGCCCAGCCACGTAGTATATTGCCCAGTCAGGTAGTATATTGCCCAGTCAGGTAGTATATTGCCCAGTCACGTCACGTAGTATATTGCCCAGTGACGTAGTATACAGCACAGAGCCACATAGTATATTGTACAGCGACGTAGTATACAGCACAGAGCCACGTAGTATATTGCCCAGCCACGTATGTCACAGGTTAAAAAATAAACATATACTCACCTTCCGAGGGCCCCTTGTAGTTTGGTCACATGACCGTGTCGTCATGGCAGGTCCTTCTCGTGCAGGACCTGTGATGACGTTGTGGTCACATGACCGTGACGTCACGGCAGGTTGTTCTCGCGCAGGCACTGTGATGACGTCGCGGTCACATGACCGTGACATGGCAGGTCCTTCTCGCGCAGGGCCTGTGATGACGTCGCGGTCACATGACCGTGAAGTCACGGCAGGTCCTTCTCGCGCAGGGCCTGTGATGACGTCCTGGTCACATGACCGTGACGTCATGGCAGGTCCTTCTCCCATATCATCCTTGGCACCGGAACTGCCGGAGGTCACCGGAGTGTCGCGAAAGGTGAGTAATAGGGGGAAGGTGACCTATGACGGATATACACATCCCAGGTCGTCAAGGGGTAAAGGATTAGGTCAATTTTTTTTTTAAATCTGACCAGTGTCATCTCCCAGTGATTCTGAGATTGTTTTTTTTTTTTTGTGCAACATTGTACTTTATGTTAGTGGAAATTTAGGTCAATATGTTTTGCGTTTGTGAAAATATTGGAATTTTTGCAAAAAGTTAGAAAAATTCACAATTTTCAAACTTTCAATCTTTAGATCCTTAAACCAGCTAGCCATTTTATACAAAATAATTAATAAATAACATTTCCCATATGTCTACTTTACATCTGCATTATTTTTCAAACATCAATTTATTTTGGTAGGCTGTAAGAAGGGTTAAAAGTTTAGTAGCAATTTTATTTTTTCAAGAAATTTACAAAGCCTGTTTCTTTAGAGACCCATTCAGATTTAAATTGACTTTAAGGGGCCTATATATTGGAAACTCCCCAAAAGTGATACCATTTCAAAAAGCGCACCCTTCAAATCCTTCAAAATGGCTGTCAGTACATTTTTTGTAACCCTTCAGGTGTTACACAGGAATTCACACAAAGTCGACGGAAAAAAAAAAAAAAAGTAATTTTTATTCTAAAATGTAGCTTTAGCCGAAATTTTTTTTCACTTTTATAAGGATTAGCACAAGAAAATGGACCTCACAATTTCTTACCAAGTTACTACTGAGCATGAGGATACTCAATATGTGGTCAGAAACTTTTGTTTAGACAAATAGCAGGGCTCCGAAGGGAAGGAGAACAATTTGAATTTTTAAACACAAATATGGCTGAAATAGATTACTGACACCATGTTGCATTTGCCGGGCCCCTAAGGCACCCAAACAGCAGAGAAATATTTTGGAAATTTCATCCCTCAATGATTTTATCCAGGGGTACAGTGAGCATTTTGAACTCACAGGTACTACACAAAATTTGATAAATCAAGGTCGTCATATTGACAATTTTAATTTTTTTTTCACGAAAATGTTGCTTTAGCTCCAAATTGAAAAAAGGCAACATGAAAAAGTAGTTTGTTACCCACTGTCTTATAAGGGTGGCAATACCCCAGATGTAGTCAAAAAGTTCTGTTTGTACACACGGCAAAGCTCAGAAGGGAAGAAGTGACATTTGGTATTTGGAATGTAAATTTGTCTGCAATAGACTGCGACAGTCTCATTTGCAGAGCTCCTAAGGTACCAAAGCAGCAGGAACCCCTACAAGTGACTATTTTGGAATCTAGACCCACCAAGGAATTCATATAGGGGTGTGTGGAGGTTGTTGAACCCGTAGGTGCTTCACACAACTTTTTAACATGTGCATATGAAAACAAAAATTCGTTTTTTTTTCTGCTGAAATGTTGTTTTAGCCCCAAATTTGTAATATTTACAACAGATAATGGGAAACAAAATCCCCTAAATATGTTATGCAATTTGTCAGAACACAAAAATACCCTATATGTGGTCAACAAAATGCTGCTTGAGCACATGGCAGGGCTCAGAAAGGAAAGAGCACTATTTGATTTTTGGAGCGTAAATTTTTCTGGAATAGATTGTAAATGCCATGTTGCTTTTGCAGAGCCATTGACATGGTAAAACAGCAGAAATCCCCACAAAGTGACCCCATTTTGGAAACTAGAGCTCTCAAGGAAATAATCTAGGAGTGTACTAAGCATTTTTAACCTACAGGCGATTCATGAAACTTCATAACATTTTGAAACATTTTTGTGAAAAGAAAACATTACATTTTTTCCACTAAAATACTGTTTTAGCACCAAATTTATCATTTCTACAAGGGGTAATTAGAGAAAATGGACCCCGTAGATTGTTATGCAATTTTTCCCAAATGTGGCAGTACCCCATATGTGGTTGTACACTACTGTTTGAGCACTTGGCAGGGATCAGATGGGAAGGAACGATACTTGGTTATTAGAACGCATATTCCGTTTGAATAGATTGTGGGCACCATTGTACCCCTGAGGTGCCAGTACAGCAGAACCCCCACAAATGACCCAATATTGGAAACTTCACTGCTTAAGCAATTCATCTAGGGGGTGTAGTGAGCATTTTGAGTGTACATGTGCCACAAAGAGTTTATAACATTGGGTTGTGGAAATATAACATTTCAGTGGTAAAAAGGTATTTTTTTTTTTATTTGTTGCAAATTTGTCACTTACATTGGGGTTAATAGGTGAAACTGGACCCCAAATTTATTGTGCAATTACTCCGGAATGCGGTGATGACTAGTGATGAGCGAGTGTACTCGTTGCTCGGGTGACCTCAGAGTATTTGTTATTGCTCGGAGATATAGTTTTCAACACCTCAGTTGCATGATTTACGGCTTCCAGATACGCTGAATACATGTGAGGAACGCCTGTTTGTTAGGGAATTCCCACATGTATGCGTGGCTCCCCCAATTGTATGCATGGCTCCACATCCCACATGGCTCCCACGGACCCGCATTGCTCCCCCCCCCCCCGTCCTACTCACTCTCCTCGTGCATCCCTGCATCTCTGTCCAGGCGCCAGCAGCTCTTCCTTGTTCCTGTGCTCAGCGGTCAAGTGGTACTGCTCATTAAGCTAATGAATATGAGCTCCACGCCTATGGGAGTGGAGATTCGTCCATATTTATTTCTTTAATGAGCGGTACCACCTGACCTCTGAGCACAGGAACAGAAAGAGCTGCCGGCGGCGGGACAGAGATGCAGGGACTGAGACACAGCCACAGAGGGTGAGTATTGACGTCTTCTGGAAGCCGGCGGCTGCAGCTGTCACTGTGCTACAGCTTCCGGCTCCCTGCTCCACGGCCGGCTTTCTGGACATCGACTCGTGTATAAGCCAAAGGGGGCGTTTTCAGCACACAAAAAAATGTGCTGAAATTCTAGGCTTATACACGAGTATATATGCTAGTTATCATGTTTTGCTGCCATCACACAGTAAAAATGTTTTTTTTTCTATAAAGAAAAAAAATCGTTCTTTTTGTCACCATATTCTGAGAGCTGTACCTTTTTTATGTCTTGGTGAACAGAGCTGTATGAGGGCTTATTTCTTGCACAACGAGTTGGAGATTTTTTGGTATTTTTTTGAAGTACATAATGTTTTTTGATCACTTTTTATTCAGATTTTCAATTATTGTTTTCATTCTTATTCTAGCTAATTCGGTGGTGGGTGTGTCTGGAATTGGGAGCTCCAGAGCTGTGTTTTCATGTTAAGGAAAACTGAACCTTTTGTTGTTTGTTACTTTTTTTTGTGCAGTTCACCATGTGGTAAAAGTGATAAGACCAATTTAGACCACTATTTTTACATGTCTTTTTGATTGCTTTAACTATTTTTTTATATGTCTCAGTATGAAGAAAAACCTAAATTTTTGGCATTTTGTATTTATTTTTTTTTTTAAGTGTTTGCCGTACAGAATAAATAATATTACAGTTTTATAGATTGGTATCAGCGCTTCTGTAATGACCTAATTATTATTATTTTTATTTATATAGCACCATTGATTCCATGGTGCTGTACATGAGAAGGGGTTACATACAAGTTACAGATTTCCCTTACAGTAAACAAACTAACAATGACAGACTGATACAGAGGGGCAAGGACCCTGCCCTTGCGGGCTTACATTCTACAGGATTATGGGGAAGGAGACAATAGGTTGAGGGTTGCAGGAGCTTCGGTGTTGGTGAGGCGGTAGCTTTGGTAGTGATGAGGAGGCAGCGGGGTCAGTGCAGGCTGTAGGCTTTCCTGAAGAGATGGGTTTTCAGGTTCTGTCGGAAGGATCCGAATGTGGTTGATAGTCGGACGTGTTGGGGCAGAGAATTCTAGAGGATGGGGGATATTCGGAAGAAGTCTTTGAGGCGATTGGATGAGGAGCGAATAAGTGTGGAGGAGAGAAGGAGGTCTTGGGAGGACCGGAGATTAAGAGAGGGAAGATATCGGGAGATTAGTTCAGAGATATATGGAGGAGACAGGTTATGGATGGCTTTATAGGTCAGTATTAGTAATTTGAACTGGATACGCTGAAAGAATGGGAGCCAGTGAAGAGATTTGCAGAGGGGGGGGGAAGCGGAGGAGTAGCGAGGAGAGAGATGAATTAGTTGGGCAGCAGAGTTAGGGACTGGAGAGGTGCAAGGGTGTTAGCAGGGAGGCCACAGAAAAGGATGTTTCAGTAGTCAAGGCCGGAGATGATGAGGGCATGCACAAGCATTTTAGTAGATTGACGGTAGAGGAAAGGACGAATTCTGGAGATATTTTTGAGCTGGAGGCGACAGGAGGTGGAGAGAGCTTGGATGTGCGGTTTGAAGGACAGGGCAGAGTCAAAGGTTACTCCGAGGCAGAGGACTTCCGGTACGGGCGAAAGCATGATGTCATTGATTGCGATAGATAGGTCAGGTAAGGAAGATCTATGGGATGGAGGAAAGATGATGAGTTCAGATTTGTCCACATTGAGTTTGAGGAAGCGAGAGGAGAAGGAGGATATGGCTGATAGACACTCTGGGATTCTGGACAGCAGAGCGCTGACGTCTGGGCCAGAGAGGTAGATCCGAGTGTCATCAGCATAGAGGTGGTACTGGAATCCATGGGACTTTATGAGTTGTCCCAGGCCAAGTGTATAGACTGAGGAGAGTAGTGGTCCTAGAACAGAGCCTTGGGGGACTCCAACAGAGAGAGGGTGGGATGAGGAGGTAGTGTGGGAGTGGGAGACGCTGAATGTGCGGTTGCAAAGGTACGAGGAGATCCAGGATAGGGCGAGGTCTTGATGCCAAAGGAGGAGAGGATCTGTAGTAGGAGGCAGTGGGCAACTGTGTTGAAAGCAGAGGACAAGTCTAAAAGTAGGAGTACAGAGTATTGTCCGTTAGCTTTAGCGGTAAGTAGGTCGTTAGTGATTTTGGTCAGGGCTGTCTCAGTTGAGTGATGGGGGCTGAAACCAGATGGTAGATTGTCAAAAAGCAAGTTAGATGAGAGGTGGGAGGAAAGTTCAGAGTGGACGTGCTGCTCCAAGAGTTTGGAAGGGAATGGGAGCAGCGATTTTGGGCGATAGCTGGACATAGCAGTTGGATCGAGGGTTGGCTTTATGTGTATGAGTACTTTGTTTACATGCAAAAGCTGCGTTTTTAGTGGCAAAATTACTTTTTGTAATTTGTGTGTGCTTTTGTACCTTTTTACAGATGTTATCTAATTTTATTTATTCTTCCACGTAGTTCAACTGTGGGACCTGTATATTTTTTTTACTTTGATCGCTGGTGTCATGCATTGCAGTTCTCGTTTACTATAGTGGAAGAGACCGGTCAGTGAGTCACTGACAGCCTGTGAGACCCTGCTTATAGCTGGATCTCACTGGCCACCATATCCTGGGGTCATCAGATGACGCATGGGTACCATGGCAACGATTAGCACCCATGATTACGATCGTGAGAGGTAGATCCTGCCATTTAGATACTGCTGTCGTGGGTTAATCAGCCCTGATTGGTTCCAAAACTGGTCAAGGCCGATACCTGCGGGAATTGCGACTGCGGGTGGGAGGGTCACTATTCACATATTTCTCACCGCTTTTTTAAAACGGCGATCAGGAATAAGGCCTCATAACAGCCGCTGTTTTATTGCGTATTGGTGGTCATTAAGGGTTTAAAAGGGATTTCCAGGCGCAGGTATAAAATCCTCTAGGGAGTCTATTGAGGGAAATGTACTATACACGGTTAGGATACAGCTGCGTTTCACGCTCCCAACATTAGTCATGTGAGTGCTTATAGGGAATTTGCATATGTGCGACCCCATACTAACTTTTTTTCTTTTTGCTTTGGTCAATCCTGCTTTGAGAGAATCAGAAGAGAATGCGTTTGGCATCTGACAGCAAATATTCACATTTCATATGGGCGGTCACATTACATTATTAAACAGCAGAATCCAAGGTCTGTAATTATATACCAGGCCTGGTAAACCCCTTTAATTCTTCTCAGTTTCTTTCATTGCCATAAACATTTATGGAGCAGCATGGCACATACCTCAACACTACTTCATTTAAACTTCTAGCTGAGGTGGAGGAAGGAATATAGGATTCATCTTTCATATGGCTGGAGGAAGTTTCAGCAGTTTAAGCGCCACCGCCAATAATCTATAATATTTATCCAGTTTATAGATGACAAATCCTTACCCATTTAAACTGATGACAGGTCATATTCATGGAGTATGTAAGCTTAGACCTTGGATTATTGTTAAGATCTATATTTTGCCAAACCCATTCAGCTCTGTTCATCACTGGATATCTCACACAAACTTCTGATAACGTGGCCATTCAAATCAATAAAGATTCAATTAAAATATTGTGAATGCAATCTCAGGGCCAGGCCCAATAGGTTTATGCACTCTGCAGAGATTTAGTCTCTTTCTATTGGAATTAACTATTGATCTAAACTCAAAAATTTAACTGATGTGATCCACTGACACATGCCATTTCAACAGAAGGCTTTGTCCACAGTTTCCTCTTTAAATGATAACATTCTGCCTGCCTGTGGGCATTGCCAAGAGATAAATGAACATGGTGTTTAAAAGGAGTTGCCTAAAGGTGATGTCCCACCCTGGGCATTTAAGTCATATCCATAGGAAATCCACATTCAAATTAAAGAAGTTGTCTACTGCTTGGACAACTTCTTGTCATATCCCTAGCTTGGCCCAATAACATAAAGCTTATATTCACCACCTGTGGCGGCGCCATTTCCGGGGTGTCTGCAGTCGCTCTCCCAGGGCGGTGTTGTGACACGTGACGCTGGTGCACAATCAGCGCTGGCGTCACTGTCCCCTCCTTCAGATGTTTTTAACATGAAGAGGAAAATACAAGATCAGCTCTAGCCCTGACTTCATGTTCAAAACGTCCGAAGGTGGAGACAGTTGCGCCAACGCTGATTGGGTGCTGGAGTCATATGTCACAACACCGCATGACAGCCCCAGAGAGAGCGAGTGCTGACACCTCAGGAATTGCATGGGCACGGGACAGGTGTATAGGCTTTCTTATTTTATGGGGGCCAAACATTTTGATCAAGAAGAGGTTGTCTTGTTCATGGACAACCCATTTAAGGCACCTATCCAATTTGGGCAACAGGATATGGGGTCAGATGTTTAGAACATAACAAGAGGATATGCGATCAATGTCTAAACACCCCTTTAAAAACAATATGCAGTAAGCTTACCCTAGTGGCAGCTGAATTTAAGGAAGCACTCCTCCCATCAAAGTTTTTATCCTCTTAATATATTGCAAT
Organism: Ranitomeya imitator; assembly: GCF_032444005.1. Classification (NCBI taxonomy): domain Eukaryota; kingdom Metazoa; phylum Chordata; class Amphibia; order Anura; family Dendrobatidae; genus Ranitomeya; species Ranitomeya imitator. Next base: position 417,845,219 of record NC_091284.1, on the reverse strand, counting down.
TATCATATCATATGGCACTGTGTACTCACAATTGCTAATTTTGCCTTTCTATCCAGTAAATTATTCTGTTCTTTCTGCTCTATATAGAAACAAGAAGACACAAAAGCGCACAGAGAGGTAAAAAAATACTCTGTTATAAAAAAAAGTCACAGTAAATAAGCAAGTGCTAGTCAAAAAATGAAAAAATACAAAAATACAGGGTATTTAGTTAATACGTTTTTTTGCAAAAAAAGTATGTTAAGTTGCTCCACCAATCGCCAAGGTATACCCATAACAGAGCAGTCCTATCTAATGTATATAATCTCTATCTGATGTATTTAAAAACCTGATCATCTGTATAGTACCTGTATGAGCAGGGTTCAGAGAGAAAATATCCATGTGGACATGCTGGATGGAACAGCTACAATGCAAATGACCCACAGAGGAGTGGTGAACTCCCCAGCCTTGTAGAAACAAGAGAACAATTATAAAACCAAAAACACATAGGCTACTTGCACAGTGAACAAGTCTGTAGGAACCTGTTCACACACCACCAAGAAACTTGAAGACACAAGAGCATAGTGAGGTCAAAAATACTCTGTTGTAAAAAAAAAAAAAAAAATCACAGTAATAAGCAAGTGCTAGTCAAAAGATGGAAAAAAACGGTATTTAGTTTACCTTGGCAATTGGTGGAGCAGCTTAACATACTTTTTTTGCAAAAAAAAACGTATTAACTAAATACCCTGTATTTTTTAAACTAGCACTTGCTTATTTACTGTGACTTTTTTACAACAGAGTATTTTTTTTACCTCACTGTGCGCTTTTGTGTCTTCAAGTTCTTTGGTGGTGTGAACAGGTTTCTACAGACTTGTTCACTGTGCAAGTAGCCCATGTCTTTTTGGTTCTATATAGAAACAGGATGTCTCTTTTCCATATAAATCTTTCCTCTCTCCACCTCCTGACCCAGCTGCTTCCTCCCCACTGCCAGGGACATTTGCAGTGACTCATGACTCATACAGGGAAAATTGACCTCCTGTTTCTACATAGAGATTAGAAGGATTCAGCTATTCAGGTTTTAATCATGTGATGTCATAGACCTAATGGAAAAGAGAAGAATTAGCTGGGTAGAAAGGCAAATTGAGCAATTGTAAGTACACAGCACTATATAATATGATGATTGCAATGTTAACTGATGAAAGAAGGAGTTCTTCTTTAACATTATAGCTGTTTGAGTGAAAGCAAGGGATTTCTGTAAGAAAAAATGCAATTTTCATAACAATATATTGACAGAATTTTTGACCTACAAGCTTAATGACATTCACATCCACCTCAGTTTATCTTACAAAAGGAAGGAACAATGCACAAGCACATTAGGTTTTCCTGTTGTTTACACCATCAGTTGAAGTGAGGACAATACACAGAATCCACAGACATTTGGATTGTCATGTAGAGATAAGTCATGTACTGTAAATGTACACTAAAATATCAGTTTCCTTAAAAAAACAACTTAATGGCATAGTCAAATGTTTTATATTTTTGGAATATTCACTAATGCACTGGGATTCTCAATCTAAGCATTATCAAAAAGTGGAAAAAAAAGTTAAATAGTGTAGTTAGGGAAGGAAAGGAAAGGGAATTTTTAATTAAAGTATATTAGAAAATAGTTTAGATTATGGCATTAAATAGATACAGATTTAGGATGAAAATAAATTTGGATGTTGGAAAAGTGTATAATCACCATTTCTTTTTCATTTTTCTTGTGGAAGATAGGTAAAATACAGACCACTCCTTAGATATTGGCCTATCCTTGGATTAGGTCATCAATATAACATTAATGGTGGTCTGACAACTGGCAACCCAATCAGCTGGATGTAAACGGTGTATGTAGTCGGAATATTGCAGCGCTGTAAACTATATAGTGGTTTTTCCCAGGTGCGGTGTCTCAGATCACATTCCTATCAATAGGAGCTGAGCGGTAGCACCTGGGAACAGCCAAGACACAGTGTGGTCAGCAGTGGCGTTCAGGCGCTGTACACAGTTTTCTTCCAGACTGCTGTTGGAGCGGATGGCGTCTAATCTATGGGATGGGAGTATCAGGCGATCTGATATTAATTAGCTATCCTAAGGACAGGTCATCAATATAACAGCAGTGTTAAGCTTATTTCACCAAATAACGGAATAGTCATATGTTTTATGATCTAGATGTAACTGGTAATTATATAAAAAGAGCACAGCTTCACTTTTGTCAACTTTTTTCTCCTTGGTGAGCATATGAATTCAACATTTTCTGCTGTTTTCGTTGAAGAAAGCGTGTTCTCGCATCAGATATCGACTTGTCATTGTTTCTTTTCTGCATTTTCTTCAATGAGGCTTCTAGTCCTCCTACAAACAAGTGGAAAAACAAAACTATATTCAGTGGCTAGTAAATTAGTGCTGTGGTATTCTTATTCATAGTTGCCAACAGGCCAGGATACACACATTTGTTTTCCTTCTAGTCCCCCCAATTTTTGGCTATGGACGTTTTCCAATGTGCCTTCTTTTCCTATGTATACGAGCACTGCTACAACAATTTATGCCATGTGGTGAGAAGCTTCACTCAGGAGTATATTAGGCCAGGACAGTCACCGCTCAACACCTATCCAATTTGTGCATCAGATAGATAAAATAGGATTCCTTTAACATCACACGTCATTTTCAAAAACTGCAATATGAGCTATAGGTTGTGTTTTGACAAGGTCTTTTCATGTCATTGAAAACAACTGTATGGACATATGCACCACTAATCCAGAAGTTTACTGCTATTTATCTGGACTCCATAAGAGACTATTTATCTGGATGTTGAAACCAAAAAGAAAAAACAAACTATAAAGTCCAATGAACAGGAATAGGAACCAATAAATGACTAAAATACAAAATTTATTAAAGACAAAAAAGAGGGAAGCACAGGATGATAACAACGGTGATAGCGACACAAAGTGTATATCTGCCAGTTATACAAAATGAGCAAAACAAAAGTCCAATACAATGCTGACATCGATGGACACGTAGCATAGATAGAACACTGAATGTACTCATTAATTCAAAAAAACCGAGTGTACACATTAATCCAACATAGAGTGAATGAATATATTTATATTTGTACATATATGTATATACATTAGTGTGCTTACAGGTTGTCATGGCATGCATACATGAATAGATGAATAATCTCACTGTGGATCTGCAGTTTGCAAGAGATAGAATTAAAGGACACCAGATAGGAATTGTAGAGGGTCATGTATGTCTATTTGAAGATACATGCAGTAAGAGACAGTATGGCAAATGCCACAATTGTTTAAGACAGGTAAAGGGGCCTTGCAACTCAAAACACGTGTAGTAACACCAGGTGTAAAAAATAGCAATAAAGTGCATGTGCCGTAAGCTTGGAAATATATGTAACCACAATGGGTAGTCAAATTGATGGAGATAAGGTATATATCTCCATATTTCCAATAGGAGACCGGAGCACTGTGCGGGTAATGACCCTTAGGGAGTGCAAGATAGAAACCAGATGACAAGTGTATTGCCCTAAGAGGTGATTACATGTGTGGTCATAGCAGTACGGGCAGACACGCGCCCCTACATTATCTGGATGTTGCAGGACACCATTTAGCTGGAAGCGGTGTATATTATTAAACTGGGTATGGAATAACACAGTTTATTTGTGGCTGATTTTATAGTATGGGGATGTGACCCATTTAAAGCGAACCTGTCACCTCCAAAATCGTAGATGAGCTAAGCCCACCGGCATCAGGGGCTTATCTACAGAATTCTGGAATGCTGTAGATTAGCACCCGATGTATCCTGAAAGATGAGAAAGAGAGGTTAGATTATACTCGCCTGGGTAGGCGGTCCGATCCGATGGGCGTCGCGGTCCGGGCCCTCCCATCTTCTTACGATGACGTCCTCTTCTTGTCTTCACGCTGCGGCTCCGGCGTACTTTGTCTGCCCTGTTGAGGGCAGAGCAAAGTACTGCAGTGAGCAGGCGCTGGGAAAGGTCAGAGAGGCCGGCGCGTGCGCACTGCAGTACTTAGCTCTGCCCTCAACAGAGCAGACAAAGTATGCCTGCACCGGAGCCGCAGCATGAAGACAAGAAGAGGACGTCATCATAAGAAGATGGGAGGCACTGGACCGGACCGCGACACCCATCGAACCGAACCGCAGCGGGACCTCCTCTGGGTGAGTATAATCTAACCTCTTTTTCTCATCTTTCAGGTTACATCGGGGGCTTATCTACAGCATTACAGAATGCTGTAGATAAGCCCCTGATGCCGGTGGCCTTAGCTCATCTACGATTTTGGGGGTGACAGATTCCCTATAATATGTGGGTGTAAGTTATGACAGGACCAACAAGGATAAAGTAGGCACACCACACATTACTTCTACGCAACTTTACAGGTAATCTGTCACCACATTGACCTATCTAAACTGTTAATATGAGCATAAAGGTTATAGAATGCTGAAGACAGTCCTACCTGTGTGCCTCACATCAGATGCCTTGTGGTTGAGAAAACATCTTTTATCACTTTATATAAATTACCTGTTTCTGGTTCTGGGGAGGATGCCACCTGGAAAATAACTCTGCCTCCACAGCTTGTTTTTCATAGAAGGGGGCATTCCCAGTGTGACCTGTAATGGCCGCTCTCTGCTCCTGATCTCACTGCAGAGCTGTGTGTGGTTATAACTGACACATCTGCAGGTTCCTCTCAGCTTCCAGCTTATAGACAGACAGGGCTGTAATAATGTTACAATACAGCAAGGATCACAGAGAAGCAGAAAACGAGTTTGCAAGAAGACAAATTTAATTTCTCCTGTTCTGTGTTGATTACTTCTCTCACTGGTAACTTCCCCTTCATGTAAAACAATCTCTGGAGGCAGAGTTATCTTCCAGACACCATCCTCCCCAGAGCCTGGAAGAGGATATATATATTATATATATATATATATATATATATATATATATATATATATATATATATATATATATATATATATATATATATATATATATATATGTATATATATATATATATATATATATATATATATATATATATATATATATATATATATATATATAAGTGATAAAAGAGGATTTATCAGATTTCTAAAAAGATGAGACACACAGGTAGTATTTTTCTCAGTATTTTATAGCCTGTATGCCCATATTAAATAGTTTAGATAGGTCAAATGTGGTGACAGCTTCCCTTTAAAAGTAAATAATTATGCTTACGTACAGAAGAATCACTTATTATAATTAGGATAGGTTATCAATGTTTGATCGGTGGAGTTCGGACTGTCACATTTAGGTGGGATTCTTTTTTCACATGAATGAACTTCACACCTTCTTAACGTACGGTACATTTTTAATAGTTTTGTGTATCCAAGTGTTAGATCTGTAGACACAAAGCTGAATTTGCATGTATTTCTTACAAAACATTAATCTGATGCAAAAATTGCATGGATATATCTGACTGCAAAGTGCTGGGACTATTTTAATATTTACATTCTTTTAACCAAATACTGTGACATCAGTTTTTATTGAGAACTATTCTGTAACTAGCACAAATACATTTTAAATATTCCCGTGAAAAGTGTGGAAAGCTGCAAGAATAATCGAATTAAATATAAAACAGTGCAAAATCATTCTCACTAATTATTTACATTAAAAAGGACATTTATACAGTATTATTCTAAGTAAAGTGGACACACAGTTGCCAATTTTCTAAGTAAATATATTTCTAAAAGTTGCTATTGACATTAAATTCTCATCAATTATTGAACAGGCTTACTGAAATTTATTTAACACTTTGTACAAAAGCCTTTATTGGTTATGACAACTTCAATACGCCTCAGGTGTGATTTTGGCCTATTCTTCCACACAGACACTCTTCAAATCCTAAACGTTCAGTGGACTCCTATGAACTCTGAGCTTTAGTGCATTCCATAAATTTCTATTGAATTCAGTTTAGGTTATTGGTTTCAGAGAAAAAAAAAACCTTCTAAAATGTGTTTGGGATCATTGTCTTGCTGAAATGCTTTTATCCTAAGTCATATTAGGAGACTCGTTAAAGGGTTGATTGTGACTTGTAGGATCGCTACTTCCAACAGGTGGCGCTATAGAGTTCAAGTCCTCTTTTTCTCAGAAGAGGCAATTTGCATAATAAATTTCCCAGAGGAGCATTGCACGGCGAATAAGCCTCCTTACCTTGACAAGCCAGAGCTGGTATGTCACTCTCCACAAGGAGAAACCTTACCCCTTAGACCGCAGTCCAGAGCCTCTCACCTAGCCAAATCAGTTCTCATGCTTTGCACTGACGAGGGCCAACAGCCCGAAACACCGTTTCTGTGAATTGAGATACTGATTTGAGTTTTATCATAAGTCATATTACAAGACTCATTAAAGGGTTGATTGTGACTTGTAGGATCGCCACTTCAAACAGGTGGCGCTATAGAGTTTAAGTCCTCTTTTTTTTTTCTAAAGAGGCAATTTGCACCGTTATTTCATCTTTATCTTCCTAGTAGACGGCAGTAGTGATGAGCGAGTATACTCGTTGCTCGAGATTTCCCGAGCACGCTCGAGTGTCCGCCAAGTATTTTTTAGTGCTCGAAGATTTCGTTTTCTTCGCAGCAGCTGAATGATTTACATCTGTTAGCCAGCATAAGTACATGTGGGGATTCCCTGGCAACCCCCACATGTACTTATGCTGGCTAGTAGCTGTAAATCATTTAGCTGCGGCAAAGAAAACTAAATCTCCGAGCACTAAAAAATACTCGGAGGACCCCTGAGCGTGCTCGGGAAATCTCGAGCAACGAGTACACTCACCCATCACTAGATTGCAGCAGATTTTTATCTTGGTACATTTGTCCATTCATCCTTCCTTCAATGATATGAAGTTTCAAAGTGCCGTATCCTGAAAAACAGCTCCACACCATGATGTTCCCACCTCCAAACTTCACTGTTGTTATGGTGTTTTGGGGGTGATATGCAGTGCCTTTTGGCCTCCAAACGTGGTGTGTATTATGGCATCCAAAGACTTCAATTTTGGTCTTATCTAACCAGACTATATTCTTCCAGTATTTCACAGGCTTTTTTAAATGATGCTGAACAAACTTTAGGGTATGTTCACACGTTCCTGATTTCCATCCTTTTTTTTTCAGGACTGTTTTTTAAAAAACTGCAGCTCTTGGCAGAAAACGCAGGTCCTTTTTTTGGTCCTTTTTTTGTCTTTTTTTGGTGCGTTTTTTGATGCGTTTTTTGATCCTTTTTTTTATCCTTTTTTTTATGCAGTTTTCTATGCAGAGTCTGTGTGTTTTCTAGGAAGTTTTTTAGGGTTAAAATGGCTGAAAATACCCTAACCCTACCCCTAACCCTAACCCTACCCCTAACCCTATTCTAACCTTAGTGGAAAAAAAAAAAAATTCTTAATTTTTTTTTATTGTCCCTACCTATGGGGGTGACAAGGGGGGGGTGTCATTTACTATTTTTTTTTATTTTGATCACTGAGATAGATTATATCTCAGTGATCAAAATGCACTTTGGAACGAATCTGCCGGCCGGCAGATTCGGCGGGCGCACTGCGCATGCGCCCGCCATTTTGCAAGATGGCGGCGCCCAGGGAGAAGACGGCCGGACGGACACCGGGTAAGTATAAGGGGGGGAGATTAGGGCACGGGGGGGGGGGGGGGCATCGGAGCACTGGGGGGCATCGGAGCACGGGGCGGTGGGATTGGAGCACGGGGGGGCGGGATCGGAGCACGGGGGGGCAGCCACACTCCGCCCACGCACTTCCGCCCGCTTCCCCGCACTTCCTGCTGCAGCGGTTCTGCACCACAAACCGCAGTAAAACCCGCAGATATTATTTTCATCTGCATGTTTTACTGCGGGTTTGACCTCACAATGGAGGTCTATGGGTGCAGAACCGCTGCGGCTCCGAAAAAAGAAGTGACATGGTACTTCTTTTTTCCCGCAGCTATTCAGCGCAGCTTTTTTTTTTATTTTCCGCATTGTGGGCACAGCAGTTCCTGTTTTCCATAGGGTACAATGTAATGTACCCTGCATGGAAAACAGCTGCGGACCCGCAGCGGGAAAATCGCGGCAATTCCGCATGAAAAAAAGGATCGTGTGAACATGGCCTTAAACCTGCTTGAACATGCTTTTTGTTCAGCAATGGTATATTGCATGCACACAGGCTATGCAGGTTGAGGGCATTACTTATAGTTTTCTTTGAAACAATTGTACCTGCTGATTCCAGGTCTTCCTGTAGCTCTCCACAGGTGGTCCTTGGCTCTTGGACTACTTTTCTGATCATTCTTTTTAATTTGTCTGTCTGAAATTTTGCAAGGAACACCTGGTCGTTGCTAGTTGAAGGTGAAATGATGCTCTTTCCACTTCCAAATTAAGTCCCCAACAGTGCTCACTGGAACCTTCAGTAGTTTAAAAATTCTTCTGTAACCAATGCCATCAGTATGTTTTACGACAAAGTTGTGAAGGTCTTGACACAGCTCACCTGGGTAATGAGACCCCTTCTTATTGGCCATAAGTTGAATCAGCTAATATTTTGCACAAAGTGGCAGGATTGCTTTCTAATTATTGATAGATTTAAGCTAGTGTCATGACCTTCCATGGCTTTTGCACCTCTTTCTTCATGTCTTCAATATTTTTTTTCCCTGTGCAATTTCTCATCATAAACACATAACTTAATTTATAGACATCTATGGTTTGATTTGTTTGCATGTGTGGATTGGATGGGTTGTTACCGACATGTGATGAGAATTTCATGTCAATAGCATCTTTAGAAATATATTTACTCAGAAAAATGGTGACTTGTTAAATACTTCTGTCAACCTGCTGTACATTATTAAATATATTGAGCTGAGCAATTGTAAGTTATTTAATCTCACCCAACTAAATTAATAGTAGGCTCTACATTATGGATGACGAAAGAGAATATACTCCATGTTGACAGCATATGGTATGTAAAAAAGAAACAGATGATCCGCTTATAGACATGGCAGGTAAACAATAATCCTAGTATGTGGTCTAAGTCCATACGTCCGTTGAGTCCATATACTAGAATTATTGATCCCCTGCCATGTTTTTAATCAGATGAAATAAAGTAGAGTACTGTAACTATTACTTGATTGTGATGCCGGACACTAAGAGGAGTTGAATACACGAGTTAGGATAAGTGAGTCCCTTATCGGTTATTAGTAACTGTTTGATAGAAAAAAGAAATCATACCGTCGTTCCGTTTGGTTTGTTCTCTTGATTCCCATTTTGCTAGTTCCTCTTCAGTCACCTCTTCTCTGGCAACACTGCTCAGTTCATAGGCATCAACATCATGTAGTTTAGGAAGCAAATCTTTAACCCATTCATAGCGGATAGGACACACCGTTCGAACAAATATCTTGGATGTAACCAGAACATTGTGAAATAAAATCCACTCCAGGTGGGCCTCCCGTCCAAACAACTTCATGTTGAAAGAAAAATAAATTTAAAAAAAATTAGACTATTGCACTGAATAACTCAAAGGCTACCTGCCCTCCAATATCTAGAGGTCAGCAGCTTTTATAATGTACATCAAAGAGAGCGCGGAAGAGAAGAGTGCGTCTCGGGTAAGAGGAGCAGCAGGTGAGTAGTGAGAACAAAGGGGTGGAGGGAAGTGAAAATTTCTGCTGCTAGGTTTTGGGTAAAAAGGGAGTGGGAAAAAGGTTTGAAGGGATGTGAATGTGCTACTAAAAAGACAGTGAATTTTACATGGTAAAATGACAACACACCACAATGAAAGGAAGGGATCTACGGTTAGGAAACCAGATACGCTGCCATCCAAGTGTGATTGTGTCTGTTTCACTACAGAGGTGATAGAAGATACGGAGGTCTATGGGAGGAGATGAAAGGAAATTAGGTACACTGCTACTGTGACATTATACACTGTAGAGTTGAGGGGCCTAGGCTGGAAATGGGTTAGCATGCTATTACTGCTGCTTAGGTGCGTACTACATCATGTCATAGCGCTGCACCAATAAAGCAAGCTATTATAACAATGCTGGAAATCCTTTTATGGAGCGGTAGCAGAAAAATGCATAACGGACTCATTTCTAAAAATGGTTTGTCACATTTATTACAAAGGAACTAAAGGAAAACAACAATGCATCTATTCCAACAAATATCGAACTGCCTATAGTTTCCTTAGTAGTAGACAAGTAACCAACGTGAATCAGCATGTGTCTGTCTATGCTTGGCGTCAAATACTTACAACGGAAGAAGGATGGATATGCACCATGCTGCCATTTCCATCCATTGTGCAGAATGTTCTTCCTATTGACCTACAATTACATAACAGAAGCGTACACAATGGAAATTAAGCATTTTACTAACATTTAGACAAATTATTTGCAAATGCATACAGCATGATGCAGAGATCAGAAACACCAATATTAAATATTTTTACCCAACTTTGATCAATAAATATTACGAAATATTTTTTTCATTCACTATCTTTCACATGCTTTATTCTAAGGGTACCGTCACACAGTGGCATTTTGATCGCTACGACGGCACGATTCGTGACGTTCCAGCGATATATCCGTGACGTTCCAGCGATCTCGCAGTGCCTGACACGCTCCTGCGATCAGGGACCCCGCTGAGAATCGTACGTCGTAGCAGGTCGTTTGAAACTTTCTTTCGTCGTCTAGTGTCCCGCTGTGGCGGCATGATCGCATGGTGTAACAAAGGTGTGCACGATATTGTATACGATGTGCGCATAGTAACCAACGGCTTCTACATCGCACATACGTCATGAAATTATTGCTCCAGCGTCGTACATTGCAAAGTGTGACAGCAGTCTACGACGCTGGAGCGATATTGTTACGATGCTGGAGCGTCACGGATCGTGCCGTCGTAGCGATCAAAATGCCACTGTGTGACGGTACCCTAAGGGCATTGGTTCTCTCTGTAGTCTCTGCTGTTCCACAATTCAGAGTTAGTGCTAGTTTGCACCACAGTGCATTGACCTCTTCTTGCTCTTTATAGTGGCAGAAAGGGCGGTCACCGACTCGGAGGGGTCCACCCAGAGCAACCGCCACTTTTAAGTGTAATGGTCTTTCTTGCTGCACTAGCGCTCTCCGTTCTGTAATCTGCAGATTGCTCTAAGTGCTGACATCCTGTGTATGCCACGCAGCGATGATATAATCACATTTGTCTGCCCACGCCTAGCTGCTGTATGCCGGTGAACTTGCCAGGATCCGAGGTTAGGTGAGTATGTGATGCTTTTATTTTAATATTACTTGTGATAGGACAATCATACAGCGTGGGGGGCATCATATATTGTGGGGACCATCGTATAGCATGGGGGCTACTGTGAGTGGAATTTGCTGCAGAGGCATCATACAGTGTGCAGGCATTATATTTTATTTAGGGGACTGGGAGGTCATCATACTGTAAATAGGAGAGCAATGAACCCATAATACTGTGTATAGGGGAGCTGTTGAAGCATGATACTGTGTATAGGGGAGATGTGGGTCCATAATACTGTGCATAAGGGAGCTGTGGGGGTCCATAGTGTTGCATAAGGGACCTGTGCACCAGTCATGCTGAGTACAGGGAAGCTATGGGCTCATCAAACAGTGTACCGGGGAACTGTGAGCCCATTATACTGTTTACAGTGGAGGTGTGGGCCCATTATACCATGAACAGTGGCACTTTGGGCTGATAACTGTTTCAGGGGAGTTGTGACCCCATCAAATTGTGTATAGCCTGTTCTATACAGTGCTAGTGCACATCCACCTTCATTAAGGTGTTAAATAGCTGATAATTATATCCAATTAGTGCACATAACTGTAAAAATCAGAAAATATTTACATATGTATGTGTTACTTGGAGACAGTTGCCCATGACAATCTAATGTTCACACATGCATTTATGAATTCTGATTGTCTGCTCTGTTTTAGTAAAATAAGTATATAGTAACTTATATGGCGCTTCAACATAGTACATAAATTATATTGAATCATTAGTACCCTTGTATAACAGGACTTTTTAGACCTATCATCTTATGATGGCGTCATTAGGCATGTGCTGGCTGCAGTTATATTGGTAATATCCAGACTGTGGCGATGCTCATCACCCCTAAGTGTGTAACGGTGGGATTAGTCCACTGCTATGTGGCCTTAGTACTTTATTTATAACATCTTACTGCCAGTTGAACAGTCATTTGATTGCTATGTCTTTAGGATAGTGGATGTGAACCCCTACTGACTACTAGTATAGGGAGTATTATCATGATTATTATTGGAATAGACTAATTATACTAGCAATCTTCAGCTCTTGGGTACCTGTCTCCTGCTATTTGTACAGCATTTTTTAGATGTCGCTGCATTTTTCACCTGTTTGTACACCTGTTCTTTGATATATTTTTATCAATAAAATTGTTATACTTTTGTTACTCCATTGGGACCAAGTATCATCTTTTTTTTTTTTTGTGGTGGAGTTAAGTAAAATAAGGCAGACAAACATACCAAAAATGGAGCCATTGCATAACTCATGCAAACTAAAGCAGATGGACCCCATTGCTTATTATGAGGTCCGCCTTGATTTGATTATGTCTCAATTTTTAGAATTTTAAGAAAAAGCGCATCATACAAATCTTTCTACTTCTGTTGGAAACGCTGACAAAAAAGGAACCAAAACAATCTCCAAAATAACCAATGGGGTCTCTGTGCTTCAGTTTGCATCAGCTATTCAATGGATCCATTTTGAATGCAGTTTTGCCTGTGATCATAGCCATATAACATTCACATAAAAACAAACAACTCGGCAGGTGGAAATGAATACTGAGCATGTGCAGTAAGCCCAGACATGAGTGTGGAATAAACCGCCCGAATATTGGTTTTGTGACCAGTGTAATATTAGACAGTTGTGGAGTGCTGATTGCCAGTATGGGTCATGCATAGTGTAACCCACATAGACCTTTGCAATATCCACACACAATGATCGCTTTTTATAACAAACATATGTGAAAATCACTTAAAAAGTTCGTTAAAAAAACGCCCTGTGAAATCTCCTTCTTATGTAGTGGGTTTGAAGTAAATTACTGTCTTCATGTGCCACCTGTGCCCACCCTCCCTCTCAGTGACCGAGATATCATCATTTCTCCACCTCCCTAGGATTGTTATTGTAGTCACCATCTCCCCCCCCCAAAAAAAAAAAAAAAAATTGTGCTGAGTAACCTACAGACACTGTCAGGTTGGTGCTGTTATACTGATTAAATCAGTCTTGTAGTTGTTGGTTAATCTTTATTTGCAGTTTTCAGTTAATGATATGCTCCTGCTCCGGGGCGGCCTGTGGGGGGGTCTGCATGTGGTGCTCTGATTAGGTATTATTTATTGTGCAGACTGCTGACAGATCACCGATTTCTCACTGACCTGCCTATTAGCTTACATACTGAATATTATATATTGGAGAAAAAAAAAATCACCCTCAGCAGGCAGGCGCAGGCGGCACCATCTTAGAGGCAATTTTTTTTTCTTTAGCAAGATGGCGCAGCAGCAGCTATCGGATAGCAGATAGCTGCTACTGTGCCGGCACGGCCGGTGCCATTTGGAGACACTTTTTTTTTTTTAATGAATTTAGCTATAGCATCAAATAAAAGAATTAACTGCACATTACAAATGCGATCATGCTGCAGCGCAGGTGCCGAAGCCTGCCTGACGAAGGTGATTTTTTTTCTCAATATCTATAATATGCATTATGTATACTAGGGGGCAGGTCAGTGAGGGATCAATGACCTGTCAGAAGCCATACTGATGAATACCTAATAAGAGTACCACATGAAGACCCCTCTACAGGCTGCCCCGAATCACGAGCATAGCATTAACTCAAAACTGTAAATAAGATTAAACAACAACCATAAGATTGATTTAATCAGCCAAGGTATCATTTTAATCAGTATAACGCACCTGAAAAAGATTGTAGGTTACTCAGCAAATTCGGCTGACAGGTTCCCTTTAACAAGCAGTGAATGAAGCATTTAAAAAGGACCCATCACTTGCACAAAAATTGAGTTAATAGAATATAATAAAATTGAGTTTATTCCTTGTATAAATCCCTGATTCTGCCATGTAACTACATTACACAGATATTCACATTTGTTTTTTTACGGAGCGCACTCCATGAAATCTTGGCTTTGCAGTCCAACTGGTCATTTCTTCAGAGTCTTCTCTTGGGGCAGAGTCTTTCACCCCTTGCTCCCAGACGCTGCCAAAATCATATCAGCAGCATCTGAGAATGATAGTGCGTTACATCAATTGGTGAGCTGTGATTAGCAGCATTTGTGATGGAGGAGTGAAAATGCATCCGTAAAGCGAAAACTCTGAAGAAACGCCCAGTTGGATGACATAGCAGAGATTTCACATGGTGTGCTCCAGAAGAAACAAATGCAAACATCTCAGCAATGGAGCGACATTGTGTAAAACGGAAAAGAGCAGGAGAATCAGGACCTCAGGTATTTTTACAAGTTATTTAACTCAATTTTTTGATCAAATGACAGATGCTTTTGAATGCTTTCCAATACCTCAAAATTAATGCTGTGATCTGCGTGGGATCTGGTCTGACAGAGAGGCAGCCATTTGGGATGAGTGAAAAGCTTTGGATAACTCCTTATCCGAATAGCTATAGCGCTTACCGAATAGCTGCAGCGGGAACCTGGAGCGCTCCCAATAATCAGGTGCCCGGCACCGCAGCTGCATGTGTCACGGCTGTGTGACAGTCACAACTCACAGGCTCTCCATTCATGTGTTGTGACAGTCACACAGCCGCGACACATGCAGCTGCGGTGCCGGACACCTGATTATCGGGAGCGCTCCAGGTATCCAGGTTCCTGATGCAGCTCTTCGGATAAGGAGTTTTCCAAAGCTATTAGCTCATCACTAGCAGCCATCATTTACTCAGCAGTGCTTGCTGTCAGCCTGCTAACTGCTGCTCCACTAATCGGCACTTGTGCTGCAGAGGAGAGGAAATAGCAATGCTCATCTTTATACTTCTGTGCTCCTCAACCCAGTGCTCCAACTCTCTACCTCATTGGAACCCTCTCTGAAAGCTGCCAATTTTGCTATTAGTCCACTGTAAGGTGTCGAAGCTGACCTGCTTGATGCCCTAGGCACTGGCCCTCCAGGGCTTAGCGGAAAATATGGCCCTGTAAATTTGTAGACAATTTATAGATACGTAGTTTTTATTTGCCATTTGTAGTCTAATAAATTAGGAGACTATGTATGAATAGTATGCAAAATAATATTAATTGCCTTACTTTCTAGCCACATTCGAAAAAAATCCAGCACATAGACATCGCTGAAGTATCTCATTCTTGGGAATATCACTGCTCTGCACTGGAAAATTCTTTAGCTAAATACCGGTAAATAAATATGGGTAATAGAGGCATTAGCGTTAAACACACATATAAGTTTCTATAGATCTATCTTTAAAAGATCAGAAATAAAGGAAAGATGCACAGATAAATGTGTTTCTATCAGAAGAAAAAGCTAGTATTGAAGAACAAGTGGATAAATATGGTGCATGACATCACAATAATATATTATTAGGCTGGTTTATCATTGTACAGTCGTTGCCAAAAATTGAGTGACCCACATTTTGTTTTTCACAGTTTTTTTGCTTCAGTTTTCAGAGTAGCAATTTGCTTTAACTCTAGATTGTTATGAATAGTGATCAGATGAATTGCAAACAATTGCAAAGACATTCCTTGCCTTAAAAATTAACTTAATCACAAAAACGTCATTTCTACTGAATTTCAACTCTGCCACAAAATTACCTACTTGCATCATATCAGCGAACTTCTCATTAGCTCAGGAGAAAGTGTTAACAAGGACAAACAAATTGGCACCACTTTGCCATGCTGACTGAATTATAACAGCAGACTGACTGATTTAGGCCAAGTTCACATATTCAGAATTTGGTCAGTATTTTACATCAGTATTTATAAGCCAAAACCAGGAGCGGAACAAATAGAGGAAAAGTATAATAGAAACACGTCACCACTTCTGTATTTATCACCCACTCCTGATTTTGGATTTTAAACACGGATGCAAAATACTGACCAAGTACTGAACATGTGAACGTGGCCTCAAAAAGGGGCTGATCCGTGAAATCATCATCTTTTACTGTTAATCATGGTTACCTCCAAGGAAACACACCAATTCTTCATTGCCCTGCATCAAAAGGGCTTTACAGGCAAGCACATTGCTGCTTGTAAAATGGTCGCTAAAATCAACCATTCATTGGATCATCAAGAACTTCAAAGAAAGTTTCAACTTCTGCAAATACAGTAAGACTTCGCGGTTCTGTAAATATGGAGTCTTTGCATAAACTTGGTGTATTTTTCTATGAAAACTAAATTTTGTGTCAGTCTCAAAACTTTTGGCCACGATTATACGCATTGCAGGTAAACCAGAGGCTAGAAGCACTACCATTGCATCCATTTCATATACAGTGGGGCAAAAAAGTATTTAGTCAGTCAGCAATAGTGCAAGTTCCACCACTTAAAAAGATGAGAGGCGTCTGTAATTTACATCATAGGTAGACCTCAACTATGGGAGACAAACGGAGAAAAAAAAGTCCAGAAAATCACATTGTCTGTTTTTTTTAACATTTTATTTGCATATTATGGTGGAAAATAAGTATTTGGTCAGAAACAAAATTTCATCTCAATACTTTGTAATATATCCTTTGTTGGCAATGACAGAGGTCAAACGTTTTCTGTAAGTCTTCACAAGGTTGCCACACACTGTTGTTGGTATGTTGGCCCATTCCTCCATGCAGATCTCCTCTAGAGCAGTGATGTTTTTGGCTTTTCGCTTGGCAACACGGACTTTCAACTCCCTCCAAAGGTTTTCTATAGGGTTGAGATCTGGAGACTGGCTAGGCCACTCCAGGACCTTGAAATGCTTCTTACGAAGCCACTCCTTCGTTGCCCTGGCAGTGTGCTTTGGATCATTGTCATGTTGAAAGACCCAGCCACGTTTCATCTTCAATGCCCTTGCTGATGGAAGGAGGTTTGCACTCAAAATCTCACGATACATGGCCCCATTCATTCTTTCATGTACCCGGATCAGTCGTCCTGGCCCCTTTGCAGAGAAACAGCCCCAAAGCATGATGTTTCCACCACCATGCTTTACAGTAGGTATGGTGTTTGATGGATGCAACTCAGTACTCTTTTTCCTCCAAACACGACAAGTTGTGTTTCTACCAAACCGTTCCAGTTTGGTTTCATCAGACCATAGGACATTCTCCCAAAACTCCTCTGGATCATCCAAATGCTCTCTAGCAAACTTCAGACGGGCCCGGACATGTACTGGCTTAAGCAGTGGGACACGTCTGGCACTGCAGGATCTGAGTCCATGGTGGCATAGTGTGTTACTTATGGTAGGCCTTGTTACATTGGACCCAGCTCTCTGCAGTTCATTCACTAGGTCCCCCCGCGTGGTTCTGGGATTTTTGCTCACCGTTCTTGTGATCATTCTGACCCCACGGGGTGGGATTTTGCGTGGAGCCCCAGATCGAGGGAGATTATCAGTGGTCTTGTATGTCTTCCATTTTCTAATTATTGCTCCCACTGTTGATTTCTTCACTCCAAGCTGGTTGGCTATTGCAGATTCAGTCTTCCCAGCCTGGTGCAGGGCTACAATTTTGTTTCTGGTGTCCTTTGACAGCTCTTTGGTCTTCACCATAGTGGAGTTTGGAGTCAGACTGTTTGAGGGTGTGCACAGGTGTCTTTTTATACTGATAACAAGTTTAAACAGGTGCCATTACTACAAGTAATGAGTGGAGGAAAGAGGAGCCTCTTAAAGAAGAAGTTACAGGTCTGTGAGAGCCAGAAATCTTGATTGTTTGTTTCTGACCAAATACTTATTTTCCACCATAATATGCAAATAAAATGATAAAAAAACAGACAATGTGATTTTCTGGATTTTTTTTTCTCAGTTTGTCTCCCATAGTTGAGGTCTACCTATGATGTAAATTACAGACGCCTCTCATCTTTTTAAGTGGTGGAACTTGCACTATTGCTGACTGACTAAATACTTTTTTGCCCCACTGTATATGTATATATATATATATATATATATATATATATATATATATATATATATATATATATATATATATATATATATATATATATATATATATATATATATATATATATATATATATATTCTGTCCTGAGCTTATTTAGAAAGGAAGACTCTATGAAAATGCTTTGGACAGAGAACCTAATGTAAGAAATGATCCATACAGAATTGTATGTGCTTCATAAAGCAGTGTCTGTGACATTCAACAGATCAATAGGACATGTAAGGATGTGTGGGTAAGCATACCCAAATGATTCATTTTATAGCATCCTTAATTCCGGGGCTCAGCATATTGGGAAACAGGGTTTTGAATACATAATAATCACTGTACAACACATAAGATACAAAAATGATAACTAAGCGCAGCTAAATACAACTCTGGCAAAAATTAAGAGACCACTGCAAAATTTTCAGTGTCTGATTTTTCTCTTTATAGGTATGTTTTTGAGTAAAATGTAAATTGTTCTTTTATTCTATAAACCTCTGACAACACGTCTCCGAATTTTCAAGCAATACATTTTTTTTTTCCTGAAAAGGAGAAATGGTAAAAATTAAACATAAAAAAACCCCAGTGCTTTCAGACCTCAAATAATGCAAAGAAAACAAGTTCATAATCATTTACAAACAACAACACTAATATTTTAACTCATGAAGAGTTCAGAAATCAATATTTTGTGGAATAACCATGATTTGTAATCACAGCTTTCATGCGTCTTGCATGCTTTCCGCCAGTCTTTCACACTGCTTCTGGCGCAAACATTTAAGCAGTTCTTTGATGGCCTGTGACTATCAATCATCCTCTTGATAATATTCCAAAGGTTTTCAATGGGGTTCAGGTCTGGAGATTGGGCTGCCCACGACAGGGTTTGGATGTGGTGGTCTCTTAATTTTTGCCAGAGCTGTAAGTGGCAGACAGGTGCAATGAGAGCAAGAACTCTGGCTGAGAGCTTACAATTTATTCCAAACACTTAGCACTATTCAGCAAAGAGAAAAAAATAAAATATAACTTTTAATAGTATATTTCTTTAAAACTACCCAAACAAACAAAAATAGAAAAAGACGTGATATGGTGCACATTAAAATCACACTTAATCAATTATAACGTCCATCCGGACCGACATATCATAGGGATATAAAAACTCTCATAAATCAGAGTCCCTAAAAGTACGAAAGAAAACCAATTCTGATTAGATAGAATGCCCAATCAAAAAAAGTTAGTAGATAGACCGTGAACTAATAAATCCCGGCATCATACACGATGCTCTTATTAGAGGGATATAAGCACCGTCTATATGTAGACTTCTGTAGCCTGATAGCATATGTTTAAACTAACATCAATAGATCAGAAAAAAGGAAGGATCTCACCCATCAGCCGAATAGGTACCGATCATCTCCTCTGAATTCCCAAACAACCAGGCTCCATAGAGGGAGTGGATCACTTTTAGACCTAGTATGCCCTGTATAGGCTAATATGGCCCTGATCCCCAAACTCCCGCCCTTACAAGGGCAGTCCAAGGTGGACACTCCCTCTATAGAGCCTGGTTGTTTGGGAATTCAGAGGAGATGATCGGTACCTATTCGGCTGATGGGTGAGATCCTTCCTTTTTTTCTGATCTATTGATGTTAGTTTAAACATATGCTATCAGGCTACAGAAGTCTACATATAGACGGTGCTTATATCCCTCTAATAAGAGCATCGTGTATGATGCCGGGATTTATTAGTTCCCGGTCTATCTACTAACTTTTTTTGATTGGGCATTCTATCTAATCAGAATTGGTTTTCTTTCATACTTTTAGGGACTCTGATTTATGAGAGTTTTTATATCCCTATGATATGTCGGTCCGGATGGACGTTATAATTGATTGAGTGTGATTTTAATGTGCACCATATCACGTCTTTTTCTATTTTTGTTTGTTTGGGTAGTTTTAAAGAAATATACTATTAAAAGTTATATTTTATTTTTTTCTCTTTGCTGAATATTGTTTAATGAGAGAGAAATTGGGCTTTGACCCAACTTTGCTGGTATATATACAAAACACTTAGCACTACAAAGTCAGGAACATGTACAAATTAGAAGTACATTTGTAAAGTATAGGGAGCTATTTGAAGTCTCCAGAATTGTTTTTCCCCCAGCATGTTCTATTTTATATTGACCCTTGTATACTCATAGAAATGGGTATGGATACATATGGGTCAATGTATGAATTACAAGAAAGGGCGGAGGACAGATTTCTTGACAACAGTAATTACAGAAAGTAAAGTACAAACCTGTTTTAGCTTAGTTGTAATATCTCTAAGCTGCTTTTCCACACTGAAAGCAGATTTTACAGCTCTCCAGTGAATGGCATGTTTGTGACACCAGGAAACAGGATTGTCACTGGGAAACAGAAATATATGGTAATCTTATCTCCTACTGCATAAAAGGCCAACATTGATGCATATATATTGTAACAAAAATTAAAGGGAAGCTGTCACCAGGATTTCACCCACCAAACTATTTATATGTACATGTAGCTCTTTCAAAGCCAAGTTCAGCAATATCTTTGCATGGCCAGTCCATTCCTGTGTTACTGAGAAATCATTGGTCAAGCACTAGGAGATATTGGATCCAGCTGGATGAATACGTAGGTGGGCTGCGCTGCTGGAGTAAATAAATTCTTCAGAAATGATGATGAGAATAACTTTTTATTCACAACGCGTTTTGTACCTGCGTCTTTATCAAATAAAAGAAACAAATGTCACAAGTGTTTTTTTCACTTGATAAAGACACCGATACTGCATTGAAACGTGTTGTGAATAAAAAAACCTTATTATCATCATAATTTCTGAAAAATTGATTTACTACAGCAGCGTAGCCCACCTACATGTTCATCCAACTGGATCCAATATCTCCTGGAGGATTTATCCACCAGCCCGGGGCAGCAGCAGCTGTTTTACTTCATGACTACATAGGAGTTGTGTCTATCACAACACCACCAGGTGAGCGTAACCAGCACTCCTCCTATTCTCCCTGCATAGGTACAGTGGGAGAAATAAATATTTGATCCCTTGCTGATTTTGTAAGTTTGCCCTCTGACAAACACATGAACAGTCTATAATATTAGCATTGAGAGATAGAATATCAAAAATAAAATCCAGAAAGTCACATGGCATAAATTATATAAATTTATTTGAACTTTGCAGTGAGAAATAAGTATTTGATCCCCTACCAACCATTGAGGGTATGTGCACACGTCAGGTTTTTTTCCTGACAAAATCCTGAGCATTCTGCCAGAAATCCGCGTCTTTTTTCGCGCGGATTTCTCGCGAAATTTGCGCGTTTTTTGTGCGGATTTTTTGCGTTTTTTTTTTCTCCCCTGAATGTCTTTTTATATGGAATCTGCAAAAAATCCGCAAAAAGAATGAACATGTCCGTTCTTTTTGCGGAATGCGTTTTTTTTGCAGAAAAAAACGCTAACATATGCACAAAAAATGCGGAATGCATTCTAAAAGATAGGATGCATAATGTTAGCGTTTTTTTACCGGATTTATAGCGTTTTTATAGCGAAATTCCGCAAAAAAAAAACGCTAAAAATCCGGACATGTGCACATACCCTAAGAGTTCTGGCTCCTACAAACCACTTAGACGCTCCTAATCAACTCGTTACCTGCAATAAAGACAGCTGTCTTACATAGTCACGTTTATAAAAGACTCCTGTCCACAGACTCAATTAATTAGTCAGAATATAACCGTTACAACCTGGGCAAGACCAAAGAGCTTTATAAGGATGTCAGGGGCAAGATCATAGACCTGCACAAAGCTGAATGGGCTACAAAACCATAACTAAGACGCTGGGTGAGAAGGAAACAACTGTTGGTGCAATAGTAAGAAAGTGGAAGAAATACAAAATGACTGTCAATCGACATCGATCTGAGGCCCCATGCAAAATCTCACCTCGTGGGGAATCCTTGATCATGAGGAAGGTGAAAGATCAGCCTAAACCTACACGGGGGGGAACTTGTTAATGATCTCAAGGCAGCTGGGACCACAGTCACCAAGAAAGCCATTGGTAATGCAATACGCCGTAAAGGTTTAAAATCCTGCAGTGCCCGCAAGGTCCCCCTGCGCAAGAAGGCACATGTGCAGGCACGTCTGAAGTTTGCCAATGAACACCTGGATGATTCTGTGAGTGATTGGGAGAAGGTGTTGTTGTCAGATGAAACAATAATTGAGGTCTTTGGCATTAATTCAACTCGTCGTGTTTGGAGAAAGAAATGCTGCCTATGACCCAAAGAACACCATCCCCACTGTCAAGCATGGAGGTGGAAACATTATGTTTTGGGGGTGTTTCTCTGCTAAGGGCATAAGACTACTTCACAACATCAATGGGAGAATGGATGTAGCCATGTACCGTAAATCCTGAGTGACACCTCCTTCCCTCCGACATTAAAAATGGGTCGTGACTGGGTCTTCCAGAAAGACAATGACCCAAAACATACAGCCAAGGCAACAAAGGAGTGGCTCAAAAAGAAGCATATAAAGGTCATGGAGTGGCCTAGCCAGTCTTCAGACCTTAATGCTATAGAAAACTTATGGAAGGAGTTGAAGCTCCGAGTGGCCAAGCGTCAGCCTCAAAATCTTAATGATTTAGAGATGATCTGCAAAGAGGAGTGGACCAAAATTCCCCCTGACATGTGCGCAAACCTCATCATCAAATACAAACAACGTCTGACTGCTGAGCTTGCCAACAAGGGTTTTGCCACCAAGTATTAAGTGTTGTTTGCCAGAGGAATTTTGCAAATACATATTTCTCACTGCAAAATGCAAATAAATTGATATAATTGTCTTTGTCAGTTGGCAAACTTACAAAATCAGCAAGGGATCAAATACTTATTTCCCCCTCTGTCTCCCACTTCTAGATTTACACGAGCATTAGGAGGCAGTGCTGGGTGGGGTATAGAGCAAGCTGAAGTGACAGTTTACAGGCTGATTTCTCAGTGATGGAGGAAAGGATGGGCCACGTAAACGTATTCCTGGACTTGTCTAAAAGTGCTATATGTGCATATAAATAGTCTGTGGTCTGAAATCATGCTGGCAGAGTTCCTTTCAGAAAACATTAATATGTTTGAATGATGTCTGGGTCATTTTCTATAAATGTTTGTATCACAGACTTTTCATTGATGGCCTATACTAAAAGAGGACCTGTCACCAGGTGAAGAGGCCATTTTTCACTATTTTAATATGCCCTATGATTCCAAAAATAATTAGCCTTTTTTACTTTGTGCTAATTTTGATGGTTGAAACAAGGGGGCGGTGTTCACAGGATTCTGTGGGGGTGTTACTTTATGCTGCTCTGCATTATTGCCCTTTATGCAATGTCACCTTGTAAAGACCTCAAAAATTAGCACTAAATAAAAAAGGCCCATATCCCTGGTGTATTTGAAAACAGCAAACACTGGCCTCTTTTGGCCTAGTGACATATTCTTTTAAAGGAAAAAAACAGCAGTGTCTCATAATTTTCATTCGCTCTCTTTAGTCATCTGTACCGGTTTCTTCTTTTAGGGACCATGACAATAAAATTACCTATTGTTTAAATCACGTTTTATGTTAAATGTATTTTTTAATTTAAAGTTGTTTTTTTTTCATATAACTATATTAAAAAATCTTGTAATTTTCAGATTAGACTCTAAGCTTACTTCCTGTTGGGCACATAGACATTAGCAGCAATGGACTGACTGAGAACCTACTGCTTTATATAGAAGCCTTCTGAGCTTCTAATCTGAACATGCTCTAATTCAGGCAAAGGTCATTGTGATGGGAGGGGCAGGAGGGGAGCTGTAATATCACCTAGGCGGATCCATTGTGAGGTCTTGTATATAGAGGTGTTACCTTTCATTGTAATCCTGTCTGAGATGATAATGCCTGCTGAAAAGTCTTCAGGAAATTAGTCTAGTATAAGACTAAAGGTATCGAAAAAAGCTATGTATCCACCAATCGAAAAAATGTATTATGAAGCAGGGTGTGACTAATATTAAAAGATAACCTTTAATCTATATGCATTAAAAACTGGTATAATTCACCATAAGACAAAAAAAAAAACATAAAACATAAAGGACTCACAGAAAAAGATTCCTCCTCGAAAGGAATCTATCTAGAACTCGTCAAACCCCCGAGGTTACCTAGATAAACCTATCAGTATCAACCTCCAAAGGGGAGATAATATCTCCAAAACAGGAGTATATGACATGTATATGTGGTAAGCTACGTGCAATATATGAGGCAGGAAAAATCTCCCAAAAGGGGGGGTGCACACATGAATTGTTAGCAGACCACAATTAATGTAAATCCTGTTTCTCAGCTCTCTCAGAGACACAGGATATAAAAACAGGAACGATCTCACCTCTGAGCTTCTTAACACGCCAGGGTAGGATCACTCACGTATACAGCATCTCGGAGGGGGGAGCCTGTAAATCCGGTCACACCTGTACCCATCCACGCTGTCTGGAAGATAGTTTTAACCCCAATATTCACGGACACATATTCCCTACGCGTTTCGTAATCTGAATACTCATCAGGGGAAACTCGTGCAGAGTCCCTCCACCGCAGTGGGGGACCTTAAATCCGGGGGTTACCATCCTAAAAGTAAAAAAAAAACAAACACTAGATACTTACCTACCGCTGTCTGTCCTCCAGCGCTGCGCTCTGCACTCCTCCTGTACTGTCTGTGAGCCGGAAAGCAGAGAGGTGACGTCACCGCTCTGCTTTCCGGCTCCCAGACAGTACAGGAGGAGAGCAGAGAAGCAGAGCGCAGCGCTGGAGGACAGACAGCGGTAGGTAAGTATCTAGTGTTTGTTTTTTTTTACTTTTAGGATGGTAACCAGGGTAAACATCGGGTTACTAAGCGCGGCCCTGCGCTTAGTTACCCGATGTTTACCCTGGTTACCAGCATCGTTGGTCGCTGGAAAGCGGTCTGTGTGACAGCTCTCTAGCGACCAAACAGCGACGCTGCAGCGATCCGGATCGTTGTCGGTATCGCTGCAGCGTCGCTCAGTGTGAAGGGGCCTTTAGAAGTAATTTTCCCAAGCACTCCATCACCAAAATATACAGTTCTAGTGTAATTTTTATAGGGGCCAAGTCCCCTACATCACTGTACAGCTAATCTAACATGCAGGGTGATATACTCCCTTTAATGACCAACTGTGATCTGATGCACTCCTTTTAATACAAATTATATGTTAAGAATGTGCTCATAAATGTTTTCTGTTTATTAAAATGCACGTGTCACCAATTTTTAGCTGGTCATCAGTATTAGTTTATTATCGTGTGGACATAACATAGAGGACAACTATAAAATAATCTACTAGAACAAAATCACGTAGAGTAGAATATATTCATTTTACGATTCAATACTGGTGACAGACGCTCTTTAAACTTACCTAGACTTGCACTGTTCAAAAATGAAAAAAAGAGTGGCAAAGTCATTGTTTCCCCCAGCCATTTCAGATATTGTTTTGTGACTTTCTTCAACTTCCTTTTGTTTCTGAGTCACTGCTAAAATAAACAGATGGTGTTTTGTTTTTCTTTTATAATAAGTTACAAGGACTTAATTGCAGAAGGCCAAATAAGAAGATTACAAACGTTGTGGCGCAGCACAAAAACATGGCCTCTAGCAGGCTTTATTGAAGTCTCATTTCCAGTTTGTCACTATTGCTCTGGACACTAGTGGGAAAACAAGTGATGGAAATTATTTTTCCTAAAAAGAATTACTTCGTATTTGTGAATGTATGTACCAACGGTCAGCGTCATAAAAAGAAATCACGAGGCTCCATAACAAAATGCAAATTGGGCCCCCCTCTCTCCCTCCAATAAATTTCTATGCATATATGCATTTACACAAAGACAGAAATAGTGCACCTGCTGAAGCCCCTTAATATTCTCACCTACTACGTTACCCTTTCATGTCCCTCCAACCGTATTATGCCCTCTAAAATGCCCCACCCCAAACATAGTATGATACCACCACTGTGAATTCCTCTACATAATTTGCCCTCACAGTCCCCCAAGCATATTATGATGCTCCAACAGAGTGTCACCCACTGTACCCACGTCAACACAGTATGATGCCCCACTGTGCTCTACAACACAGTATGATGCTCCACAACACAGTATGATGCCCCACTGTGCTCCGCAACACAGTATGATGCTCCACAACACCGTATAATGCCCTACTGTGCTCCGCAACACAGCATGATGCTCCACAACAGTATGATGCCCCACTGTGCTCCGCGACACAGTATGATGCTCCACAACACAGTATGATGCCCCACTGTGCTCCACAACACAGTATGATACCCCACTGTGCTCCACAACACAGTATTATGCCCCATTGTGCTCCACAACACAGTATGATGCTCCACTGTGCTCCGCGACACAGTATGATGCTTCACTGTGCTCCGCGACACAGTATGATGCTCCACTGTGCTCCGCGACACAGTATGATGCCCCACTGTGCTCCCCAACACAGTATGATACCCCACTGTGCTCCACAACACAGTGTGATGCGCCACTGTGCTCCGCGACACAGTATGATGCTCCACTGTGCTCCGCGACACAGTATGATGCTCCACAACACAGTATGATGCCCCACTGTGCTCCGCAACAACAGTATGATGCTCCACGACACAGTATGATGCTCCACAACACAGTATGATACCCCACTGTGCTCCACAACACAGTATGATGCCCCACTATGCTCCACAACACAGTATGATGCCCCACTGTGCTTCACAACACAGTATGATGCTCCACAACAGTATGATGCCCCACTGTGATCTTCAACACAGTATGATGCTCCACAACACAGTATGATGCCCCCCTGTGCTCAGCAACAACAGTATGATGCTCCACAAAGTATGATGCCCCACTGTCGTCCGCGACATAGTATGATGCTCCACAAAACAGTATGATACCCCACTATGCTCCACAACACAGTATGATGCCCCACTGTGCTCCACAACACAGTATGATGCCCCACTGTGCTCCACAACACAGTATGATGCTCCACTGTGCTCCACAACACAGTATGATGCCCCACTGTGCTCCACAACACAGTATGATGCTCCACTGTGCTCCACAACACAGTATGATGCCCCACTGTGCTCCACAACACAGTATGATGCCCCACTGTGCTCCTCAACACAGTATGATGCTCCACAACACAGTATGATGCCCCACTGTGCTCCGCAGCACAGTATGATGCACCAACCACAATAAAGTATGATGCCCCACTGTACATCCCAACACTGCACTGGGATTCCTCCAGCTATAGATGCTATAGTGGCCGCAAGGACTGCCACTATTAGTAGGTCAATGCCAAAGGTATTAAATGTCCATTGTAATAACAAACACAAAGCCAAAATAATTAATAATAATTCTATATATTATTATTATTATTATTTATTGTTATAGCGCCATTTATTCCATGTAGTGCTTTACATGTGAGGAGGGGTATACATAGTAAAAAAAAGTACAATAATCTTGAACAATACAAGTCATAACTGGTACAAGAGGAATGAGGACCCTGCCCGCGAAGGCTCACAATCTACAAGGGATGGGTGAGAATACAGTAGGTGAGGATAGAGCTGGTCATGCAGCAGTTTGGTCAATCGGTGGTTACTGCAGGTTGTAGGCTTGTCTGAAGAGGTGGGTCTTCAGGTTCTTTTTGAAAGTTTCGATGGTAGGAGAGAGTCTGATGTGTTGTGGTAGAGGGTTCCAGAGTAGGGGAGATACGAGAGTGAAATCTTGTATACGATTGTAGGAAGAGGAGATAAGAGGGGAGTAGAGAAGGAGATCTTGTGAGGATCGGAGGTTGCGTGTAGGTAAGTATCGGGAGACGAGGTCACAGATGTATGGAGGAGACACGTTGTGGATGGCTTTGTACATCATGGTTAGGGTTTTGTAGTGGAGTCTCTGGGCAATGAGAAGCCAGTGAAGGGATTGACCGAGGGGAGAGGCAGGGGAATAGCGGGGAGACAGGTGGATTAGTCGGGCAGCAGAGTTTAGAATAGATTGGAGGGGTGCGAGAGTGTTAGAGGGGAGGCCACAGAGCAGGAGGTTGCAGTAGTCAAGGCGAGAGATGATGAGGGCATGGACTAGGGTTTTTGCAGATTCTTGGTTGAGGAATGAACGGATTTGTGAAATATTTTTGAGTTGAAGTCGGCAGGAAGTGGAAAGGGCTTGGATATGTGGTTTGAAGGAGAGATCAGCGTCAAGGATTACCCCGAGGCAGCGAGTTTGTGGGACTGGGGAGAGTGGACAGCCATTTACTGTAATGGATAGGTTCGTTGGGGGGGTCGCATGAGATGGGGGAAAGATGATGAATTCTGTTTTCTCCATGTTAAGTTTCAGAAATCTAGCGGAGAAGAAGGATGAAATAGTGGACAGACATTGAGGGATTCTGGTTAGTAGGGAGGTGATATCTGGTCCAGAGATGTAGATCTGTGTTTCATCAGCATAGAGGTGATACTGAAAGCCATGAGATTCTATGAGCTGTCCCAGGCCAAAGGTGTAAATGGAGAAGAGCAGGGGCCCACAGACTGAACCTTGTGGGACTCCACATATATATATATACAAAACATCAAATTCGGAACATGTTCTTGACAATCTTGCTCTACCATCTTGTTTTTTTCTGTTACATTGTTAACAATTATTATCATATGTACTGGTGTTTTAACTATATTCATAGCCTACAAGAACTGGCAACAAGAAATTAAATACAAATACAATTATTTATGTACGGCCAGAAAAGAACATAAAAAGTATATTGAGCCACAAGTCAAACAGAGCTATGTGAGTGCTTGTTTTTGCATAGCAAGCTGTTGTCTTTGATGGTATCATGTTGGGATAAAAATGACTTTTTGATTAATTTTTTATTTCACTATATTTGAGATGGGATGAACAAAAAGAGCAATTCTAGCATAGTTTTTCATATGTATTCTTTATGGCTTTCACTTTGTGGGTTAAATAATGAATAAGTATTTTAGTATGAGTTGTTACAGACACAGCAATACCAAATATGAACATATTTTATGAGGGGTTTGTTTAAAAAAACAACAAAACACTTTAAGTATTTTTCTTTTACATTGTTTTGCAATTCTAATATTTATTTAAGACTATGAAGAGACTTCAATATGTGATCCTTTAATCACTTAGACAATACACAGTGTGCGCATTGCTCGGCCTCTCACAGCTCTCAACCACTGAGACACACAAAGATGGTAACACCCTTGACCTGGTCTTTGTCCGGCTCTGTTCAATCGCCTACCTAAATAACTCACGGCTTCCTGTCTCTGACCACAACATTCTCTCCTTCACGCTCACAAATCCTCGCTCACCCCAGCATACTCCTACCTACCATACATTCAGAAATCTACAAGCCATTAACCCTCATACACTTTCAGACTCCATACACTCATCACTGTCCCCAATCTCCTCTTTTTCCTGTCCTGATCTGGCTGTACATCACTACAGTGACACTCCCAGATGCACCCTTGACCAAGTAGCGCCCCTCACCCTCAGAAGCTCCAAACACAGAGTAAAACAGCCCTGGCTCACATCGCAAACTCGACTTCTCCAGCGATGCTCTAGGAGTGCTGAACGCTTATGGAGGAAAACTCACACACCAGAACTCACACACCAGAAGATTTCATTCACTTCAAATTTATGCTAAGAACCTATAACTCTGCCCTTCACATCACCAAATAGACCTACTTCACCACCCTGATCTCATCACTGTCCAACAACCCCAAGAAACTTTTTGACACCTTTCATTTCCTCCTCAGGCCAAAAGCACAAGCCCCTATCACAAACATTTGTGCTGATGACCTGGCCTCCCCACTTTATAGAGAAAATAGATAACATCCGTCAGGAAAAACGCTCCAAACCACTAAGTGCTGTGACTCCCATCCCTCCCTGCATTTGCCCTGGCTCACTCGCCACATTTGATCGCATCACAGAAGAAGTCTCCAGGCTCCTCTCCTCTTCTCGTCCGACTACATGCACTACTAACCCCATTCCCTCACATCTCCTCCAGTCTGTCTCTCCTGTCGTCACAACTCACCTAACTACAATTTTTAATCTCTCCCTCTCCTCGGGCATTTTCCCATCCTCCATCAAACACTATCGTTACTCCGTTATTAAAGAAACCAGTCTCGACCCATCCTGCACAAACAACTACAGACCAGTCTCCAATCTCCCCTTCATCTCTAAGCTCTTGGAGCACCTGGTCTACTCCCGCCTTAACCGTTACCACTCCACTCACCCCCTCCTAGACCCTCCACTCACCCCCTCCTAGACCCTTCACAGTCCGGCTTCCGTCCCCTTCATTCAACTAAAACTGGACTCATCAAAGTTACCAATGACCTTCTGACAGCAAAATGTAATGGTGAACACTCTCTGATCATTCTTCTCAACCTTTCTGCAGCTTTTGACACTGTTGACCACCGTCTCCTACTCCCTAGGCTCCAGCCACTAGGCATTAAAGGGAATCTGTCACTCCAAACTTCGCCTATAAGCTGCGGCCACCGGCATCAGGGGCTAATCTACAGCATTCTGTAATGCTGTAGATAAGACCCAGCTGTAAACTGAAAGATAAGAAAAACAAGTTAGATTATACTCACCCTGGGGCGGTCCCGATGCGGTTCGGTCCGATGGGTGTCGCGGTCCGGGTCCAGCGCCTCCCATCTTCATACGATGACGTCCTCTTCTTTTCTTCCTGCTGCGGCTACTGCGCAGACATACTTTATCTGCCCTGTTGAGGACAAAGCAAAGTACTGCAGTGCGCAGGTGCCGGGAAAGGTCAGAGAGGCCCAGAGCCTGCGCACTGCAGTACTTTACACTGCCCTCAACAGGGCAGATAAAGTACGCCTGCGCAGGAGCAGCGGCAGGAAGAGGACGTCACCGTATGAAGATGGGAGGCGCTGGACCCGGATTGTGATGCCCATCGGACCTGATCGCATCGGGATCGCCCCTGGGTGAGTATAATATAACCTGTTTTTCTTCTCTTTCATGTGACATTGGGGATTATCTACAGCATTACAGAATGCTGTAGATAAGCCACTGATGCCGGTCGCCGCAGCTTATAGGCGAATTTTGGGGTGTCCGATTCCCTTTAACCCCTTCATGACCGGGGGATTTTTCGTTTTTCCGTGTTCGTTTTTCGCTCCCCTCCTTCCCAGAGCCATAACTTTTTTATTTTTCCGTCAATTTGGCCATGTGAGGGCTTATTTTTTGCGGGACGAGTTGTACTTTTGAACAACATCATTGGTTTTAGCATGTCGTGTACTAGAAAACGGGGAAAAAATTCCAAGTGCGGTGAAATTGCAAAAAAAAGTGCAATCCCACATTGGTTTTTTGTTTGGCTTTTTTGCTAGGTTCACTAAATGCTAAAAATGACCTGCCATTATGATTCTCCAGGTCAGTACGAGTTCATAGACACCTAACATGACTAGGTTATTTTTTATCTAAGTGGTAAAAAAAAATTCCAAGCTTTGCTAAAAAAAAAAAAATTGCGCCATTTTCCGATACTCGTGGCGTCTCCATTTTTCATGATCTGGGGTCGGTTGAGGGCTTATTTTTTGCGTGACGAGATGACGTTTTTAATGATAGCATTTTGGTGCAGATACGTTCTTTTGATCGCCCGTTATTGCATTTTAATGCAATGTCGCGCCGACCAAAAAAACGTAATTCTGGCGTTTCTAATTTTTTTCCCGCTACGCTGTTTAGCGATCAGGTTAATACTTTTTTTTAATTGATAGATCGGGCGATTCTGAGCGCGGCGATACCAAATATGCGTAGATTTGATATTTTTTTTATTGATTTATTTTGATTGGGGCGAAAGGGGGGTGATTTAAACTTTTATGTTTTTTTATTTTTTTCACATTTTTTTAAACTTTTTTTCTTAACTTTTGCCATGCTTCAGTAGCCTCCATGGGAGGCTAGAAGCAGGCACAGCACGATCGGCTCTGCTACATAGCAGCGATCTGCTGATCGCTGCTATGTAGCAGAAATGGAGGTGTGCTGTGAGCGCCGACCACAGGGTGGCGCTCACAGCCTCCGCTCATCAGTAACCATAGAGGTCTCTGGGACCTCTATGGCTACAATATACAAGCATCGCCGACCCCCGATCATGTGACGGGGGTCGGCGATGACGTCATTTCCGGCCGCCCGGCCGGAAGCGGTAGTTAAATGCCGCTGTCTGCGTTTGACAGCGGCATTTAACTAGTTAATAGGTGCGGGCAGATCGCGATTCTGCCCGCACCTATTGCGGGCACATGTCAGCTGTTCAAAACAACTGACATGTCCCGGCTTTGATGCGGGCTCACCGCAGAGCCCTGCATCAAAGCAGGGGAGCCGGCATCGGACGGTATAGTACGTTCGATGCCGGTAAGGGGTTAAGGACACTGCTCTCCCCTTGTTCTCTTCCTATCTTTCTGACCACTCCTTTAGTGTTTTGTTCGCTGGCTCCACTTCATCTCCTCTTCCTCTCGCGGTCGGGGTACTTCAGGGTTCAGTCCTTGGCCCCCTTCTCTTCTCTCTCTACATGGCCCCAATTGGACAGACCATCAGCAGATTTGGCTTTCAGTACCATCTTTATGCTGATGACACACAACTATACACGTCATCCCCTGACATTACTCCCCGCTGTACTACAGAACGCCAGTGACTGTCCGCAGTCTCCAACATCATGTCAGCCCTCTATCTGAAACTCAACCTCTCCAAAACTGAACTACTTCTGCTCCCGCCATCTACTAACCTCCCTAAATCTGACATTTCCCTCTCCGTGGGTGGCACCATAATAACACCCCGGCAGCAGGCGCGCTGTCTGGGTGTTATGTTTGACTCCGATCTCTCCTTCAACTCCCATATACAATCTCTTGCCCGCTCGTACCGCTTACACCTAAAGAACATCTCTAGAATCCGCCCTTTTCTCACCATGGAAACAACAAAAAACCCTCACAGTCGCCTTCATCCACTCCCGCCTAGACTACTGCAACACTCTATTAATTGGCCTCACTGTTACTCGACTTTCCCCTCTCCAGTCCATACTTAATGCAGCAGCTAGGGTCATCCATCTGGCTAATCGGTACTTGGACACGTCCACTCTTCGCCAGTCGTTACTTTGGCTGCCCATTCATTATAGGATCCAATTCAAAGTACTTGTTCTCACCCACAAAGCTCTCCACACTGCAGCTCCTCCTTACATCTCCTCCCTTATTTCTGTCTATCGGCCTAACCAAACGCTGCGCTCTGCAAGCGACTTTCAACTAACCTCTGCACTACTCTGTACCTTCCACTCCCGACTCCAAGACTTCTGAAGCGCTGCGCCAATCCTCTGGAATGCTCTACCCCAAGAAATTAGGACCGTCTACAATTTTCATAGTTTTAGGCGCTCCCTCAAAACACATTTGTTCAGAGCGGCCTATCACGTTCACTAATCAAAGTCATTTTATGTGGAAGTATGCATGTGTAGCCCATTCACTATCCCCATCTATTCCCCACTCCCTCAAGATGGCTGGACCATCACTGTAAATACACACCTGTACTTTGTATCTCCCCCACCTCATTGTAGATTGTAAGCTCTCACGGGCAGGGTTGTCTAATTTTGCTTTAATTATTGTATTGTTGACGTTACTTATGACTTGTATTTTGAAACTGTTAAACTGTGATACCGGCAGCAGGGCGCGGGAGCGCCGCTTAATACCACTATACACCAGCATCCACCCAAGGGCTGATATTGCGTTATTACACGCACCACTATCTGGCATTCCAGTGTGTAGCTTCGTCCACAAGGACCTTCTCCTCCCCTACTATAAACATAGTAAAGCGATTATATGATTAAGGCCCTGGTTGGGCCGAAACGTCATAGTTACTTCTGGTCGCTTTCCTTGTACTATAATTATACTTGTTAATAAACTTTCCATCACCTTGCAAATATACACATAGAGTGTGCGGTGTACTATATTTTATCATATACGTAGGGCTTGCACAGCCCACTATACCAGCACCTCGCTCCCCCATTAAACCGAGTGCGCGCCAATTTTTGTTTATACTCTTTATAAACTGTAAAGCGCTACGGAATATGTTGGCGCTATATAAATAAAGATTATTATTATTATTGCTAATGCATCGGTAGGCTAACACAGAAAGGGGTTAAACTGCTGGGATGAAAGCAAGCTGCTCTATTCCCAGCACAGGCAACAGGAGCTTATTGTGTATATTACAGGTTACTCCCACTGGGGATGGCCTGGGCACAACCCCGGTGCCCACCGCTGTGCACCATTCCTGGAATTATACAACCCCTGGCAAAAAATTATGGAATCACCGGCCTTGGAGGATGTTTATAATGTTGTTTAATTTTGTAGAAAAAAAGCAGAGCACAGACATGTCACAAAACTAAAGTCATTTCAAATGGCAACTTTCTGGCTTTAAGAAACACTAAAAAAAATCAAGAACAAAAATTGTGGTAGTCAGTAATGGTTACTTTTTTTAACCACCATAGGGGAAACATTATGAAATCACTCAATTCTGAGGAAATCATGAAAAACAAACAAACAAACAAAAAATAAACACCCCAAAACATCACTAGTATTTTGTTGCACCACCTCTGGCTTTTATTACAGCTTGCAGTCTCTGAGGCATGGACTTAATGAGTGTCAAACAGTACTCTTCATCAATCTGGCTCCAACTTTCCCTGATTACTGTTGCCAGATCAGCTTTGCAGGTTAGAGCTTTGTCATGGACCATTTTCTTCAACTTCCACCAAAGATTTTCAATTGGATTGAGATCCGGACTATTTGCAGGCCATGCCATTGACCTTATGTGTCTTTTTTCAAGGAATGTTTTCACAATTTTTGCTCTATGGCAGGATGCATTATCATCTTGAAAAATGATTTCATCATCCCCAAACATCCTTTCAATTGAAGGGATAAGAAAAGTGTCCAAAATATCACATAAACTTGTGCATTTATTGAAGATGTAATGACAGCCATCTCCCCAGTGCCTTTACCTGACATGCAGCCTCATATCATCAATGACTGAGGAAATTTGCATGTTCTCTTCAGGCAGTCATCTTTATAAATCTCATTGGAGCGGCACCAAACAAAAGTTCCAGCATCATCACCTTGCCCAATGCAGATTCGTGATTCATCACTGAATATGACTTTCATCCAGTCATCCACAGTCCACGATTGCTTTTCCTTAGCCCATTGTAACCTTGTTTTTTTTCTGTTTAAATGTTAATGATGGCTTTCGTTTAGCTTTTCTGTATGTAAATCCCATTTCCTTTAGGCGGTTTCTTACAGTTCGGTCACAGACGTTGACTGCAGTTTCCACCCATTCGGTCCTCATTTGTTTTGCTGTGCATTTCCTGTTTTGGAGACAAATTGCTTGAAGTTTCCGGTCTTGACACTTTGATGTCTTCCTTGGTCTACCAGTATGTTTGCCTTTAACAACATTTCCATGTTTGTATTTGGTCCAGATTTTAGACACAGCTGACTGTGAAAAACCAACATCTTTTGCAACATTGCGTGATGATTTACCCTCTTAAGAGATTGATAATCCTCTCCTATGTTTCAATTGACATCTCTCGTGTTGGAGCCATGATTCATGTCAGTCCACTTGGTGCAACAGCTCTCCAAGGTGTGATCCCTCCTTTTTAGATGCAGACTAGCGAGCAGATCAAATTTGATGCAGGTGTTATTTTTGGGTATGAAAATTTACAGGGTGATTCCATAATTTTTTCCTCAGAATTGAGCGATTCTGTAATTTCTCCACTATGCTTGGTTAAAAAAAGTACCGTAACCATTACTGACTACCACATTTTTTGTTCTTGATTTCCTTTAGTGTTTCTTAAAGGCAGAAAGTTGCCATCTGAAATTACTTTAGTTTTGTGCCATGTCTGTGGTCTGCTTTTTTTCTACATAATTAATCAACTGAATGAACATTCTCCAAGGCCGGTGATTCCATAATTTTTGCCAGGGGTTGTAGTACATCCTGATGTGGGAACCTCCATTTTTTACAGTAAGAATACCAGAATTATAAGGTTTTCTAGGCCTTAAACAAGGACTTAACTTTTGGGAAAGATCAATGTTTGGCTGGTAGAAGTACAATGAGTGGAATTGTTTACGCAGGTTTAGTTCTGTTCAAGAGTGCGGCTGTGTCTAGTGTTGCTGATTAGTCTCATTTACTAGAAAATAACAGAGCTAAGTAATGGCAGCCTGTGCAGACACGCAGAAATATAGAGTTCGGTTAGCTCCAGCGGTGTAATGGACAATAAATAACGCAATGGTGTGCATGCTCAATGTGGTGGTTGAACAGTCAAGTACAGCGTTCAGCTTTTCCAAGCCATGCCATAGATAGGAATGGACCCAGGTTGAGTATGTGCATTTCCACTCAATTGAAGATGGGGCTGCAGAGCCACAATCACTGGGTGTCTCAGCAATTGAAAACTCAGCGAACAGCTAGTTATCCCCATCCTTTGGATAGGGAATAACGTGTGATTCTGGGAACAACCCATTCAGGGTATGTGCACACGTCAGGATTTCTTGCAGAAATTTCCTGAAGAAAACCGGAAATTTTCTGCAAGAAATCCGCATTTTTTTTTTTGCGTTTTTTTGCGGTTTTCTTAGCATTTTGCAAGCGCAATTAGCTTGCAGAATGCTAAAGTTTTCCAAGCGATCTGTAGCATCGCTTGGAAAACTGACTGACAGGTTGGTCACACTTGTCAAACATGGTGTTTGACAAGTGTGACCAACTTTTTACTATAGATGCTGCCTAAGCAGCATCAATAGTAAAGGATATCATGTTAAAAATAATAAAAAAAAATAAAAAAAATGGTTATACTCACCCTCTGCAGACAGCCGATGTCCTCAGCGGCGTCCGTTCCTATAGATGGTGCGCGCAGGACCTTCGATGATGTCGTGGTCACGTGAGCGGTCACATGAGCGGTCGCGCGACCAATCACAGGACCGCGACGTCATCGCAGGTCCTTCACACAGAGCATCTATAGGAATGGAACCGTCAGCGTGCACCGCTGAGAGGCGGGAAGACATCGAGGGTGAGTATATCACAATTTATTTTTTTTTAA
This sequence comes from Ranitomeya imitator, assembly GCF_032444005.1. Taxonomy (NCBI): domain Eukaryota; kingdom Metazoa; phylum Chordata; class Amphibia; order Anura; family Dendrobatidae; genus Ranitomeya; species Ranitomeya imitator. The sequence continues at coordinate 417,807,935 of NC_091284.1, read as the reverse complement.
CAATTATATGGTGCCCAATCCGTGGAGGAAAGTCTCCTTTCCTCCACCCTGGGTACCAACCGCACATAATCTGCTTACTTCCCGCATGGTGTGCACAGCCCAATGCGGAAAGTAAGCAGATCAATGCATTCCTAGGTGTGCGGAGTCACCGCAATTCCGCAAATTTAATGAACATGTTGCTTTTTTTCCGCAATGCGATTTTTTTCGCGGAAAAAAAATGCAACATTTGCACAAAAAATGCGGAATACATTGTAAATAATAGGAGGCATATGTAAGCGTTTTTTCGCATTTTTATCACGTTTTTATAGCGAAAAAACGCGAAAAAAACGTGAAAAATACTGTACGTGTGCACATGGCCTAAATGTAATTTAAAGAGTCCATCAAAAATTTGACATATGCCTGTAGTTCTGTATGTGTATGCCGTTAGGTTTACTTCCCCTAATGCAGTGGGGTAACAAAACTCAAGTCATCACTTCCTATACCTGTTTCTGAATAATAAAGAAGTGATCCACCTTACTTATATTCTCCAATTTTACTCACTAGTTTTAAGACTTAAGACTCAGCAGTGACTCACTGCAGAGTATATTCCTGTTAAATCTTCTGTAAGACAAACTCCCTTTTAACAATACAGGTCTACATAAAAAGTGTAATACATTTGTAACTACTTTCCTTTTCTTACTGATTTGGAGGTGGTTTTCTTATACACAATTTACACCCACATTTCTGCTAGACTCAGAATTCAGTTTTTGTGCACTTCACAAACAATAAGTAGCTGTAATCATGCAATTGTCATCCGAAGCACACAATTTTTTAAAATCTGCAACTTACCACTGTAGCTAATAGAAAACAAAACACTTCAAAATTAATAAGCTTGCAAAAATAGTAAAGGCTTATATTTACATAGTGTTTTACCCTACGCTCAATGGCTAGGTCAGGGTTTACATCCGAATCCCCGCAAAACAGGATTCATGCGTATGTGCTGACGGGGCTACTGATTAGAATGATGTGTGCTGTGCATCGTTTTTGGCTGTATACGCCTCAATTAGGCGTATACGTTTTGCAGGGCCTTGGATGTAATCCCTGATGGAGCCACAAAATGTTAGGGTAAAACAAAATATCAACCTAGCCTACTGCTTTTTGCAAAAGTTGAGCTTTCCTTCAACCCTTTCCTGCAAAAGTATGTATGATTAACCAGGGGTGGATTAAGGGTAGCCAGGGCCCCGGGCTGTTCACACACTGTGGGCCCCCCCGGTCATGTGACGGGGGTCATGTGACGGGGGGTCATGTGACGGGGGGTCATGTGGCGGGGGTCATGTGGCAGGGGTCATGTGGCGGGGGTCATGTGACGGGGGTCATGATATACCCGAACCAGATTATTCCAGAAAAATGGCCGGGCCCTATTCTACTGTAACCTATTCAATATTTGTTAAAATCTGCAATACAATTTAGGTATATCTTGACCAATAATATCACATACAAGGAACAAATACAACCGCACCGTGACCAGACCACAAATTACAACCACAGTGATCGAATAATATCACATACAAGGAACAAATACCACCGCACCATGTCAAGACCACATATTACCACTTGGTGACCAAATAGCACATACAAGGGACAAATACCACAACACCATTTCCAGACCACATATTACCACCACATAGTGACTGAATACTACAATACTGATCAGTAATAAAAACAAAACAAAAAACAAACACAATACTATCACCATAAGTGCCAGTATTCACAGGAGATCTGTACTTAGTATGCAGTGTCTGTGTAGAGGTAATACAGAGATCACTGGTGACATTGTACACAGGTTCTCTGTATATAGTATACAGTGTATAGTGTCAGTGTATAGGTAACACTGACTCACCAGTGACGTCTCTAGGTGAAGTCCTTCATCTTTCATCCAGCACAGACGCCATCATTTCTTCCAGCCAGGACTCGTTTCTGCAGGAAATAACACAGTTATCTCGAGCTCCGCTTGCAGAACACATTACTTAATTTTTCACAACTTCTACATTACACCACATGAAGAGAAAAAGGCGATATAGTGTCACTCTGCACAGTAACAGGACCGCCCCCCCAATTAAAACAGTATACTCAAAAAATAAAATAAATACATCACTGCAGTAATAATATCCCTTAATTAGCCCCTATGGTAATACTATTCCCCACCCCATGTATCTCATTCCTCGCTCCAGCCATATGTTCTCCCATCCTGCACTCATGAGTATCCATCCTGCCCCATATGATCTCCCCATCCTGCCCCGTCTGTCTCCATCGTATCCATCCTGCCCCATGATCCAATCCTGCCCCATGTCTCCAATCATGCCCCGTGTCTACATTCTGTCCATGCCTCCAGTCCTGCCCCCAGTGTGTCCAGCAATCTGCCCCAGTGTGTCCAGCAATCTGCCCCACTGTCTCCAGCAATCTGCCCCACTGTCTCCAGCAATCTGCCCCACTGTCTCCAGCAATCTGCCCCCAGTGTGTCCTCCAATCTGCCCCAGTGTCTCCAGCATTTCCCCCCAGTGTGTCCTCCAGCATTGTCCCCCAGTGTGTCCTCCAGCAATCTGCCCCACTGTCTCCAGCATCGCCCCCCAGTGTGTCCTCCAGCAATCTGCCCACAGTCTCCAGCATTGCCCCAGTCTCCAGCATTGCCCCACTGTCTCCAGCATTGCCCCACTGTCTCCAGCATTGCCCCACTGTCCCCAGCATTGCCCCACTGTCCCCAGCATTGCCCCACTGTCTCCAGCAATCTGCCCCCAGTGTGTCCTCCAATCTGCCCCAGTGTCTCCAGCATTGCCCCCCAGTGTGTCCTCCAGCAATCTGCCCACAGTCTCCAGCATTGCCCCACTGTCTCCAGCATTGCCCCACTGTCTCCAGCATTGCCCCACTGTCTCCAGCATTGCCCCACTGTCTCCAGCATTGCCCCACTGTCTCCAGCATTGCCCCACTGTCCCCAGCATTGCCCCACTGTCTCCAGCATTGCCCCACTGTCTCCAGCAATCTGCCCCCAGTGTGTCCTCCAATCTGCCCCAGTGTCTCCAGCATTGCCCCCCAGTGTGTCCTCCAGCAATCTGCCCCACTGTCTCTAGCATTGCCCCCCAGTGTGTCCTCCAGCAATCTGCCCCAGTGTGTCCTCCAGCATTGCCCCCCAGCAATCTGCCCCACTGTCTCCAGCATTGCCCCCCAGTGTGTCCTCCAGCAATCTGCCCCAGTGTGTCCTCCAGCATTGCCCTCAGTGTGTCCTCCAACCTGCCCCAGTGTGTCCAGCATTGCCCCCAGTGTGTCCTCCAGCATTGCCCCCCAGTGTGTCCTCCAGCATTGCCCCCCAGTGTGTCCTCCAACCTGCCCCAGTGTCTCCAGCATTGCCCCCCAGTGTGTCCTCCAACCTGCCCCAGTGTCTCCAGCATTGCCCCCAGTGTGTCCACAGTCCACCGTTTAACTGATCAAAAAAAAAAAACAGTCTCCTCACCTGTCCGCGCTCCAGGCGGCGAGCTCCCTTCTGCAGCGCACACTCGCCGGCGACTGACAATGACGTCAGACGCCGGCGACGTGTGCGCGCGGCCGACTTCAGCCGCCAGCCTCCAATTGGCTGGCGGCTGTTGTTGTCAACTATTGACGTGTGGGCGCGCACCCGCACATCAATAGGAAACCGCCGCAGCGCTGCAAGGGGCCCGGTGAGCAAATGAGAAGGGGCCCGATGCGGGCCCCCTCTCTCTGCCCACCGGGTCCGGGGGCACAAACGCCGCCCGGCGGCGGGCAGTCAGACTCACAGATGATTATCAGAGGGTTAATCTGCGGTAGCCCAGAGCCCCCCCAGACCACTGGGCCCTGGGCTACCGCCCATATTGACCCTCTGATAATCCGCCCCTGTGATTAACCCCTTCACCCTCAAGCTTGTTTTCACCTCCCTGACCAGGCTAAATTTTACAATTCTGACCAATGTCACTTTATGTGGCAATCTGGTACACTTCAACATGTTCCAACGATTTTGAGATTGTTTTTTAGTGGCACATTGTAATTTATGTTAGTGGTAAACATAGGCTGATTTTTTACGTTTATTTGTGAAAATATCAAAATTTTGGTAAAAATTTAGAAAATTTTGCAAGTTTCAATCTTTCAATTTATATGCCCTTAAATCAGATATATTACACAAAATAGTTAATAAATAAAATTTACCACATGTTTACTTTACAACAGCATCATTTATTTATTTTTTTTTTTTTAGGAAGTTAGAAAGGTTAAAGGTTTATCAGCCATTTCTCAATTTTCCAACAAAATTTACAAAACCAAAGTGACCGACGCATCATAGGTCACACTCTGTCATGTCTCACAAGCGATGATGTCAGTGACTCAATAAAGTTATCACTCATGAAACATGACCAGGAGTGACCTATGAAGCATTCCCAGAATGATGCTCCGTAGGTTTTAATACTGAATTGATGGACATCGTGGGAGCACCATCAACTACGTCGGAGCTGCAGAGATTCTTTGTTAATAATAAATTGGGAACGAGGGAGTATTTCTTCAAAGCTGACATCAACCCATAAACCATTACCCCGTTTGCCACTGGACCAAGGCAATTGGGAAGAGCTGGGCCAAGTGACAGAATTGGCGCATCTCATGTGATGCACCAATTCTGGGGCAAATGGGGCTTGTATTTTTAGGCTGTGATGGGTCCAATATCCAGGGATATTCCCAGGCTGATAATATGAGCCCACAGCTGTCTGCTTCACCTTGGCTGATAATTGAAATAGAGGGGACCCCACGCCATTTTTCAAAAAATTGTTTATATATTTAATTTGGTTTAATAAGACTAAAAACACCCTTTAGTGCCACATGAAAGGCATTAAAGGGTGCTAGTTTATTATATGTAGGGGGCTTGTGACCTTAAATATCTACAGGACATCTATCTATTCTATCAATCCATCCATATATCTATTCTATTCTGATGGTTCGGGCTGTGATTTTACTGTACTTGACTGATGAAATGTTGTGTTTCATTTGAGATGTGTGCGTAAAAATCGATTTTTTTTTCTCACACTCATTAACTTACATTGACGAATGCGATCCGATTCATGCATGCTGTGATTTTTTTTTCCTCAGTCCAGTTTGAGCTGAGAGAAAGATCCAGATGAGCACAGAATAATTTAATATCATTGGTCAGAGTGCAATGCGTTGTTTTCTCATATTAAACTCCTCCTTATTATATGCGAGTGCTAGTGTGAGCGAGCCCTTAAAGTGTCTTTGAGGGGCCTATAAGACAGAAAATACACAAAATTGACTCCATTTTAAAGGGAACCTGTCACCTGAATTTGGCGGGAACAGTTTTTGGTCATATGGGCGGAGTTTTCAGGTCTTTGATTCACCCTTTCCTTACCCGCTGGCTGCATGCTGGCCGCAATATTGGATTGAAGTTCATTCTATATCCTCCGTAGTACACACCTGCGCAATCTTGCCTTGTGCAGGCATGTACTACAGAGGACATAGAATGAACTTCAATCCAATATTGCGGCCAGCATGCAGCCAGCGGGTAAGGAAAGGGTGAATCAAACACCCGAAAACTCCGCCCATATGACCAAAAACTGGTCCTGCCAAATTCAGGTGACAGGTTCCCTTTAAGAACTGCACCCCTCAAATTGCTCAAAACCAAAGTCAAGAAGTTTATTAATCCTTCAGGTGCTACTCAAGAAATAAAACTACTTGGAAGAAAAAAAAATAAAATGTTACTTTTTCCACAAAAATGTTGCTTTAGCCCCAAATTTTGCATTTTAACAAGGGTAACAAGAGAGAATGGACCATACAATTTGCTGAGCAATTTCTCCTGAGTACTCAGATACCCTATATGTGGCAGAAAACTACTGTTTAGGCACATGGCAGGGCTTGGAAGGGAAGAAGCAATTTGACGTCACTATTGAGCAGAAATCACATCCCACAGAAGAAGAGTAGGCGAAATAGCGTAGGGGTTTGGGGAGGTGCGGCTATACACAAGCTTCCCTTTGGCTGACGGTTTCCTCAACCATTCAATTGATGTACCTATTTTCTATGCCCTGATTTTATTAACATTATGTCATGCCGATACTTATACTACTTTAGCTATAATTTACTATATCATTGGTAGTTCTTTCATTACTTTGCAGTTGGCTCTGTTTATGTATTGGCTACTTATACCTGTGGGGAGAATGCCTGTATGGTCTGTACAGATTAATATAAATAATGTAGTCACTCTTCAATATCAGCACTTTGCACTTTAGTAATCTGTGCAGTAGCGTAGTTACGGGGGGGCAGAGGGGGCGGTTGCCCAGGGCCCCGCGCTGAGGGGGCATACCTGGAGCTACGCTACTGTAACTGTATCGACGTGCACATTGCGCCAATACAGTTACATTCTGCGGCAGAGCAGGGAGAATTGATCTCCCTGCACTGCCGCCCGGATGCTATGGGGCTTCTGAGCAGGCGGGGGCCCTGTGCCGCCTGTCATCGCAGGGTCAGCTGTATCGGCTGGATGCAGATACAGTTGACCGCAGTGATGACAGAGGGAGCGTAACGCTCCCTCTCCCATCATTCCCGTTACCGTCTGCCGTCACAGACGCCGACACTGACAGCGATGACGTCACCACTCGGTGCCTGCAGTCGGAGATGAGCGGGAGCAGAGCAGGAACCAGGAGGAAGAGAGGTGAGTATTTAGTTTATGGGGCTACATTACACTACAGAGGGTGGTTATGGGTGTACATTATACTACAGAGGGTGGCTATAGGGGTGCATTATACTACAGAGAATGGCTATGGGGGTGCATTATACTACAGAGGGTGGCTATGGGGGTGCATTATACTACAGAGGGAGGCTATGGGGGTGCATTACATTATAAAGGATGCCTATGGGGGTACATTATACTACAGAGGGTGGCTATGGGGGTGCATTACACTACAGAGGCTGCCTATGGGGTGCATTATACTACAGAGGGTGGCTATGGGGCTGCATTATGGAAAAGGTGTGAAAAGTGAGTGATTCCATCAGAAAGAACATTAGCTGTAAGTCACCATCAATGTGCTGTGATCTCTTATATGTTCTGTAGGACTGGTATCTACCACTGACTATGGCGGTAATATCTATATTGGTCTTTATATAGAGATTATTTTCAGCAACAGCGCGGTCATCTGCTGAGGTTCTACTCCACTATTAGGGTGCGTCATCGTGTTGTAATCCAGGTTACCAGGTTTGGGGCCCACTCAGCAGTTTCGCTCCACCTGAACCAAAACCCTAGCTACGCCTGTGAATCTATGTATATGTGGTGTTCTATATTTAAGGACCACATATCCTGGAATTACTGATTCATATCATGCTACATTTTGCATTGGACTCATTACACATAGGGCTCCCACCTTTGAGTATATCCAGGCATATAAGGCTGCAAAGCTAAAGCGCACCTCCCCCTCAGGAGGTTATCCTCACCCTGTTGCTTGTTGTTTTTGGTTTTCTGTTACTGATATTATCTTGTTTTATGTATACCTTAACCCCTTAATGACCACCGATACGCCTTTTAACGGTGGTAGTTAAGGGTACTTACTACTCAGCGCCGCTTCCAGACCCCCCCCCACACGTCGGAAAATCTCCAGGGAACCCGGAGAACATGATTTGCGTCGGTTTTTACCATCCCCTGTAACGTGATCACCATTATTCACCGAATGATGGCGATCACAAAAAAAAGTCTGATTTCCTATTCATTTTTCTCTCCTCTGATATGATCTAGTATACCAGAAGAGAGATAAATGGGGTCCCCCCAAGCCCCCTTCGGTACGTCTGCCATCCATAAATCCTTCTGCTCTGTCCCCCGGACCTCCACGTCATCTTCACCACTGATTCCAGCCAATTTTTGGGTCACAAAGTCAAAAGGTGATCGCTCACTTTTGAGAACTGCCATGCGCCCAAACAGTGAATTTCCTCCACATATGGGGTATTGGTGTACTCAGTAAAAATTGCACAACAAATTTTGTGGTCCATTTTCTCTTTTTACCCTTGTGAAAATAAGTCTAAAGTAATTTTTTGTGAAAAAAGTTAAATGTTAATTTTTTTCTTCCACATTGCTTTAGTTCTCGTAAAGCACCTGAAGGGTTATTTTACTTCTTAAATGTGGTTTTAAGCACCTTGAGGGGTGCAGTTTTTAAAATGGTGTCACTTTTGGGTATTTTCTGTCATATACACTCCGCAAAGTCTCATCAAATGTGAAGTGGGCTCTAACAAAAATGGTTTTGTAAATTTTGTTAGAAAAATCAGAAATCGCTGGTCAACGTTTAACCCTTATAACTTCCTAACAAAAAAAATTGTTTCCAAAATTGTGCTGATGTAAAAATAGACATGTTGGAAATGTTATTTATTATCTGTTTTGTGTGATATGACTCTCTGATTTAAAGGCACAAAAATTGAAAATGTGAAACTTGCAAAATATTCAACATTTTTACCAAATTTCATTTTTCTTTCAGAAATAAACGCAAGTCTTATTAATGAAATTTTACCACTAACATGAAGCACAAAAATAATCTCAATCAGTGGGATATGCTGAAATGTTACAGAGCTAACACTTCATGAAGTGACAGTGGTCAGAATTATAAAAATTGGCTTGGTCTTTAAGGTAAAAATCGTCTCTGTCACTAAGGGGTTAAATAAAATTTACTGTCATTTTAATCTAGCTAGAGTCTCTTCTGATTGCTTGTAGCAATAGTTCAAGCTGCTAGCAATAGTGTACGAATCTAACTTGACTTGAATTGGCTAGCGCACTATATGTTGATTTTGAGATATAGTGATTAGTCATGTTGCATTTGCTGTAAGCCTGATGTTCCTAAACAATGGAAACTACTCACAAGTGACCCCATTTGGGAAATTATACACGCCAAGGAACTTATTTAGAGGTGTTGTGAGCACCTTGAACACTCAGGTGCTTCACAGAACGTTATATCACTGAGGCAAGAAAATGAAAAAACACATTGCTCCTGCAAAAATGATGTTTTTGCCCGAAAGTTTTCATTTTTAAGGCACAGTGCAAAGCTCAGAATCGAAGAAGCGTCATACTGGTGTATAGATTTTGCTAGAATGGTTTGAGTGCTACGTTACATTGGCAGAGCCCCTGAAGTGCCAGAATAGCGGACCCCCTTTTTAAGTGATCCCATTTTACAAACTTCACCCCCCAACAAATCTAGGGGTGAATTGAATATGTTGACACCACATGTATCTCATACAATTTTACATCATTGGGCAGTGAAGAAAGAATAATTACATTTTTACCCCTAAAATGTTGTTTTAGCCAAAAAATTTTTTATAAGGGCTAATAATGCCCTACATGTAATCGGGAAATACTTTTGAGGCACAATGCAAAGCTCAGAAGGGAAGGAGCGCCATATTCTAGTGTAGATTTTGCTATTATGGTTTGGGGCTGTCATGTCACATTGGCAGAACCCCTGACATGCAAGAACAGCAGATCCTCCCCTATACAGTGGGGAAAAAGTATTTAGTCAGCCACCAATTGTGCAAGTTCTCCCACTTAAAAAGAGAAGAGAGGCCTGTAATTGACATCATAGGTAGACCACAACTATGAGAGTCAAAATGAGAAAACAAATCCAGAAAAAAAAATCACCTTGTCTAATTTGGCAAGATTTATTTTTCAAATTATGGTGGAAAGTAAGTACCGTATTTTTCGGATTATAAAATGCTCCAAATTATAAGACACACCCCAAATTTTGGAGAAAAATAGGAAAACATTTTTTTTTTTATAAAATGGTGGTGCTTCTTATAATCCATGCATCTTACTGCTTACCAGGGGTGGTGGCTGCGGTGAAGCGGGGTCCCAAGTTTGCTGCTGGACTTGTCAGGAGTGGGGTGATGCTGCAGGCTGGGATAAGGGGGTGTTCTAATGTGCGGCGTGCCGCTGCGGGTGTCCGGAGCTGCGGCGAGGGGCTCTCAGAGATCTCATCTCCCGAGATCTTGGTGGCGAGATCTCCATCTGCGCATGCGCCGCCGCCCCCCCCCCCTCGGGGGCCATTTTCCCGGAGTCCACCACACAGGAAACCATGGAACTGCGAGGGGCTCTGGCCTTTCACAAAAAGGCAGCAGAGCCCCCCACAGCATCGGAGACACCGCAGCAGCACCAGACACCCTGGCAGCAGCGCCGACACCCCTCATTACAGCCTGCAGCAACGGTATCGGTAAAGTATATCTGCATTACAAGACGCACCTCCATTTTCCCCCCAAATTTTGTTGTAAAAAGTGAGTCTTCTAATCCGAATATCATAGTTACTTACCGATAACGGTATTTCTCTGACCCCATGACGGCACCACGGAGAGAGAGGGATCCGCCCTTAGGGACAGGAAACCTACAGGTGATAAAGGTGGTACCTCTCTCCCACATCAGTTGGTTTACAGAGCCTTAACAGAACTTCAGCTGTATCTTTAAATGGTTATTTAAACAAAAAATAGTTTAATTTTAGGCTTATCATAGGCTGCGGAGGTTGGCACCCTGTTGGCAGGGTGAGCCGTCGAGGAGCGGGGGCGCCATATTGCGTCAAAGAGGGTGCCAACCTCCGCAGACAGGCAGGGATCAATTAGGGACAGGTAAGAGAAATAACATATATATAATCCCCACCCGCCTTCTTCTGATCGGGCCAGGTTTTTATTTACCCACTCTTTTTGAGAGTTGTTGAGTGTTGTGTATGCTTTTATAAGTCCTGTTTTGTATATTTTTGATTACATAAAATTAATGTTAAGGTATTAGGTTTTGTTTATTTTTGTGAAATGGTGGATGAGGATGAGGAAAAAGCCAATATGCTAAATGATTTTTTTTCATCAGTATTTACACAAGAAAATTCCATGGCAGGCAATATGATCAGTGATAACAAAAATTCACCATTAAATGTCACCTGCTTAATCCAGCAGGAAGTATGGCGGCGTCTAAAAATCACTAAAATTGACAAATCTTCGGGCCCGGATGAGATACACCCCCGAGCAGTGAAAGAATTAAGTACAGTCATTGATAGACCATTATTTTTAATCTTTAAAGACTCCATAATTACAGGGTCTGTACCACAGGACTGGCGTATAGCAAATGTGGTGCCAATATTCAAAAAAGGGACAAAAACTGAACTCGGTAATTATAGGCCAGTAAGCTTAACCTCTACTGTGGGTAAAATCCTGGAGGGCATTCTAAGGGATGCTATGCTGGAGTATCTGAAGAGGAATAAGCTCATGACCCAATACCAACATGGGTCTACTAGGGACCGTTCCTGTCAGACTAATCTGATCAATTTCTATGGAGGTAAGTTCCGGACTGGACCAAGAGAACCCAGTGGACGTCGTGTATAAGGACTTTTCAAAAGCTTTTTATATGGTTCCACACAAAAGGTTGATACATAAAATGAGAATAATGGGGATAGGGGAAAATATGTGTAAGTGGGTTAAGAGCTGGTTCAGGGATAGGAAACAAAGGGTGGTTATTAATGGAGCACACTCGGACTGGGTAGCGGTTAGCAGTGGGGTACCACAGGGGTCAGTATTGGGCCCTCTTCTTTTTAACATATTTATTAATGATCTTGTAGGTTAAAAAAGGCATAGATGCTCATGAGGAGAACGTAATTTTACCTCTATACAAGTCATTTTTGCGACCACACTTAGAATACTGTGTACAGTTCTGGTCTCCGATGTATAAGAAAGACATAGCTGAACTAGAGCGGGTGCAGAGAAGAACGACCAAGGTTATTAGAGGACTGGGGGGTCTGCAATACCAAGAAAGGTTATTACTCTTGGGGCTATTTAGTTTGGAAAAACGAAGGCTAAGGGTGATCTTATTTTAATGTATAAATATATGAGGGGACAGTACAAAGACCTTTCTGATCTTTTTAATCATAGACCTGAGACAGGGACAAGGGGGCATCCTCTACGTCTGGAGGAAAGAAGGTTTAAGCATAATAACAGACGCGGATTCTTTACTGTAAGAGCAGTGAGACTATTGAACTCTCTGCCATATGATGTTGTAATGGGTGATTCATTACTTAAATTTAAGAGGGGACTGGATACCTTTCTTGAAAAGTATAATGTTACAGGTTATATATACCGTATATACTCGAGTATAAGCCGACCCGAGTATAAGCCGCCCCCCTAATTTTGCCACAAAAAACTGGGAAAACCTATTGCCTCGAGTATAAGCCTAGGGTGGAAATGCAGCATTTACCGGTGAATTTCAAAAACAAAAATAGATCATTATTTCCCCATAGCTGTGCCATATAGTGCTCTGCACTGTTCATATTGCCCCATAGCTGTGCCATATAGTGCTCTGCACTGTTCATATTCCCCCTTGGCTGTGCCCCATACAGTGCTCTGCACTGTTCATATTCCCCCTTGGCTGTGTCCCATACAGTGCTCTGCACTGTTCATATTGCCCCATAGCTGTGCCCCATACAGTGCTCTGCACTGTTCATATTCCCCCTTGGCTGTGCCCCATACAGTGCTCTGCACTGTTCATATTGCCCCATAGCTGTGCCCCATACAGTGCTCTGCACTGTTCATATTCCCCCTTGGCTGTGCCCCATACAGTGCTCTGCACTGTTCATATTCCCCCTTGGCTGTGTCCCATACAGTGCTCTGCACTGTTCATATTCCCCCCTTGGCTGTGTCCCATACAGTGCTCTGCACTGTTCATATTCCCCCTTGGCTGTGCCCCATACAGTGCTCTGCACTGTTCATATTCCCCCTTGGCTGTGCCCCATACAGTGCTCTGCACTGTTCATATTCCCCCTTGGCTGTGCCCCATATAGTGCTCTGCAGCGTTCATATTCCCCCTTGGCTGTGCCCCATATAGTGCTCTGCAGCGTTCATATTCCCCCTTGGCTGTGCCCCATATAGTGCTCTGCACTGTTCATATTCCCCCTTGGCTGTGCCCCATACAGTGCTCTGCACTGTCCATATTCCCCCTTGGCTGTGCCCCATACAGTGCTCTGCACTGTCCATATTCCCCCTTGGCTGTGCCCCATATAGTGCTCTGCACTGTCCATATTCCCCCTTGGCTGTGCCCCACATAGTGCTCTGCAGCGTTCATATTCCCCATAGATGCTCCACATAAATCTGTGCCATGGCCGCTGCTGCTGCAATAAAAAAAAAAAGCCATACTCACCTCGCTGATTGCAGCTCCCAGCGTCCGGTCCTGGCGTCTCCCCGCTCTGACTGATCAGGCAGAGGGCGCCGCGCACACTATATGAGTCATCGCGCCCTCTGACCTGAACATTCAGAGCGCAGCAACGCAGGGAAGATGGAGCGGCGCCCGGCGGCTGGAACGCGGACAGGTGAATATTACATACTTACCTGGTCCCGACGTCCGGCTCCCTCTGCCTGTCACAGCTGTCTTCGGTGCCGCAGATTCTTTCTCTATCAGCGGTCACCGGCACCGCTGATTAGAGAAATGAATAGGCGGCTTCGCCCCTATGGGAGGTGGAGCCGCCTATTCATTTTTCTAATGAGCGGTCCCACGTGACTGCTGAAGAGGGGAAGAAGCTGCAGCACAGAAGCCCGTGGGACGGCAGGGACAGCGCGAGGATCGCTGGGACTAGGTAAGTATACCTCAGCGCCCTCACCCCCTCACCCGCCGACCCCACCGCTACCATGACTCGAGTATAAGCCGAGAGGGGCACTTTCAGCCCAAAATTTTGGCTGAAAATCTCGGCTTATACTCGAGTATATACGGTACTAGATTCCTTGACAGGGCGTTGATCCAGGGAACTAGTCTGATTTGCCGTATGTGGAGTCGGGAAGGAAATTTCTTCCCCAATGTGGAGCTTACTCTTTGCCACATGGTTTTTTTTGCCTTTCTCTGGATCAACATGTTAGGGCATGTTATGTTAGGCTATGGGTTGATCTAAATGGACTTAAAGTCTTCCTTCAACCTTAATGACTATGTTACACTCCCTCGTGGCTGCTAGATATTGGGTTATCAGGTAAGCTGTAGGTTCCCCGTCAGGGACAGGAACTGATGTGGGAGAGAGGTACCGCCTTTTTCACCTGTAGGTTTCCTGTCCCTGAGGGCGGATCCCTCTCCCTCCTTGGTGCTGTCATGGGGGTAAGAGAAAAATACGGTATTTGGTCACCTAAAAACATGCAAGATTTCTGGCTCTCACAGACCTGTAACTTTTCTTTACAAAGTATACCTCTCAATGAATTAATCCAAGGTTGCAGTGAGCATATTGACTCCACAGGTGTGTCAAAGATTATTATACCACTGGACAGTAAAGAAAAAATAATTACATTATTACCACAAAAATTGTGCTTCATCCCAAGATTTTACATTCACACAGAGAAATGAGTAATAATGGCACCAAAATGTGTCCCACAATTTCTGCTGAATGTGACAATATGTGGCTGTACAGTACTGCTTAGCCACGCCACGAAACTTGGGAGGGACGGAGCGCTATTTGACTCTTGGAAAATAGATTTTCCTAGAATAGTTTACAGATTTTATATACAGAGCCCCTGAGTGCCAGAAGATAAGAATTCCCTCTCAAGTGAACCCATTTTGCAAATTACACCCCTCTGTGAATTTATGTATGTTTTCCAGAAACGAGCAGAAATGGATGCTGCTAAGAGAAAATTGCAAATCTGCCAAGTACATTGTAGTGCCCGTACATTATTACTAGCTCATGCTTCTGGAGACACGCACCCATAAACAAAGCATGTTCTCATTGCTACAGAAATGCCAAACTTGTGGACGCTAAATGTGGTTTAGGCACACTTGGGCTCAGATGGGAAGGGGCATTTGGATATAGTAGAGCATAATTAGCTGAATTTCTTTTTGGGGGAGCCATTTCACTTTTCCAGAGCCTTTTTACTACCAGTAACATGGAAGTCCCCTATATTTCCATTAACATATGATGGACCCGAGTGGGGACTTGCTTTTTTTGTGGATTGAGTTGAAGCTTTTTTTTTGGGAACATTTCACATAACATTTTGGATCACATTTATACGGTGCTTTACGGTGAGCACTTACTTTGGGGTCTCATCTAAATCTCCGAATGACGTGATTCAGATGAAACTCCTGACGGAAACATAGTTACTCTGGACTCTGCCTGGCCTCTATTCAGCATCATGTGAGGGCTGTTTTTTGCCGGATGTGTTGGTACCATTTTCAGTCACATAACATTTTTTGATTGCTTTCTATTACAATTTTTGGGAGGAAGAATGAACAAAAACAAGCAATTCAGGAATCGTTTTTTTTTTTTTTAATGTCGTTCACCATGTGGTAAAAGTAGCAAGACTGCTTTATTCTTTGGGTCAGTACAATTACAGCGATCCAACATTTATACAACTTTTTTATGTTTTGCAGATTTTACACAAAAACTATTTTATAGAAATGCTTTTGCATCCCTATATTCTGAGAGCTATAGCTTTTTTATTTCTCCACTGAAGGAGTTGGATGGGTTCTTGTGTGCTGAGGGACAAGATGACGTTTCCAGAGATACCATTTTTATTCACACTTGACTTTTTGGTTGTGTTTTATCCAATTTTTTGGCGATATGATGAAGAAGCATAGTTTTTTTATTTATGATTTTTACAGTGTGCACAGAAGGGATTAAGTAGTGGTGACAGTTTATTAAATCAGGTCATTCCGGACACAGTGATACCAAATATGTGCACTTTTTTTTTACATAAATATAGGGATTTTTGTGTACTCACCGTAAAATCCTTTTCTCCAAGCCATTCATTGGGGGACATAGACCGTGGGTGTATGCTGCTGCCAATAGGAGGCTGACACTAAGTGATACAAAAAAAGTTAGCTCCTCCCCTGCAGTATACACCCTCCTGCTGGCTCTCAGCTAACCAGTTCGGTGCAAAAGCAGTAGGAGATCAATAACAATATATGAGCGTATAGCATGTCATATTCTAAAAAACAAGCATAAGCTAATAACAGGGTGGGAGCTGTGTCCCCCAATGAATGGCTCGGAGAAAAGGATTTTACGGTGAGTACACAAAAATTCCTATTTCTCCTTTGCCTCATTGGGGGACACAGACCGTGGGACGTCCCAAAGCAGTCCCTGGGTGGGGACAACAATAGATCAGGCCCTGTGTGACCGCTACTTACAAGTGCGCCACCGCGGCCTGCAGAGTCCGCCTGCCCAGACTCACATCTGTGGAAGTGTGGGAATTATAGTGCTTCAAGAATGCATGCGGACTGGACGAATCCGCAAGCTTGCAGGCGTGCCTTGCTGACGCCTGGTGCCTAGAACCCTTGATAGACAGGGAGATAGGCTGACATCTAGCACGGAAGGACTCCTGGATGGTGAAAAGAATTCACCATGACATCATGGTCGATGAAACGGCTAAACCCTTCCTGAAAAAGTCAGGAAGCCTTCCTCTACCGTCAGGAAGCCCAAATAAAACGTCCAACCTTCAGAAGGACGCCGTCCTCAAGACGTACCTACTCAGAGCACTCACTTCGTCCAGAATATGGGGGATCTTATTCCATTTTGTGGACTGGAGCCAAAAGAGATGAGGGAAGAAGAAGACTGGCATTGGTAGTTACTAATAACCATTGAACCGGGAGAAAGGCCCTGGATGAAAAAGGAGCTCAGAGACTATTGTCTGAAAGTCTGTTTGACTTGCTGAAAACGAGCGGAGCGAAGGAAACCGCTTCCATTGTCGTCACCATTTTTCCTCAGAACTCTCTTAGCAAATCGAATGAAATGAGGGGGTGAGTAATCAAGTCCTCAGAACTCTCCTTGCGCGAGCTCCCTGTTGAAGGGCCATGACCTTGTCTCGAGGAAAAATTACCATCCTTCTAGAAGTGTGCAGGATCATCCTCAAAAAGGATATCTGCTGGGCTGGAAATGAGGAGAACTTGTCTAATTGTAGCTGCCAGCCCAGGAGAGAAGGTATCGCAAGAAATATAGACGACTCAGCGTAGTCCTGGAAGGGCGGCTAGACAGACCAAACAGGGCAGGACGAGCACGCCTCTAGAGTGCAAGAGAAACATGACATCTGCCATGACCCGAGCGAACACTCTGGGTGCGGAAGCAAGGCCGAAGGACAAGGTTGTGACTTGAAAATGCTGTTGACGAATGGAAAGGCGAAGGAATTTTTGCAGAGGGCAAGCAACCCGAATGTCGATCGATGCAGGGATGCACCTTTTTCTGTTGAAGTAATGGCTGAGCGGAGGAACTCCATCCAAAGAAGGAGGACCATGTCAAAGGTTATTAGAAGTTTGAGGTCCAGGGTCGATCTTACTTTTCGTTCCCCTGTTTGGAACCAAGATCCCTTAGATCTAGACTGTGCTGGACAATCCTTATACAATCCTTTGTCAGTCTCCCGCTCAAAGGATTTGATTGGCCAGTTGTTGCTGGTGTGAATCAAGGTAGTTAAGGTCTCCAGCCAGGAGACCATTGCTCTAGCAATCCATGCGGCCGCTAGGGAGGATAGAGCGCTGGACCCGAAGCCGCAAGACGGAACGAACCAGATTTGCTATCTGACAGTCCGTGGTATTTTTAATTGATGACCCATCAGGTAGGGATACTGGTAGGTATACCACAGGAGATTCTACCCGGTTAATCTGCCCCATGGCAGAATGTGCGGCTGCATCCAGCAGGTCATAGTCTCTTGCCATCTCCTCTTTTCACGGTGCAGAGATAAAAATTAGGAACCCTCGATCCATCAACCTCTTAACAGGGAAGGGGAGAGGAATTGTCCGCCTTCTTGCATCATCCACTAAATAGTGGTGATGCAGAAGGGGGAGCTCGTACGCCAAAAAGGGTGCCTCTATATGTCCACAGAGTCCAGGTCTCCAGGTGGACAGGACAGGTTGTCTGGCGTTAGGCCTGGATGCAGAAGGGGAAACATGGAGAGGACACTCCGTGTGCTCGTCTGTTGATGGTGTGGGGAGATCTGTGCCCTTTAAAGGACCCGCCGCCCTTAAAAAACAGGCCAGGCATGGCATCCCACGTAGAGGCTTCTGTCCAGTGAATCGCTTATCCGAATTGAATGGCAAATGCTCTCGAGGGAGTTTAGTCTCTGAAGCTCTGGCAAGCTCAGGCAATATCCAATCCATATTCAGAGCCTTGTTGTCATCAAATCATTGGTGAGGGAGCACGTTTCTAGAATACTTGCGGCCCCTGCTAGCCGACGGCTCCCATGTAGGATAGGGACCATGTATATTGGTCCTGCGAGCACTCCAAACACAGAGGGTACACAGAGGGATTCAATCTCTTGGTCAGAGAACCATGGATTGGTCAGTGAAGAAGTCCACTGAGGGGAACTAGAGGATAAAGCTGGGGTCGGCGGCGGAGGGCTCCTCGGACTGATCAAGCGCCTTTAAGACCAGGGAATACTGTTCATGCATCTTTAAGACCAGGAAATACTGGTCATACGCCTTTAAGACCAGGAAATACTGGTCATGCGCCTATAAGACCAGAGAATACTGGTCATGCGCCTTTAAGACCAGGGAATACTGGTCATGCACCTTTAAGATCAGGGAATACTGGTCATGCACCTTTAAGACCAGAGAATACTGGTCATGCATCTTTAAGACCAGGGAATACTGGTCATATGCCTTTAAGACCAGGGAATACTGGTCATGTGCTTTTAAGACCAGGAAATACTGGTCATGTGCCTTTAAGACCAGGTACTTCCTTACCCGGGTACTGATGAGTCGATGTGCCCCTTTAATGCAAAAATACTGTCACCCCAGTGTGAGCTGGCCGGGTGGACCAAGATGGCCACCGGGAGCTGCAGAGTTGATAAAAATCTCGCAGAGAAGCGCCAATTTGGGGGGCGGAGCCACAGACACGATGTTGAATAGGCCTAAGCTGGGGCCTAAATTTCTGTAGCCGGCGGACGTCACCAGTGGGTCGTTCCAGGCAAGACTTCCAGGATGCGGCCTACAAATCGGCCGAAGCCGGGGACTAAATTTTTGCAGCCATCCAGAGCGTTACCTCAGAGAGGTAATGTGAGCATGTGAATATCCCACTGAAGATGGATCCACTCACAATTGGTGCGCGTCCCGGCATGGAGCCGCCGCGGATGTGGGTTTCAGCGCTGTTCTGTGCAGCGTGGACAGTGCAGGGATAAGCCTCAATCCATCATCCGTTTGTTAGGGAGGTGGAGAGGACCCGTCCGCCTCCTTGTGCCATCCGCTTTCACGGTGGTGGGACAGTGGGGGCTGCTCGGACGCCATAGAGAGGGGCCTCTGTACAGCCACGGAGTTCAGTCCGGGTGGACAGGGCCAGTTGTCCGGCATTAGGCCTGGCTCCAGGAAAGGATACATGGAGGCGACACTCCATGTGGTCACCTGCTGCTGGTGTGGGGAGATCGGGACCATGAAAGGAACCGTCGCCCCTGAAGTGAGCTCAGGCATGGCTTCCCACGTCGCAGGAGAGGGTACGGGGAGGTATACTCGCCGTGCTCGCCTGTTGATGGTTCGGGGGAGATCGGAACCTTGAAAGGAACCGTCGCCCCCTTCACTCCGTTAATTAAAAAATAAAAATTTAAAGAAAAGTAAACAATAAAATAAAAACGTTGGGGTCTGAAACAGACTCATGTGCCTCCTACAGACACTAAGCAAGAACTGGTTAGCTGAGAGCCAGCAGGAGGGTGTATACTGCGGGGGAGGAGATCACTTTTTTTGTATCACTTAGTGTCAGCCTCCTGGTGGCAGCAGCATACACCCCACGGTCTGTGTCCCCCAATGAGGCGAAGGAGAAATACCTATTTGTAGGTATATTTTCTTTCAGTTTTTAATTGCTTTCTGATTTTTTTTAAAGAATAGAATTTTAAAATTTTTAACTTTGTTTTTAAAGCCTGTTTTATTTAGTCTTGCTATGGGATTCTAACTTCATTATTCTGATCACTGGTATAATGCATTACAATGTATAATACATGTCAATTTTTTTATATTTATATAAATCAAATCATTTTTATTGAAAAACTCCAAATACAGATTTTCCATCTTTTAAAATAACATGTATGACATAATTCCATAGTATAAAAAACAAAGTATCGGGCGTGGCCTATCTGCCGATGGAGTAGGCTGCAAAGAGCGGGAGCTCCGTGTCCAGGAACCTTAAAGCGGATTATATCTACCTTCCGGCAGCCTCCTTGTCCCACAGTGCCGACATCGATCCCCAGAGCGGCGGTGAGTGTATGGGGAAGTCTAGAGCTGGCACCCGAGATCCCTCCAGGCGGATTATTGATTTTTTCGCGGCCTCTCCTCAGCCGCCGCAGGACCCCAAGATGGCGCCGTCCTCTCCCAGGGCTTCCTGCTCTTCACAATGCGGCGCTCAGGCGTCGCTAACTGGCGCTGCAGCGTTGGATTCTGCCGATGCACCGGTGACAGCCGCTCTGCTCAGGGGTCTTCTTGGAGACCTTAGGACCTACATACAGGAGGATATGCGCACTATGTTAGCAGATCTGAGGGGAGAGGTAGTGGAGCTGGGGAACCGCACTGACCGCCTGGAACGCAAGATGGCGGAGCTGGTCTCTTCCCACATTGAGCTCTGGGACGCACATGAGACCCTGCAAAGTCTGGCCACTAAAACTCACTCTAAGACCCTGGACCTGGAAGACAGGTCCAGGAGGAATAACGTTAAAATCAGAGGCATTGAAGAATCTATCATGACAGGGGACTTGAGGGCTTTCCTACAGGATTTTATTGCAGCTGTTCTCCCTCAGTGTGCCTCCAAAGATATTACAATTGATCGTATTCACCGGATCCCTAAGCCGCCTGGTCTGGGTCCTTCAGTCCCAAGAGATGTGCTCGCACGCATACACTTCTATGAAATGAAGGAGGATTTTCTTCAAGCATTAAGAAAGAAGCCAGCTTTACCTGAAAGGTTTGCCCGCATCACTGTCTTTCCTGATCTCTCTCCGGGCACTTTGGCTCTCCGCAGGGCTTTTGGGCCTTACACTGCTATTCTGCAGCGCTTTTTCGACCCTACAGGTGAACTGTTTTTTTTTTTTAATTTCACCTCTTGGACTCAGGGTATTCCTGAATGGACCTTGGTCTTTTGGTTTATTTGTTACTTGTTGTCTGTCTTGTTTGTTCTCCCTCCTTCCTTCCCCTCCTCCTGGTTTCCCAATACTGGTGCTCGGACCCGCAAGTCACATGTTATCTTCTCTATCGCATAGCCCATTGGGTCTCAGGTTATTGTAAGACTGTTGATATATTTCAGCAGATATAGATAATATCACCTGGTCAGACCATGCCCCGGTGTCCCTCACTCAGAGATCCTCTTGCTATTAGGCCCCCTTCTCATTGGCGTCTCAACACTCATCTTCTTGCAGATCAATCAAACTCACAGTTTATAGAGAGAGCCTTGCAGTAATTCTTTTCCTCCAATGATACTCCAGATGTACGAGATGATACCCTCTGGTTCGCCCATAAGGCGGTGATCAGAGGCTGCTTTATCAAAATGGCTGCAACAGCTAAGAAGAAATATAATTCGGCCCTTCAGTCTGCCCTAGATGAAATAGCTCGTCTTGAATCGGCCCATAAAGTCTCTCCCACTCTGGTTCTCTTGGCTGATCTCTCTAAGGCCTGCATGCATGTTTGTCAACTGCTCCTGCATAAAACTGAGAATGCCCTGAGGAAAACCAGAGCCAAATTCTATGCCATGGGGGATCGGGCGGGAGCTGTTCTGGGTAGGCGTGTAAGGAGGAGAGAGGCCCAGTCCAAGATTCCATTCCTGCTTGGGTCTGATGGTTCCCACATTTACAATCCTATTCATATTGCTGAGGAGTTTGCCTCCTACTATTCCTCTCTCTCTATGATCTTGGATCTGATTTGGGGGTCCCTCAGCCCTCGCGGGAGTTAATTTTGGCATTCTTGTAAAAAGCTAATCTACCCTCGGTCAGCACGGAGCACCTCTCCTTCCTGAATTCTCCCATTGCCGAATCTGAGCTGTCTCAAATTATTAGGGATGCCAATAAGGGTTCTTCTCCTGGACCAGATGGTTTTCCTTTCCTTTATTATGCACAGTTTTTCCCTGTCCTTTCCCCTTACCTTCTACGCCTATTTAACAACTGGTTGTCGGCAGGCAGCATCAGAGCTGAGCGTTTGGAGGCTTCCATTGCGACTCTTCCTAAGCAGGGGAAACCTACAACCTCTCCGGGGAATTTTCGTCCTATAGCCCTCCTGAACTGCGACGTTAAAATCTATGCTAAAATTTGGGCCAATAGATTACTTTCGGTGCTTCCCAGCCTTATACACCCTGACCAGGTTGGGTTTGTTCCCGGCAGACAGACCGAGATGGCACTAGGCAGGTGATCGATCTTCTGGATGTGGTGGAGAGGGAGGGTCTCCCCAGTGTATTCCTGTCACTTGACGCGGAAAAAGCGTTTGACAGGGTGCACTGGGGTTATATTGAGCTTACGTTGGGAAAATTTGGGCTGACTGGGCAAATATCCCGAGCCATCATGGCGTTATATTCCAATCCCTGTGCGTCGGTTCGCTCGGCCGGTTTTAAGTCTCGGACATTCCCCATTTTGAATGGCACGCGCCAGGGCTGCCCCCTCTCGCCCCTCATCTTTGCTCTGATCATGGAGCCCTTGGCTGCCATGGTTAGACAATGTGCAGATATAAAGGGAGTGAGGGTTGGGGGAACTGAACACAAAATTGGTCTCTACGCCGACGATGTGGTTCTGACATGCACCTCGCCTTTGGCCTCGTTAAATGCGATCACCTCGATTCTAACCCAATTTTCTGCGGTCTCGTATTACAAACTTAACCTGACTAAATCCACACTTTTTCCCATCTCCCTTCCGGTCGCTCTTCAAATCCAAATCCAATCTAAATATGCATTCATCTTTTCCCATCTCCCTTCCGGTCGCTCTTCAAATCCAAATCCAATCTAAATATGCATTCATCTGGGCTTTACGTACCTAGGTATCCGGATAACTAGATTGGACGACATCGTTCGTTCTAACTGTGAAGAGACCCTCTCATCGGTCAGGATGGGCATGGATCAGTTATCGTGCTCCTCGCTTTCATGGATGTCCCGTATACAAACTTCGAAAATGTTATTCCTTCCTAAAATTATGTACCTATTTCGCTGCCTCCCCCTTTCCATCCCCTCGAAATTTATCTCGGCTTTTCAATCGCTTATTGATTGGTTCATCTGGAACAAAAAACCTCACAGGGTCAAGCATCGTGTCATGTCCCTTCCGTACTCTATGGGTGGGCTGGGCGCTCCTTCGATTCAGTTTTATTACAGGGCGGCGGTTCTGGAACCTCTTAAAATATGGTGGGAGGGGAATTCACTCTTACCCTGGTTTCTCATTGAGTCCCACTTTGCCCCCAAGAACTCTCTTAAATTACTCTTAGAGCTCCAGCTACTTCGTGCCCCCCCCTGGTGGCCCCTTTCTTCGTACCATTAAGACTGCTACTAAACTTTGGGCGTCACTTTGTTCCTCTCATTTCCTATTTATGTATGACTATGTCTCTGTCCAAGCTCTGGAGTATGCTATTGGGTTCATTTCCCTGTCCTCCTGGGGGGGGCGTGGGGTGCACCGGGTGGCTGACCTGTTCGGCTCGGACGGCCTGCTATCGTTTGAGGACCTCGCAGGTAGATTTTCTCTCTCTAACAAAGATTTTTTTCAATATCTACAACTTCGTAGTTTCCTTAGGTCGCGTCGGCTGTTTGGTGCGCCCCCGCCACCGACAGAGGACTCGGCTCACCGGTTCTTCAGACCGTCTACTATATTGCCCCATGGTATCTCTATCCTTTACAAAGCCCTGGTTTCACATGATATTCCTGATAAGCTTCCTTTTATGACTTCCTGGGAGTCTTCGCTGGATTTCGAGGCTCCCCTGGAAGACTGGCAATTTGCCATGGTGCATCCATCTAAGATCCAGCTGCATTGGTATCTTACCCCTGTCCGTCTGGCGAAATTCACTTCTTCCTCCTCCCCTCTCTGCTGGAAGGGGTGTGGGGCTATGGGCTCTGGCTCTCATGTTTGGTGGTCTTGCCCGAAGGTTCAGGTCTTTTGGCGCCAGGTAGAATCCTTGATTGCTGAGGTAACTCATCTTCCCCTTACCCTAAGTGGGCATCTGGCTGTTTTGGGTATTTCCCTTATAGAGCTACCCTCCCTTCTCCGTCCCATGATCTCTAACATTTTGGTCGCCGCTAGACAATGCATTGCGAGTTGTTGGAAATCTTCGGCTCTTCCCTCTAGGGCTGAATTGGTTGCTAAAATCAACTTGCACTTCAGCTATGAAGTAATTATGGCTCAAGATCTCCCTAAGAAGAATAAGGTCCTCTCCTGGTGGGACCCTTGGGTGTCCTCTCCCTATGTATCCTTGTCCGCTCGTACTCTCATTTAACAGTTATCTTTCTGTAATGAATGATTTGGTTTGCAATGTAACCTTGTATTTCTGTATTGGATGTACTGTGGCTTCTTGATCACCATCTACTTTGTTTTTCCCTCTCTTCCCCTTGCTCTCTCCTTTCTTCTTTCCTTCCCTTGATGGTGGTTTGTGATATGTGATGTGATATGTTCTCCCTTTTTTTGCTCAATAAAAAGTTAATTGGTTAAAAAAAAAACAAAAAAAAACCCAAAGTATCACAACTTCAATTCCCTGACCCATACATGTCAATATTGCACTGACAGAAGCCTCTTAAACCATGCTGTCATGGATTAAGCAGCCACTAAGGTTGTCATGATGACCTTGGGTTGCCATGACTACCATCAGGCACTCAAGATGATGTCACGAGAGCGCCGATCGGAAGGAAGAGGGAGTCCCTTCCCTCTGATAGCTTCCTAAATGTTGTGATCAATATCGACTGCAGCATTTAGGGGGTTAAACAGCGGGGGGAGGTGGGGACAGCCAGGGGTCAGCAATCAATTAACCTGAGATCCCGGCGGCAATGGAGCTGGTACAGCTCCTGTACCAAGCACGATTTCCATGATGTACCTATATGTCATTGGACGGGAACCCCAATCTGACCATATAGGTACGTCAGATGTCATGAAGGGTTTTAAAAGGGTCCTCAGGTGCGAAGGAGGCTCAGCATCTGCCTGTAACAGTTCCACCATGGCTCTTAACCATTTAAATGCAGCTGCCAATCTCTGATCGCAAAATTTAAACAGATGTGCGCTGGTGCTTGTGTGCACCGGCTCTTCTCGCCCCCCCATGACAAGATTGTTGAGACCAATGGTTTACTATGACAGCTGGGGTCTGCTGAAGACTCACATTGCTGTCGTCCTTTGAAGCTTAGCCTTACGGCTCGCACACACAGCTGTATTTTCAGTCCGAGGTGATAGCCATTAAAAAAAAACAAAACAAAAAAAAAAAAAACGGCTCGCACTAGATCAATATTATTCAATGAGGCAGTGTAGATGAACGATTCTTTTCACTGACCAAATTGGCATGTGTAAAATAAAAAAAAAAGTCGCAGCATGCACGATTTTCTTCCTGGAATCAGATGAGACTCAGATGCCACAGTATACCATCCTATTTTAACAGCTACATAAGCAATTCTCTAACAAATTATCAATGGTCTTGTAATTGCTTAAAGGGAACCTGTCACCCCCCCCCCAGGCGTTTGAAACTAAAAGAGCCACCTTGTGCAGCAGTAATGCTGCATTCTGACAAGGTGGCTCTTTTAGTTATTGGTGCTTTAACTTCCCGCCCCGCAGTGTCTTCTGATTTCTCAATGCGAGGCTGGGATTCCTGGGCATGCGCAGTGCACATCTAAGCCTCTCACTTATCTCCCTCCGCCTTCTTCAGACTGTGCGGCGTCACGGCCGTGGCATCCGATTAGGGATCAGCTGAAGAAGGCGGAGGGAGATGAGTGAGAGGTGAAGATATGCACTGCGCATGCCCAGGAATCCCAGTCCTGCAGTGAGAATAAATCAGAAGACACTGCGGGGTGGCCGCACAGGCGCAGTCAGCTAGACGGCAAAGGAGGACAGAAGACGGGCAGCGCTCACTGCGCATGCCCAAGGCATGAGAAAAGAGCGCAGGCGCCGCCTCATTTGAAAACAGCACTGAGGAGGGGCGCCCGGCGCCAAGAGGACATGAGTGACGGCGGTGCTGCGTTTGCAGCAGGGGGCGAAAGACCTGCCTCCAAAACGGATTCAAGGTATTTGGGATAAATTATAAAATGGATTATTTCTGAAGTTACAGCACCAATAACTAAAAGAGCCACCTTGTCAGAATGCAGCATTAGTGCTGCACAAGATGGCTCTTTTAGTTACAAACGCCTGGGGGGGCGACAGGTTGCATTTGAAAGCCGCTTCTACATGGTTGTGTGAATCTACCCTTAAGACTGAGCTGCATAGGAGACCAAGGTTTTCATAATATACTGCAATATAATGGTTTTGCAGTATACAGTGCAAGCAATTTTTAAGTCCCCTAAAAATATAGTAAAAAGGTTTTAAAAATATACAAAATAAAAAAAGCTATAAAAAACTAAAATCACCCCTTTTCACCAAATAAAAATAAATAAGGAAAAAAATAAACATTCAGTTCAAACACATTCGTAAAAGTCTGATCTCTTAAAATGTGGAATTAACACAATTGGATAATGCCGTAATAAGAATAAAAAAATCATAAGAAGCAGCAGTGTGTTTTTTTGTTTTAGTCACCTTGTAAGAAACTGTTATAATAAGCAATTAGAGCACCTTATATACACAGAATTAACTAACCCAAAACCATGGAAAGCCAAGAAATATCCAAACAACAGATATACCTTTTATTTTATATCTTTATTAAATAAAACGACACAAAGTTGTACTATATAGAAATTGTGCACGTATCAAGACATATATAAATGGTTAACATCAGAAAAAAATGTACAATAAAATATTTTACATACACACACACACACATATATATATATATATATATATATATATATATATATATATATATCAATATTACAAATGGCGGATTAAAAGTATTAGCAGCATGATATTATACAGGCACCTAAAATATAAATAAAATTACCGTACATATGTGAATACCATAAAAATTCATCTAATTTAGCACCAAAGAAAGGAATTACATGTAATAAATTATTCTATATAAGTGTATACATGAAAAAATAACAGGAAGTAAAAAAAGGGGGGGTTCAAAAAGAAGAGCCTCAAATGAAGGCAAAAAACTAAAGTGCAAGTGTCAAGGAAAACAACATACCACAATACCAGTGAGGGTAAGCCTGGTCTTGGGGTGCACGCTATCAAGACCACGCGGTCCTTAAAGGTATATTAACCTTTTTTTTTTTTTTTTACCATTATGGCACTTTAGCACTATGCACTTCTAGAGTGGTATTGTGGTATGTTTACCTTGACACTTAGTTTTTTGCGTTCATTTGAGGCTCTTCTTTTTTGATCCCCACCTTTTTTTTACTTCCTGTTATTTTTACACCTATAAACTTGTATGGAATCATGTATTACAAGTAATTCCTTTCTTTGGTGCTAAATTAGATGAATTTTTATGGTATTCACATATGCAATTTTATTTATATTTTAGGTGCCTTTTGAGGAGATAGATCATGCTACTAATACTTTTCATACGCCATTTGCAATATTTTTTTTATATATAAAAAATATTTTATTGTACATTTTTTCTAATGTTAACCATTTATATATGCTTGATACATGCAGAATTTCTATATAGTACCACTTTGTGTCATTTTATTTAATAAAGATATTTGTTTTATATAAATAATTTAATATACATTTGTGAAATACACTGCTCAAAAAAATAAAGGGAACACTAAAATCCCACACCCTAGATATCACTGAAAGAAATATTCCAGTTGTAAATCTTTATTCATTACATAGTGGAACATGTTGAGAACAATAAAACCTAAAAACTATCAACGTAAATCAGAACTAATATCCAACAGAGGTCTGGAGTTGGAGTGATGCTCAAAATCTAAGTGGAAAATGAAGTTACAGACTGATTCAACTTCAATTGAAATGACTCAAGACAAGGAAATGATGCTCAGTAGTGTGTGTGGCCTCCACGTGACTGTATGACCTCCCTACAATACCTGGGCATGCTCCTGATGAAGCGGAGGATGGTCTCCTGAGGGATCTCGTCCCAGACCTCGACTAAAGCATGCGCCAACTCCTGGACAGTCTGTGGTGCAACGTGACGTTGGTGGATGGGGCGAGACGTGATGTCCCAGATGTGTTCAATCGGATTTAGGTCTGGGGAACAGGCAGGCCAGTCCATAGCTTCAATGCCTTCATCTTGCAGGAACTGCTGACACACTCCAGCCACATGAGGTCTGGCAATGTTCTGCATTAGAAGGAACCCAGGGCCAACCGCACCAGCATATGGTATCACAAGAGGTCTGAGGATCTCATCTCGGTACCTAATGGCAGTCAGGCTACCTCTAGCGAGCACATGGAAGGCTGTGCGGCCTTCCAAAGAAATGCCACCCCATACCATTACTGGCCCACTGCCAAACCGGTCATGCTGAAGGATGTTGCAGGCAGCAGATTGCTCTACACGGCATCTCCAGACTGTCACATCTGTCACATGAGCTCAGTGTGAACCTGCTTTCATCTGTGAAGAGCACAGGACGCTAGTGGCATATTTACCAATCCTGGTTTTCTGTGGCAAATGGCAAGCATCCTGCACGGTGTTGGGCTGTGAGCACAACCCCCATCTGTGGACATTGGGCACTCAGACCATCCTCATGGAGTCGGTTTCTGGCCATTTGTGCAGACACATGCACATTTGTGGCCTGCTGAAGGTCATTTTGCAGGGCTCTGGCAGTACTCCTCCTGTTCCTCCTTGCACAAAGGCTGAGGTAGCGGTCCTGCTGCTGGGTTGTTGCCCTCCTATGGCCCCCTCCACGTCTCCTGGTGTACTGGCCTGTCTCCTGGTAGTGCCTCCAGTCTCTGGACACCTTTATTGAGTGTGTCTTCTGTTGTGAATTCTGCTTTTGGGCTCCCTCCGGTGGTTGTAGATGGTAATGCAGTTGTCCCTGGGCTGCAGTCTTGGACAGGTGTATCTACTGATTGCAATTCTGACTGGGGTATTTAGGTTTGCAGGACTCATTGGCCCTTTCCAGTTGTCAATGTTTCTTGGGAAGTGTTGGATCTTTGTCTGGCTTCTCCTGCTTAGCTGCCAATTCAGCAAAGATAAGTATCTGTTTCTTTTTCTGTGGCACACAAGCTGTGTGCTTATATTCTGTGCTATTCATTTGTTCTCTCTTGTCCAGCTTAGACTGTGTCAGTGTTTTCTCAGTCTTGTTGGATTCTCTAGAGTTGCAGATATACGCTCTACATCTTTAGTTAGATGGTGGAGTTTTTGTATTTTCTGTGGATATTTTTGGAAGGATTTTAATACTGATCGCTTAGTATCCTGTCCTATCCTTTCCTATTTTAGCTAGAGTGGCCTCTTTTGCTAAATCCTGTTTCCTGCCTACGTGTGTCTTTTCCTCTACTACTCACAGTCAATATTTGTGGGGGGCTGCCTATCCTTTGGGGTTCTGCTCTGAGGCAAGGTAGAATTCCTATTTCCATCTATAGGGGTATTTAGTCCTCCGGCTGTGTCGAGGTGTCTAGGATTTGTTAGGCACACCCCACGGCTACTTCTAGTTGCGGTGTTAAGATCAGGATTTGCGGTCAGTATAGTTACCACCTACTCCAGTGAAAGTTTTCATGCTGCTCCAAGGTCACCTGATCATAACAGTCTTCATAATTGCCAATAATTTCCATCTGTTGTCTATTCCATTTGCACAACAGAATGTGAAATTGATTGTCAAACAGTGTTCCTTACTAAGTGGACAGTTTGATTTCACAGGAGTTTGATTTACTTGGAGTTATATTCTGCTGTTTAAGTGTTCCCTTTATTTTTTTGAGCAGTGTATAGAACTTTTCTAAACGTATAATTCCATAAGGTGCTACTGTTGTGTTTATTTTAAACACAGAATTAGTATAGATAAAAACGTCAGTTTGCTGTGCAAACATAAGCCCTCCCTCACCAGCCCCATGAATAGAAAACTCAACATTTTATGAGTCTTGGACAACGACGACACAAAGCAATATTCTAATTTTTTTATCATATAAATATGGTGTGTATTTCTTCTCCCTGTATGACGCTGACCAATCACAAGCAGGCAACAATTCTCAAAGGAAAAAACATGCCTACCCCATTGCTTTATAGATTTCACTGAGAGAGATGTAATGATATAGCTCTGATCTCCTGGTCTAACCTCCTGCATGAGACAGTTTGGAGGGAGTTGCACTGCAGCTGAGTTTGACTGTGCCAAATTACAAACACTTCTATCAGCTCTGCTCCTCTCCTAGAACTGCCAGTTTTGCTGTACTGCCTGTGTCCCACACTGCCTATCTGGATATGACAGCTAAAAGTGTCAGTATCACACATAGTCATGATAGAAAGTGTTGGCATCCTTGAAATTGTTCCAGAGAATGAAGTATTTCTCCGAGAAAATTATTGAAATTACCCATGTTGTATTATACACATTGATTTCCTTTGTGTGTATTGGAACATCACAAAAAAAGAAGAAAAGGCAAATTTAACAAAATTTCACACTAAATCCCAAAAATGGGCTAGACAAAATTGTTGGACCCTTTCCACAATTGTGGGTAAACAATTTTGTTTCTAGCATATGATGCTCGTTCAAACCCACCTGAATCAATTGGTGCTGTTCCATTAATTCTAGAAGTTTTTATTTTATCTTTTCTGTGCCACTACACTCCAATTATTCCGCTAAACTCCAACAATAAAGAGTACCCAACGTGCAATTTTTTTTTCCTTCAACTAACTGAGCATATATATTACAGTACTTCTCTGTGCACATAGCCTTTTTCTCCTCTATGACATTGTCCAATCAAAACATGACTGTGTCATAGAGGGAAATAAGAAAACACCCACAGAGTAGATTACAATTGGGTCCTTCAGAGATGAGGTTTGTCTCACATGAACACGCATAGAGCTCCGCAGTCACAGTGTCTTTTTCTGCTACTGTAGCACTGGAGTACAGTAGAATAGTAGCCATCACCTGTAATTCAGTTGGGTCCGGCTCTCCTGTTTTGCTGCTCCTCTGTGCTTGGTAACTCCAATAGCAGAAAGAAAAGTTGTGACAGCGGAGTGCTCAGTTTGTTTAGGAGATCAAGCTGCAGGTTGTGACCTTCTCTGTGGGCACTTGTTTTTCCCCCTCTATGATGTGTTAAATGTTTTGATTAACCAGCATCATAGAGGAGAAAAAGCAAAAACACACAAAGAAGCAGAAGTTCTGTGGTATACACAAAGTTGGCTAAAGAGAAAATTTGCATATTGGGCATCTTTAATTATAGGCGAACATGACTTAAAAAAGGGCATAAAAAAATAAGGTCCCAAAATTAGTAGAGCAGCAGTCCTTAAGTGGTACTCTGGTTAAATGAAAAAAATCCTTTTAAAATAAGTATTTGCCAATAGTACAATACTAGGTAGTGAGTATCTACCCTGTTTAATGTATTGCAGAGCTACTGGTGTAATAAGGTACATTTTAACTCATGTCTAAATCCTAAGAAATTAATGATAGTTACTATATCACTTCTTTAACAGATACTTTTGGTGCCATACAGAACAGAAGTCAAAGGTCTTCATTTATAGTAAACATTTAAAGGAGTATTCCCAGAACTGAAAGATATCCAGTGTCCATAAGATAATTCACTGATCACTAGGGGTCCTACCACTGAGATGCCCAGCAGTCCAGTCCAACCTCTGCTCCATTGATTGTCTACAAGACTGTGCTAGGAAGATAAATATAGGGCCTGGCAGTTATTTCAGCAGCAGTTTCAGCTATTTCTAGGGATCTTGGGCCTTACATCCTCTGGATAAGGAAAAAGTTCAATTCTGGAAATAAGTCTTTAATGTCATTTGGAGATTTACATTCATTAATGAGCAACTTGTCGGTGACTTTTTTCATCTGACTATTTTACTGCTGGGAGTTTGCTCTATAAAAAAAAGCTTAATCGCAGGCAACTTCCAGATGCATGGAACTTGCATTGAAGTGTACAGCAAGATGGTTGCATGAGACTAGCAACCAGCGATAAAAAATGAAACACATTAGAAACTATTTGTGGCTCTGTATCAGAGTTGTGATAGTCCACAATGCGATAACATGGGAAATCATGACGTGATGTAATGAGATAGTATGTTTTCATTGTAGCATGAAACATGTCACCGTGAAGTCCTTGCCTAATATATTATTCTTGCTTCTCATAGAAATGTTAAAAACGCTTCCTTTTAGGTTGTAACCTATGGATACGTCCCCACAGTGCACATATGCAAGGGATCTGCAGTTCAGAAAATGTACTGCATACTACAATAACAGTGATTTTCAGAAGTCTCAAGCACATACTGCACAGAACATTCTTGTTCAAAACTTTTGTATTTTTATCTTATGGGGCTAATAACTTACAGGCAGGTAGTTGCTAACTACATGCCTGTTCTGCCCAGTGCCGATCTCTGCCAGCTCAGAACAGTCACAAACCATTCCTGATGTTAATTCTACAGCTTCTGTTGACGTCGCGTCAGCATATTTCCTTCCGTTCTGCTCTGTCCATGGGACATCTTTGCAAATATCTGTATTGGAGAGCCATCTCCCTGTTGCCTAACGGCGGGGAGGCGGCTGGTAATCCATATGATATCAGCAGTGACTCCCCATCAACAGAGCAGACTGAAAGAAGAAGAGCTGCTCTGCGGATGTGAGGCCAAATGAAGAAGCAGAATCGTAAGCAAGAACAGTCTGTGATCGCTTGGAATTGGCAGAGATCGGCCACAGGCAGAACAACCAATTAGCAACTACTTGTCTGAAAATTCTTCGCTTCGTAAGAAAAAAAAAAAATACAAAAGTCCCGGATAACACCTTCACTGTCTTCATTACCGTCGACCACTAGGGATCCTAAAGCAAATCCCTTCACTGCTATAGAACACCAAGTACATTGACATTAACCGCTACACGGCCTTATATATTACAGCCCTATGCAATAGTTGTTTGATGCTGTCCTGCATCACCGGTTTAGGCCTGTTCAACTCATGTCAGCGGTATATGTCAGTCCTCAGTAGTCATGACAGGTCTGACAACCTCTGATTATAACTGTCATCCACATCATGTTCGTGTCAGAGGAAGCACTCCAAGTTCTCCAATTTTGTCACATGTTTAGTTCATCCTCTGAAAGTGCTCAACTACGAGAGCTCAGTGCAGCACCTCGCCCTGATGAATGGAACGGATCGTAGGACAGCGCCATTTTAATGTAGATTTTCTCCTTTCACCAGAGTGCTACCTATGACGGACATGATCTGGATGCAAATTATAACCCCTAGCCTGCTCTGACTTTACTTAGATAAATAATCATGACCTGAGAGGTTCCCTTTAAGCAGTGTCAGACTTTACCAGCGGAGCACAGTTATCTCTAAACAAATGCACCCACAAATGAGGATGGAAATATTTTGGTAGCAATCCCTACAAGATACCTGATTGTATAAACACATGTTCCACAGATAACATGGCTGCCACAGGAACAAGAACATCTTCACACCCAAAAGAGGTTGCTTTAATGAGAGCACAGGCCAAATTTGGAGATAAAGGAAATTCAATGATGAAACGTCCAAGATCTGTAACATTGCCGCTCCT
Organism: Ranitomeya imitator; assembly: GCF_032444005.1. Taxonomy (NCBI): domain Eukaryota; kingdom Metazoa; phylum Chordata; class Amphibia; order Anura; family Dendrobatidae; genus Ranitomeya; species Ranitomeya imitator. The sequence continues at coordinate 417,774,306 of NC_091284.1, read as the reverse complement.
TTATTAAAGAGAAAATAAAAAATGTGGTCAATTCTGACAGATTGACATCAGTGATGAGCGTACGTGCTCGGATAAGGTGTACGAGCATGCTCGTATGCTAACCGAGTGTCCTTGAAAAATAGGTTTGAGTCCTGCAGCTGTTTGGTTGCAATCCCCCCTGCATGTGTTGCGGCTGTCTAACAGGTGAGATGCAGCCACGGGACTCAAACCAATTTTTGCAGCACACCAAAGACAATTGGTTAGCACACGAGTATGTTCGGATAATATCTTATCCAAGCATGTTTGCTCATCACTAATTGCCACATATGAATGAGAAAATGAAAAATAACTCTTCAATGGGAAATAAATGTACTGCGAACCCTTCCAGGTATATCGGTGTTGTCTCTGTGTCAAAAACCATTTGCTAATATTTACACAGCTTCAAGATATGAAATCAAGAACAAATGGTATAAACACAACATCTGCAGAAAACAATAAAGTATTTAAGGGGAACCTGACAGGTCTCCCGCACCCCCAGCAATTGTGCCCACCTATGTAAATTCCCTGTCTAATAGTCCTTTTATTACGCTGGACCCATAAACAGATCTTTAGAAAAAGTATTTCTACAGTCCGTTTAGGATATGTAAATGAACCCTTTAACTAGTTGATGGGGCGTTAGCTTACCCAGGCTAGACCACCTTAGTCTCATGTACTTCCAATCATGCGCAGTGCTCCTCTCTAAAGCCAGGATATATGTACACCCACTACAGATTATCATCACTGTCCCCACTGGGACTCCCACTCTAAATTCCCTATCAGTATGTCTTTGGAGTGTGGGAGGAAACCGGAGAACCCGGAGGAAACACACTCAAACACGGGGAGAAAATACAAACTCCTGGCAGATGTTGTCCTTGGTGGGACTTAAACCCAGGATCCCAGCGCTGCAAGGCTGCCGTTTTAACCACTGAGTGACCATGCTGCCCTGTCATATCATAAATCCATATATGATATCACATATCAATATCCTATATAAAATAAATGGGCTTCAGAAATACTTTTTCTAAAGATCGGTTTATGTGTCTAATATAATAATGGGACTGTAGGCAGGGAATTTAGATAGGTGATCACAATTGGTGGTGGTTCTGAGAGCACACGGGACCTGTGTGGTTCCCTATAAACTGTATTAATAAGACATTGCAAGCTGTAATGTTAACCCCTTTGTAACGTCGGACGGGATAGTAAGTCCAATGTCAGAAGCCCCGCAAAAGGAGCTATTAACTAGTGAAATGTCGCTCAAACTCTGACAGCGGCATTTAACGAGCGGTTCCGGCCATCGGGCCAGAAATACGCGCACCGCTGACCTCGGTCACGTGATAGGGGATCAGCAGTGCATCGGAATGACAACTAGAGGTCTCCTTGAGACCTCTATGGTTGTTGATGTAGGATTACCATGAGCGTCACCTGTGGTCAGCACTCATAGCAATGCAGTAATTCTGCTACATAGGGGCGATCTGAGCATCGCCTCTATGTAGCAGAGCCGATCAAGTTGTGGCAGCTTCTAGCCTCCCATGGAGACTATTGAAGCATGCCAAAAGTAAAATAAAAAAAGTGATTAAAAATATGAAAAAAATAAAAAATATATAAACGTTTAAATCACCACTAGTGATGAGCGAATATACTCATTACTTGAGATTTCCCTAGCACGCTCGGGGGTCCTCCGAGTATTTTTTAGTGCTCGGAGATTTAGTTTTTATTGCCGCAGCTGAATGATTTACATCTGTTAGCCAGCAGAAGTACAAGTGGGGATTCCCTAGCAACCATTCAGCTGCGGCAATAAAAACTAAATCTCCAAGCACTAAAAAATACTCGGCGGTCACCTGAGCGTGCTCGGGAAATCTCGAGTAACGAATATATTCGCTCATCACTAATCACCACCCTTTCGCCCATTTCAAAATAAAACAATAAAAATAAAATCAAACAGATATATTTGGTATCGCCGAGTTCAGAATCGCCCGATATATCAATAAAAAAAAAAAATTAACCTGATCGCTAAACGGAGTAGCGACAAAAAAACAAAAAAATCGAAACACCAGAACTACGTGTTTTTTTTATCACCGCGACATTGAATTAAAATGCAATAACGGGAGATCAAAAGATCGTATCTGCACAAAAATGGTATCAATAAAAACGGCAGCTCGGCACGCAAAAAATAAGCTCTCACCCAATCTGAGATCACGAAAAATGGAAACGCTACAAGTGTCGGAAAATGGCGCAATTTTTTTTTTTTTTTTTTTTTAAGCTAACTTTGGAATTCTTTTTCACCACTTAGATAGAAAAGAACCTAGACATGTTTGGTGTCTATAAACTCAAAATGAACTGGAGAATCATAATGGCATGTCAGTTTTATCATTTAGTGAACCTAGCAAAAAAGCCAAACAAAAAACAAGTGTGGGATTGCACTTTTTTTTTGCAATTTCACAGCACTTGGAATTTTTTTCCCGTTTTCGAGTACACGACATGGTAAAACCAATGGTGTCAATAAAAAGTACAACTCATTCCGCAAAAAATAAGCCCTCACATGGCCATATTGACAGAAAACTAAAAAAGTTATGGCTCTGGGAAAGAGGGGAGCGAAAACAAAAAAAAGCTCCGGTCATGAAGGGGTTAATAATAGATGTTAATAAGCCTATATTAGTTAGAAAGTTTATCACCTGTCAATTGCACTGCATTGATAGAGCTTCCTAAGGGCTTCTAAAATAAATCTCTCTTCAGGTGGATCCAAGTAGGGGAACCTGTGGATAACATTAGACGTCAATAATGCAAAACAGAGGGAGAAGGCAACAGCGGGACCGCACGAGAGAGAGCAAGATCACAAGAGAGAAAGAGCACAAGCGCGCAAGAGAGAGCATAAGAAAAAGTAAAAGCACGAGAGCGCGTGCGATAAAGTGCGAGAAAGCAAAAGAGCGAGCAAGCAAGAGAGTGAGTGCAGAAAAGAGCGAGTACACAGCCACGAGAGAGACAACCTATCTAGATGTGAGGTGAGCACCTTAACCCCTTAAGGACCAAGCCAATTTGTAGGTTAATGACCAGGCCTAAATTTTGAAATCTGACCACTGTCTCTTTATGTGGTTATAACTCATCAACGGATCCTGCTGATACGGAGATTGTTTTTTCGTGACATATTGTACTTTATGATAGTGGTAAAATTTCTTCAAAATTACTTGTGTTCATTTGTAAAAAAAAAAAAAAATATATAAATTTGGCAAGAATTGTAAAAATTTCACAATTTTCTAATTTTTTATGTTTATGCACCTAAATCAGAGTGTTATGCCACACATTTCCCACATGTCTACTTTACATAAGCACAACTTTGGAAACATATTTTTTTTGTGTTAGGAAGTTGTAAGGGTTAAAAATTGACCAGCAATTTCTCATTTTTCCAATAAAATTTACAAAACCATTTTTTTTAGGGACCACCTCACATTTGAAGTGACTTTGGGGGCCTATATGACAGAAAAAAAACAAAAGTAAAACCATTTGTAAAAACTGCAGCCCTCAAGGTGTTCAAAACCATATTCAAGAAGTTTATTAACCCTTCAAGTGCTTCAGAAGAACTGGAGCAATGTGGAAGAAAAAAATGAACATTTAACGTTCTTCACAAAAATTTTACTTCGGACACAATTTTTTTTATTTTCTCAAGGGTATCAGGAGAAAATTAACCACAATATTTGTTGTGCAATTTCTCCAGAGTACGCCGATACCCCATGTGTGGAGAAAGACCACTGTTTGGGCACACAGCAGGGTTCAGAAGGGAAGGGTACCATTTGAGGTTTTCAAAGCAAAATTAGCTGGAATCGAGAGCGGACGCCATGTCATGTTTGGAGAGCCCCTGATGTGCCTAAACAGTGGAAATCCCCAAGAAATGACCGTGTTTTAGAAACTAGACCCCTCAAGGGACTTATCTAGATGTTTATTGAGCACCCTGAACCCCCAAATGCTTCATATAAGTTTATAACATAGCGTTGTGAAAATTAAAAATCAAATTTTTTCAACAAAAATCATCTTTTAGCACCAAATTTTTTATTTTAACAAAGGTAGCAACAGAAAATGGACCCCAAAAATTGTTGTGCAATTTCTGCTGAGTACGCCAATACCCCATGTGAGGAGGAATACCACTGTTTAGGTACACGGCAGGACCCGGAAGGGAAGGAACAAGGTTTGACTTTTTTAACACAAAATTGGTTGGAATCGAGAGCCGACGCCATGTCACTTTTGTAGGGCCCCTGATGTGCCTAAAAAGTGGAAACCACAGAGAAAAAAGAGCCAGGGGGCACTACCAGTGGGCAGAAGACCAATCACAACCTATGAGGTAAGTATGAACAGGGGTGCAACCCGATGCACAGCAACAAAATGTATCAAGAGAGCAAGAGAAAGAGCCATGCATATAGAGTGCACTCCCAAAATACAGTCAAATTACAAAATTGCAAAAATTTATTGAAGAAGACAGGAAACACAATAAAAGCATATTAAAACACAAACACCGCCACCACTGGTCCTATGATAAATCAGCATATAGAGACGACCTTAGGGCAAGCCTTGTCCTAAGGAAGCCCCCACACTACTTCGGTCCCGGGACCATTCCCCCCTTGACGGCTGACACCACGTACTGGACCGCCTGACATGGTGATCTTTTCTCTACATGCAGCTTCTCGGCTTTACCTTTCGGCATAGGTTCTTTCCTTATTTTTTCATTGTGATGACGTGTGAACCCTAAGCGTCTCCATACTATTTATTGGGCTGATATTTCTACTATATTTGTAGCCTTGCTTCCTTACACTTAGGAGTCGCTTCTAAGATGGTTCCTACTTACTTTTTGCTGTTATTCATTAGGCTTATTGGGTCCCTATAGCTAGCATCAGCTTCTTTATCTATACAGGGGCACCCCTCTACTACATTTTTTCTGGGACGCCCAGACTATGCCTATTGCCTCATTTTGTATTTTTATACATGAACTAGCCATTTTCTGTGCATATGTGTGATATTACTTGTGACACATTTTTGTGCCCTAAGGACGTCTCTATATGCTGATTTATCATAGGACCAGTGGTGTTGTTGTTTGTGTTTTAATATGCTTTTATTGTGTTTCCTGTTTTCTTCAATAAATTTTTGCAATTTTGTAATTTGACTGTATTTTGGGAGTGCACTCTATATGCATGGTTCTTTCTCTTACTCTCTTGATAAATAGTGGAAACCCCCCACAAGTAATACCATTTTGGAAACTAGACCCCTCAAGGACTTATGACTTATCTAGATGTATGGTGAGCTTCTTTAAACACCAGGTGCTTTATACAAGTTTATAACAGAGCTAAGAAAATTGAAGAAAACAAAATCAAATTTTTCCAGCAAAATTTTTCTTTTAGATCCAAATTTTTTATTTTATCAAAGGTAACAGGAGAAAATGGACCTTACTTGTGTGGGAACGGACACCCTGCCATGACTAGCTATGCCCGTCATTGGACGTTAAGGGGTTAAAGCGCCAAAAATCTAATTTTTCCCACAAAAATATTATTTAGCCCAATTTTTATTTTCACAAGGACAGCAGGAGAAAAGCGACCCTCAAAATTGTTGTGCAATTTCTCCTGAGTCCACCGATACCTCATATGTGGGGGTAAACTACTGCTTAGGCTCACGTCAGAGCTCAGGAAAGGTGTGACGTTTTGGAATGGAGACTGATGGAATGATCTGCCAGTGTCATGTTTAATTTGAGAGCCCCTGATGTGCCTAAACAGTGGAAAACCCCCACAAGTGACACCATTTTGAAAGTTAGACCCCTCAAAAAATGTATCTAGATGTGTGGTGAGCACCTTGAACACCCAGCTGCTTCACAGAAGTTTATAACGCAGAACCATGAAAATAAAAGAAAAAAAAAGAAAAAATTTTCCCTAAAAATGTTATTTTAGCCCCAATTATTTATTTTCACAAGGATCGCAGGAGAAAATGGACCGTAAGACTAAGGCCGGTTTCACATTTGCGGTTGTGTCCGCAGCGTTTCTTCCGCATATATCCGCATGCGTTGTGTATTCCTATATTTAACATTAGGGACACATGCGTCTGCGATCGTTTGCTTCTTGCCGCGTTTGACGACACATGCGTCGTTTCGTCATCTGCGGTTTTGCGCGGAAATTCAACATGTAGAAATTTTTAGAGGCATCAATTTGCCACCTATAAAAGTATGCGGTCGATTGCGTAAGGAATGCACCAAAAAAAAACGCATTGCTGTCTATGTGAACGCATGCGTTTGCTTGCGTTCGTAAAAGCATGCGTTGCACCAGAGAAAAACATGTCTAGACACTGATAAGCCACCCGCCACATACAAAGTGATAAAGGGAGGTAGTGGACATTTGCAGGTCACTACTCAGCAGACAGCCAAGCAGAACAGACGGACCACAGCAGACAGCCAAGCAGAGCATACAGACCACAGCACCTTTGAGAAAACAAGCCTCTGAACAATGTGAGTATATCCTAGCCAATGCCTTTATTTTCTATTTTCTGTCTCTACATGTCCTAATTTCTGCCATATCTTTCTTTCTGCATGCATCAGAATGTCTTATTCTTTTGATGAGGAGCAACGTCCTGGGCCTTCCAAAGAAGAACATGTCAGTGAAGTGAGTACTCACCCCCTCAGATTGGTAAGTATTCACTGTCAAATCTACACATATGACAATTTTTTGTTTTTCATTTTTTTTAGAGCACTTCTACTGTGGCAGAGACTGGGCAGGAACAGCGGAGTCACAGTCGGGTGGCAAGGCGGCAGCGTGTACGTATACAAGGATGATTGCTGTATCCTCACTGTTGTATTCTTTAATCTTCCTTTCTGTACTTTACTCTTTCTTTTTAATTCTCTTCTGGACTACTATAGTATCTTTACTTTCCTTATTCATGCCATTTCTCAGCCTCTGTTTTCTTTCTTTACCTTATGTTAATGTATCCAACATTAAAGTCTTTATTTAATTTTTAGGTTCCAGAACGGGATGAAGACCTCATAGAAAATGACCTCCTCATCTCCCTGGTCCAGGAGCGAGTCCTGCTGTGGGACACCCGGGATCCACTGCACTCAAACAACATGACGATCAGGCGCCTATGGAATGAGGTGACCAAAGCGATGTGGGATGGCTGGGACAACGCCCCGACTCGGGTCTGAAATGCGTTTGGTAAGTATTGCACTGCAGTGTGAAGCAGCAGAGACCTTGGCCATGCTCACTCAACTGTGTGTGATGAAAGAAACTCTCAGGAGTTTCTCTCATCACACACAGTTGTGTGAGCATGGGCAAAAGTCCATTTTCTGACCATTATGTTTTGTTTTTGTTTTTTTAACCCCTTCATGACCCAGCCTATTTTGACCTTAAAGACCTTGCCGTTTTTTGCAATTCTGACCAGTGTCCCTTTATGAGGTAATAACTCAGGAACGCTTCAACGGATCCTAGCGGTTCTGAGATTGTTTTTTCGTGACATATTGGGCTTCATGTTAGTGGTAAATTTAGGTCAATAAATTCTGCGTTTATTTGTGATAAAAACGGAAGTTTGGCGAAAATTTTGAAAATTTCGCAATTTTCACATTTTGAATTTTTATTCTGTTAAACCAGAGAGATATGTGACACAAAATAGTTAATAAATAACATTTCCCACATGTTTACTTTACATCAGCACAATTTTGGAAACATTTTTTTTTGTTAGGAAGTTATAAGGGTTAAAATTTGACCAGCGATTTCTCATTTTTACAACGAAATTTACAAAACCATTTTTTTTAGGGACCACCTCACATTTGAAGTCAGTTTGAGGGGTCTATATGGCTGAAAATACCCAAAAGTGACACCATTCTAAAAACTGCACCCCTCAAGGTACTCAAAACCACATTCAAGAAGTTTATTAACCCTTCAGGTGCTTCACAGCAGCAGAAGCAACAAGGAAGGAAAAAATTAACATTTAACTTTTTAGTCACAAAAATTATCTTTTAGCAACAATTTTTTTATTTTCCCAATGGTAAAAGGAGAAACTGAACCACGAAAGTTGTTGTCCAATTTGTCCTGAGTACGCTGATACCTCATATGTGGGGGTAAACCACTGTTTGGGCGCACGGCAGGGCTTGGAAGGGAAGGAGCGCCATTTGACTTTTTGAATCAAAAATTGGCTCCACTCTTTAGCGGACACCATGTCACGTTTGGAGAGCCCCCGTGTGCCTAAAAATTGGAGCTCCCCCACAAGTGACCCCATTTTGGAAACTAGATGCCCCAAGGAACTTATCTAGATGCATAGTGAGCACTTTGAACCCCGAGGTGCTTCACAAATTGATCCGTAAAAATGAAAAAGTACTTTTTTTTCACAAAAAAATTCTTTTAGCCTCAATTTTTTCATTTTCACATGGGCAACAGGATAAAATGGATCCTAAAATGTGTTGGGCAATTTCTCCTGAGTACGCCGATACCTCATATGTGGGGGTAAACCACTGTTTGGGCACATGGTAAGGCTCGGAAGGGAAGGAGCGCCATTTGACTTTTTGAATGAAAAATAATTTCCATCGTTAGCGGACACCATGTCGCGTTTGGAGAGCTCCTGTGTGCCTAAACATTGGCACTCCCCCACAAGTGACCCCATTTTGGAAACTAGACCCCCCAAGGAACTTATTTAGATGCCTAGTGAGCACTTTAAACCCTCAGGTGCTTCACAAATTGATCCGTAAAAATGAAAAAGTACTTTTTTTTCACAAAAAAATTCTTTTCGCCTCAATTTTTTCATTTTCACATGGGCAGTAGGATAAAATGGATCATAAAATTTGTTGGGCAATTTCTCCCGAGTACGCCGATACCTCATATGTGGGGGTAAACCACTGTTTGGGCACACGGCAGGGCTCGGAAGGGAAGGCGCGCCATTTGACTTTTTGAATGGAAAATTCGCTCCAATTGTTAGCGGACACCATGTCGCGTTTGGAGAGCCCCTGTGTGCCTATGCATTGGAGCTCCCCCACAAGTGACCCCATTTTGGAAACTAGACCCCCCAAGGAACTTATCTAGATGCATATTGAGCACTTTAAACCCCCAGGTGCTTCACAGAAGTTTATAACGCAGAGCCATGAAAATAAAAAATAATTTTTCTTTCCTCAAAAATGATTTTTTAGCCTGGAATTTCCTATTTTGCCAAGGATAATAGGAGAAATTGGACCCCAAATATTGTTGTCCAGTTTGTCCTGAGTACGCTGATACCCCATATGTGGGGGTAAACCACTGTTTGGGCGCACGGCAGGGCTCGGAAGGGATGGCACGCCATTTGGCTTTTTAAATGGAAAATTAGCTCCAATCATTAGCGGACACCATGTCACGTTTGGAGAGCCCCTGTGTGCCTAAACATTGGAGATCCCCCAGAAATGACACCATTTTGGAAACTAGACCCCCAAAGGAACTAATCTAGATGTGTGGTGAGGACTTTGAACCCCCAAGTGCTTCACAGAAGTTTATAACGCAGAGCCATGAAAAAAAAAAAAAAAAATTCTCAAAAATGATCTTTTAGCCTGCATTTTTTTATTTTACAAAGGGCAACAGGAGAAATTTGACCCCAAAAGTTGTTGTCCAGTTTCTCCTGAGTATGCTGATACCCCATATGTGGGGGTAAAGCACTGTTTGGGCACATGCCGAGGCTCGGAAGTGAAGTAGTGACGTTTTGAAATGCAGACTTTGATGGAATGCTCTGTGGGCATCACGTTGCGTTTGCAGAGCCCCTGATGTGGCTTAACAGTAGAAACCCCCCACAAGTGACCCCATTTTGGAAACTAGACCCCGAAAGGAACTTATCTAGATGTGTGGTGAGCACTTTGAACCCCAAAGTGCTTCATAGAAGTTTATAATGCAGAGCCGTGAAAATAATAAATACGTTTTCTTTCCTCAAAAATAATTATTTAGCCCAGAATTTTTTATTTTCCCAAGGGTTACAGGAGAAATTGGATCCCAAAAGTTGTTGTCCAGTTTCTCCTGAGTACGCTGATACCCCATATGTGGGGGTAAACCACTGTTTGGGCACATGCCGAGGCTCGGAAGTGAAGTAGTGACGTTTTGAAATGCAGACTTTGATGGAATGCTCTGTGGGCGTCACGTTGCGTTTGCAGAGCCCCTGATGTGGCTTAACAGTAGAAACCCCCCACAAGTGACCCCATTTTGGAAACTAGACCCCGAAAGGAACTTATCTAGATGTGTGGTGAGCACTTTGAACCCCCAAGTGCTTCACAGAAGTTTATAATGCAGAGCCGTGAAAATAATAAATACGTTTTCTTTCCTCAAAAATAATTATTTAGCCCAGAATTTTTTAATTTTCCCAAGGGTAACAGGAGAAATTTGACCCCAATATTTGTTGTCCAGTTTCTCCTGAGTACGGTGATACCCCATATGTGGGGGTAAACTACTGTTTGGGCACATGCCGGGGCTCGGAATTGAAGCAGTGACGTTTTGAAATGCAGACTTTGATGGAATGCTCTGCGGGCGTCACGTTGCGTTTGCAGAGCCCCTGATGTGCCTAAACAGTAGAAACCCCCCACAAGTGACCCCATTTTGGAAACTAGACCCCGAAAGGAACTTATCTAGATGTGTGGTGAGCACTTTGAACCCCCAAGTGCTTCATAGAAGTTTATAATGCAGAGCCGTGAAAATAATAAATACGTTTTCTTTCCTCAAAAATAATTATTTAGCCCAGAATTTTTTATTTTCCCAAGGGTTACAGGAGAAATTGGACCCCAAAAGTTGTTGTCCAGTTTCTCCTGAGTATGCTGATACCCCATGTGTGGGGGTAAACCACTGTTTGGGCACACGTCGGGGCTCAGAAGGGAAGTAGTGACTTTTGAAATGCAGACTTTGATGGAATGGTCTGCGGGCGTCACATTGCGTTTGCAGAGCCCCTGGTGTGCCTAAACAGTAGAAACCCCCCACAAGTGACCCCATTTTAGAAACTAGACCCCCCAAGGAACTTATCTAGATATGTGGTGAGCACTTTGAACCCCCAAGTGCTTCACAGACGTTTACAACGCAGAGCCGTGAAAATAAAAAATCATTTTTCTTTCCTCAAAAATGATGTTTTAGCAAGCATTTCTTTATTTTCACAAGGGTAACAGGAGAAACTGGACCCCAGTAATTGTTGCGCAGTTAATCCTGAGTATGCTGGTACCCCATATGTGGGGGTAAACCACTGTTTGGGCACACGTCGGGGCTCGGAATTGAGGGAGCACCATTTGACTTTTTGAATACGAGATTGGCTGGAATCAATGGTGGCGCCATGTTGCGTTTGGAGACCCCCTGATGTGCCTAAACAGTGGAAACCCCTCAATTCTAACTCCAACACTAACCCCCCCACACCCGTAACCCTAATCCCAACTGTAGCCATAACCCTAATCACAACCCTAACCCCAACACACCCCTAACCCTAATCCCAACTGTAGCCATAACCCTAATTCCAACCCTAACCCTAAGGCCATGTGCCCACGTTGAGGATTTGTGTGAGATTTTTCAGCATCATTTTTGAAAAATCCGCGGGTAAAAGGCACTGCGTTTTACCTGCGGATTTTCCGCGGATTTCCAGTGTTTTTTGTGCGGATTTCACCTGCGGATTCCTATTGAGGAACAGGTGTAAAACGCTGCGGAATCCGCACAAAGAATTGACATGCTGCGGAAAATACAACGCAGCGTTTCCGCGCGGTATTTTCCGCACCATGGGCACAGCGGATTTGGTTTTTCATATGTTTACATGGTACTGTAAACCTGATGGAACACTGCTGCGAATCCGCAGCGGCCAATCCGCACCGTGTGCACATAGCCTAATTCTAAAGGTATGTGCACAAGCTGCGGAAAACGCTGCGGATCCGCAGCAGTTTCCCATGAGTTTACAGTTCAATGTAAACCTACGGGAAACAAAAATCGCTGTACACATGCTGCGGAAAAACTGCACGGAAATGCAGCGGTTTACATTCCGCAGCATGTCACTTCTTTGTGCGGATTCCGCAGCGGTTTTACAACTGCTCCAATAGAAAATCGCAATTGTAAAACCGCAGTGAAATGCGCAGAAAAAAACGCAGTAAATCCGCCATAAATCCACAGCGGTTTAGCACTGCGGATTTATCAAATCCGCAGCGGAAAAATCCGCAGAGGACCAGAATACGTGTGCACATACCGAAACCCTAACCCTAGCCCTAACCCTACCCCTAACCCTACCCCTAACCCTAAACCTACCCCTAACCCTATTCTAACATTAGTGGAAAAAAAAATATTTCTTTATTTTTTTATTGTCCCTACCTATGGGGGTGACAAAGGGGGGGGGGGGGGGTCATTTATTATTTTTTTTTATTTTGATCACTGAGATATAATCTATCTCAGTGATCAAAATGTACTTTGGAACGAATCTGCCGGCCGGCAGATTCGGCGGGCGCACTGCGCATGCGCCCGCCATTTTGGAAGATGGCGGCGCCCAGGGAGAAGACGGACGGAGCCCCGCAGGATCGGTAAGTATGATGGGGTGGGGGGGGACCACGGGGGGGGGGGATCGGAGCATGGGGGGGGGAATCGGAGCGCGGCAGGCGTGGAACGGAGCAAGGGGGGCGTGGAACGGAGCACGGGGGGCTGGAACGGAGCACGGGGGGGTGGAACGGAGCACGGGGGGGTGGATCGGAGTGCAGGGGGGGTGATTGGAGCACGGGGGGGTGATTGGAGCACGGGGGGAGCGGACAAGAGCACGGGGGGGAGCGGAGCACTGGACGGAGGGGAGCCGGAGCAGTGTACCGGCCAGATCGGGGGGCTGGGGGGGCGATCGGTGGGGTGGGGTGGGGGCACATTAGTATTTCCAGCCATGGCCGATGATATTTCAGCATCGGCCATGGCTGGATTGTAATATTTCACCCGTTATAATAGGTGAAATATTACAAATCGCTCTGATTGGCAGTTTCACTTTCAACAGCCAATCAGAGCGATCGTAGCCACGAGGGGGTGAAGCCACCCCCCCCCCTGGGCTATACTACCACTCCCCCTGTCCCTGCAGATCGGGTGAAATGGGAGTTAACCCTTTCACCCGATCTGCAGGGACGCGATCTTTCCATGACGCCGCATAGGCGTCATGGGTCGGATTGGCACCGACTTTCATGACGCCTACGTGGCGTCATGGGTCGGGAAGGGGTTAATAGTGGCCAAAGTCAAAACACGTTGGCGTTCGATGAAGGACCGCTTCAACAAGGACCTGCGTCAAGAGAGCCGTGTTCCCAGTGGTTCAGGAGCAAGGATCCGAAAGTACAAATACCATCGTGTTCTGGCATTTTTAAGATCGGTCCTTGCCCAGAGAACGTAAGTATTTATCCCGTGCATTAGGTTGTGCTGTATTGCCATAATCTGTATGTTTCTATTCCACAGGAGTTGTCGTCTATTTAATTTTTGGTATTAATTTATTTTTTCCTTTTTTCACAGCACATAGAGCACTACTGTTGGCCCAGGTTCTGGAGTAGTCCTTCATCAAACAGCCACGGACCCGTCCCAGCCATCCAGCAGCGCTGCAGCAAGTGGGCCTGCCACACAAACTGGAGACCAGGAAGCTGGTCCACCAGGTCTTCCCCTTTCCCAGTCCTCTGCCAATGCCCCATTTTTTGGGGGCTCCTCCCGGCAGCGGCAGAGGGCATCGGACAGGTCCCTCATGCCCGAGTTTTTACACTTGAGCTCGGTTTTTCACGAAGGACTCATGGCTTTGGGTGACTGAATGGATATTTCCCTTAGCCAGATGAATACACGTATCCAGGAGGTCACCAAAAGCCTTGACCAAGTAAAAGCCAACCTCCAGAGGCCAGCACATCATTTTTTTAACCAAATTGAGCAGGGCATGTCGGAACACCTTACTCCTGATCTCCAGCTGAGTGTCATGCAGGCCTGCAATGCTGCTTACGTGCAGGCTATGCAGCAGAGCCAGTATTTTCAGCAGACAGTGGCAGCATATCCACCTGTGCCTTCACTGTCACGATTAACCTCAATGCCGACCTCTGCTGCATACCACTGCACGGCCACCTCTATTCCTAGCACTGCCGGACACCAGTACAGCACCACCACCATGCCGAGTGTTGTTGGACAGCCCACCGCCACCATCATGACAACCGCTGCTCCTGCTTGGACCTCCTCCACTGACACCACGATGCAGCAGGACCCTGGCATGGCCTTCCATACCTCAACCACCACGATGCAGCAGGACCCTGGCATGGCCTTCCGCTCTACAAGCACTATGGACTCTGGCATGGCTGCACGCTCTACGAGCACTATGGACTCTGGTATGGCTGCACGTTCTACGAGCACTATGGACTCTGGCATGGCTGCACGCTCTACGAGCACTATGGACTCTGGCATGGCTGCACGCTTTACCAGCACTATGGACTCTGGCATGGCTGCACGCTCTACGAGCTCTATGGACTCTGGCATGGCTGCACGCTCTACGAGCACTATGGACTCTGGCACAGTGCAGCCGGACCCTAAAAGGTCACCCACCACGACCATGCCACAACAAATGAGTCCTCCGAGGCTTCCCAGAACACGGCAATCCCAGAAAGTAAAAAAAAAAACAAAAAAAAAACAGCGGACTCTTAGTATTCCTCCCCCTTCACCTCCCAGTGTGTCTGTAATGTCAGGTTTGTCTCACCCATCCAGTGCGTCTCAAGCCTCTCATGTGTTAAGCCCTATCCCCGAACTACCAGACCCCTCAAGTTTCATTGCCCCTTCTCCTGCCACCCCAGCGTCGTCCACTGTTAGCCAGGCCTCACACCCCCCGTTTACATCACTCTACACCAAGCAGGCGCAGTTAAATTTAAAGTTTGTGTAAAAAAAAAAAAAATAATATTATGTTTTGCCCCCAATTATGTGTGGTTTATTGTGTCTTTCGTCGCCATCAACACACACCGTGCGCCAAACACTTAATTTTTTGGCCACATCATAGCTCCAGTAGTTAGCAAATAAATGACTGCAGCTTTGTTTGTCTTTAGTATAGAGATATGAAGTGGGCCAAAAAAATAATTCATGTATTATCTCCATAATCTCTTCCTTTAGTCTGTGACTAGTGTTGCAGACTGAAGAGAAAATGGCGGAAATACAATGCAGAACTATACTCAACAGGTCAGGTGTCCAAAAACTCATTAGTTAGGACACCTGACCTGGTGAGTAGAGAACTGCCTTGTATAACCTCCATTTTCTCGTCTGTGTACGTAATATTCCACACAAAGTGAAGGGACGATGGTGGTCATAAACACGGCATATCTATGCTCACCTGGACATGTGTCAGAAATAGTTAATTCATGAGGCTGTTATACGTGCATCATGAATTCATTATTTCTGACACCTGACTTGATGAGCATAGATCTGTTTTGTATGACAGTCACTGTCTCTTTAGTCTGTGTCCAATGGATACTGCTTAGCAGAACAGAATCAGGACGCAATGACGTCAACAACCTTACCACTAAAGCAACATGGCTGCCGTCACAATAGCAGTATGTGGTCAGTGTTTTACATATATAATATGTATTTGTAAACCAAAACAAGGAGTGAAACAATTAGAGGTAAATTATAATATTAACATAACTAGCACCTCTGCCTTTATCACCCACTCCTGGTTTTGGATTACAAATACTGATATTAAATACAGACCAAATACTGCTAGTTTGAGGACAGCCTTGGTTTGTAGAGGAAATACATAGGAGACACGGTCAAGACAACAAAAAATAAAGTTTATTAATGAGAAATATTATTAACATTTAAGAAAATTACTGGTACAGATTAAATTACAACAGGACATTTACACAACATTGTCCTGCCATGACACACGTCCAATATCAGAATCAAAAAAGGCGGCAAATTGGTCCCGCATGTGACCAACTTCAGCAGTTGACCGCAGCGGGTGATGATGGTAATCGGGCAGTGGGTGTGCAACTGGTTCATCCAGTTCAATGTTGGGTCGCTCCTTAGCCATTATGTAATTGTGCAGAACCACACAGGCTTTGACCACCTCGTCGACGGTCTCCATTTTTAGATTAATGGCTGATGCAAGAATGCGCCATTTTGAGACTAGAATGCCAAAGGTACACTCTACTGTTCTTCGGGCCCTGGTCAGTCTGTAGTTAAAGATCCCTCTAGTGTGGTTCAAGTCCCAACTGGAATATGGCTTCAGTAGGTTTTCACACATCTGAAAGGTCTCATCCCCAACCATAACAAATGGCATCGGTGCACCTTGAGTGTTGGGGAGCGGTTGTGGCCGTGGAAAATTAAACTTTTTGCGATACACACGGCAGCCCATATCAGAGTTCTTAAAAGTCTGGGAATCGTTGCCACGGCCAAAAGCTCCAATGTCCACGGAGATGAAGAGACAGTCCGCATCGGCTATTGCCATGTGCACAACATAAAAATATTTTTTGTAATTGAAGTACTCCGATCCTGTTCTGGCTGGTTTTATAATGTGGATGTGCTTTCCATCAACCGCTCCCAAACAGTTGGGGAAATCACACACACTCCAGAATTTTTCAGCAATTTCAAGCCACATGTCCAAGGTGGGTAGGGGTATAAACTCATCCCGGAGAACATTCCACAAAACCAGACAGGTGTCCGCAACTATTCCAGACAGGGTGGAAATTCCAAGCCGGTATTGGAAGTGGAAGGATGATAAACTCTCTCCGGTTGCCAGTAATCTGGAAGAAAAAAAAAATTACAATCTATTCTATTTATGGTGTGGTTATGCTAAAGACAGAAAGGAAAATACCTCAAAAATACATGTCTGAACACCCAAAATTTGGACTGTCATTGGTTTAGATTTGGAACGTACCTTAATGTAACCAGCAGACGTTCCTCGAGTGGAATCGCTGTACGGAGCTGGGTGTCCTGTCTCCATATGGTTCCTTGGACACGAGCAAGCAAATCCCGGAACAAGTCTTGCGACATCCTTGTATATTCTTGGAATTTCTCCGGGGTGGCATTAAGCTCGCCATACAGAGTGTGATAAGCTCCACGTCTCTCACGTAATTCAATAATGGGGTGTCTCCAAAAACGCCTACGCCGTCTCCTTCTCAATCTTTCGCGATTTCTGTCTTGCTCCCAAGCAAACGCACATGCAAGAAACAGCTTGATGCTTAAATCCAGGTTGAAATAAAAGCTCTCCATGCGAAGATCTATTATGACACAGCATACAGGAGTAAAATCTGAAGATTTCAGCTGTTCAAGGGTCTATATATAGAGATCCCATAATACACGCCCTCTACAGTCCCATTGGCGCTGTCTGGTTATCTAGATTTTTCTCCTGTTAAATTTTTCACCCTGCGCACCAAAAATGCAAACGCAGAAAAAAACGCATAGAAACACGTACAAACGCGGAGTTTAACTGCATGCGTTCCCTGCATGTGTCTAAAAAACGCCGCGTTTGTACGTGTTTCTATGCGTTTTTTCCTGCACTTGCGGATTAAACGCTGCGGATTCTACCACAAATGTGAAACTAGCCTAACTGTGCAATTTCTCCTGAGTACACCAACACCCCATATGTGGTTGAACACTATTTTTGAGGCACATTTTGCTGGACTGGTTGGAGGATGCCATGTCATATTGACAGAGCCCCTGAGGTGCCAAAACAGCAGACTCCCTAATAAGAGAATCGATTTTAAAAACTACAACTCTCAATATATTCAACTAGGGGTGCAGTAATCATATTGACACCACAGGTGGGTTTTATACCATTGGGCAATGAAGAACAAAATAATTACGTTTTTACCACCAAAATTTTGTTTTAGCCCCAGATTTTATATTTTCACACTGGGAAATGGGTTAAAAAAAAATTAAAAAAACGCACCAAAATTTGTACTACAATTTCTGCTGAATCTGGAAATACCCAATATGTGGCTGTACAGTACTGCTTAGCCATACAGTGAGGCTCGGGAGGGATGGAGCGCTATTGGCAAATAACACTCCTTCCCTCCCGAGTCTCGCTGTATGGCTAAGCAGTACTGTTATACAGGAAACATCCTGGAGGGCCGAATTTTCAATAATAGTTTGCGGACTCCACATACAGAGCCCGTAAGTGCTAGAAAAAGAAACCCCCCTCACGTGACCCCATTTAGGAAATTATACCCCTTTGGGAATTTATCTACAGGTGTCATGATGATTTTGACTCCATGGATGTTTTCCAGAAACAAATAGCAGTGGATGTTGCAGAGTGAAAATTGCAAACTGCATTTGTAGTGACCAATATGCTGTAGTGACCAGTACATTGTGCCGAAGCTCATGCACATGTAAATTAGGCGGGCTCTCATCGCTACATATATGCCAAAAATGTGGACACTAACTGCAGTTTAGATAGACACACTGGGGCACATTTGGATTTGGGAGCACAGAATTTGCCTAATTTCTTTTGTGGGGGGCGAGGTACCTTTAGCTTTTTCCAGAGCCTTTGTGCTACTAGTAACGTGGAAGACCCCTATATTTCCGTTAACAGATGATGGACCTGTGTGAACACTTGCTTTTTTGGTGGACTGAATTGAAGCTTTTATTGGGAACATTTTACATAACATCTTGGATGACATTTATCTGGCACTGTACGCTGAGCACTTATGTTGGGGTTTCCCTTTAAGGCTATGTGCACACGTTCAGGAATTCATGCAGAAAATTCCTGTGGAAATCCGGACATTTCTGCCAGATTTTCACATGAAATCCGCATGCGTTTTTTGCGCGGTTTTTGCACATTTTTTGCACGGTTTTTCCCAGACATTTACCAATGAATTAGACAGTGGGAAATACGCAAAAAAAAACGCCAAATTAATGAACAGGTTCATTATTTTTCCGCAATGCGTTTTTCATGCGGAAAAACGCACATCATGTGCACAGAAATTGCGGATTTCATTATAAATGATGGGATGCTTAATGTATGCAGATTGTTTGCGGTTTTATAGCGTTTTTATAGCGCAAAAACGCTAAAAAACCGCAAATAATCTGCAATGTGTGCACATAGCCTAAATCTCCAAGTGATGTAATTCAAAAGAAGCCCCCGAGGGATCCATTCACTATAATGAAGCAGCTGAGGTACTCAGGACTCCGTCTGGTCTCTGTTCACCGTGTAATTTTATTCAGAGGTGTACAAAACGCTGGCCGACGGCACTCTTATGCACTCTTAATAAAAAGGCGGACACTGCCGGATCACAGGTCAGACAGCATCCACAGTGCCTTCATATGCCAGATTATAGGGAAACTTCCGCCAGGGGGTTCTGTCAGAATCACGTATTTCAGAGATGTACACGGAAACCCCAATGTAAGCGCTCAGCGTAGAGCGCAAGATAAATGTGAAGAAAAAGATGAAGAATTGGTTCTATTTATTTTTTACGCTGTTCCTCGTGTGGTATACGTGATTAGACTTCTTTATTCTTAGGGTCGATGCAATTACAGTGATACCAGATTTATATAAGGTTTATATGATTGCCTGTTGTCACACACGAAAATACTTTTTTTTCCCCCAAAAAAAACTAGTTTTTGCATCACCATATTTTGAGAGCTATAATTTTTCCATATTTCTGCTGACAAATTCAGGGCTTGTTTTTACGGGAGTTGATGTTATTGGTACCATTTTCGGGCTCATGATATATTTTGATAGCTTTCTATTCCAATTTTTGGGAGGCAAAATAAACAAAAAACAACAATACAGGATTTTTTTTTTTGGGGGGGGGTGAGTGGAGGGGGGTTATGCCGTTTTTTGTGCGGTAAAATTGATAAAGCAGCTTTATTCTTCAGGTCAGTACAATTACAGCAATACCACATTTATATTTTATTTAGGTTTTGGCGCTTTTACACAATGAAAACTATATTACAGAAAAAATAATTATTTTTGCATCGCTTTATTCTGAGAGCTACAACTTTTTTATTTTTCGGCTAATGGTGCTGTACGGCGGTTTGCTTTTTGTGGGACATGATGACATTTTCAGTGATACCATTTTTTATTTACCATATTTTTAGGACTATAAGATGCACCGGACCATAAGACGCACCCCAAATTTTGGGTGGAAAATAACAGAAAAAAGATTTTTATAAGATGGGGGTCCATCTTACTGTCCGAATTTAAAGGGAACCTGTCACCACTTTTTTGCTCTTCCAGCTAATAATATCATTTAATTGATTGCCAGGTATGCATTCCACATCTACATTTGAAATCCCCCGACACCACATGCATCACCCATAAAAACCTTTTTTATTTGTCCCGCACTGTGTTAATCTATTTGGTCCGGTCCGATGGGCGTTGCCTCTGTTCCCTCACTCCACCCCTCCTCGGCTTGCTGTACGCATGCTTCGCTGTGAATCTCGCAGAGCGTGTACAGACCTCACGCGTGCGCAGTATGCTTTGCCCAATTGCGGGCAAAGCCGAAAAGCAGTATGGCGCATGCGCCCCCATCCTGTCATGTGCTGCTCTCATCCTGCGCCCCCATCCTGTCATGTGCTGCTCCCATCCTGCGCCCCAATCCTGTCATGTGCTGCTCCCATCCTGCACCACCGTTTTCATGTGCTCCGATCCTGCGCCGCCATTGTGTAATGTGCTGCTCCCATCCTGTGCCCCCGTTTTCATGTGCTGCTTCCATCCTGCGCCCCAATCCTGTCATGTGCTCCGATCCTGCGCCGCCATGGTGTAATGTACTACTCCCATCCTGCTCCGTTTTCATGTGCTGCTCCCATCCTGCACCCCAATCCTGTCATGTGCTGCTCCCATCCTTCGCCCCATGCTGTCATGTGCTACTCCCATCCTGCGCCCCCATTCTGTCATGTGCTGCTCCCATCCTGCGCCCCCATCCTGTCATGTGCTGCTCCCATCCATATGCCCTGTACGCTGCTCCATAAAGGTTGATGGCCCCCCCACAATGGAACTTTCACTTTCTACAGTCTGATCGCAGTTATAAGGCATAGCAATGCTATACCTTATAACGGGTCAGTGCAAGTTAGCTAGATTATGCACTGTGCATGATGTAACTAACTTGCTAGTGCCAGGTGACCCAGATGTCATCATGACAACTTTGGGCCACCATGCCAACGATCGGTGCCGATCCAAAGGCAGAGGGGTTTTCTTCCCTCTGCCGATTCCCTAAATGTTGTGATTGCAGCATTTAGGGGGTTAAAGTATCGGGTATCAGCTGCCAGAATCAGCTGACACCTGGTGGAGATCATGTGCGCACAGCCTCTGTGAGCACAAAATTGCCAGAACATATCCATATGTCCAAGGTCGGTAAGTACCAGGCGCCTGGACGCATGGATATGCCTAAGGTCATAAAGGGGTTAAAGCTCTATCATGTAAAGAAGAAGCCATATATCAATCAACACAATAGACTTCTTTGGGCCAAGGCTCAATTAATAATGACTGAGACAAAATTGAAAACTATTCTGTGGTGAGATGAAACAAAATTTGAAATGGAGATTCCTTAGCGCCTGTGACATGGACAGCTTACACATCTTAAAACTTAAGGCACCATCAATGATAGCATTACATAGAGGTTTTAGAACAAAATATGCTACCAGTAAAACAACAATGAACACATGCGGGATCACCAGCGTTCAAAAGCCGGCAGCGCTTTGGACGCAGCAAATATGTGCGGCGTCCAATGCGCTGCCGATTCCTGACCGTGGTAACATACCCTTAAAAGAAAAGACGTTGCTGTAGAATGGTAAAGATGGCTCTGTCCCAGTTTTTAGATGTTTTGCTACCATAAATTTCTAAATGAGTTATTTTTTTCAAATTACCGTATATACTTGAGTATAAGCCGAGATTTTCAGCCCAAATTTTTGGGCTGAAAGTGCCCCTCTCGGCTTATACTCGAGTCACGGTAGCGGTGGGGTCGGCGGGTGAGGGGGAGAGGGCGCTGAGGCATACTTACCTAGTCCCAGCGATCCTGGCGCTCCCCCTGCCATCCCACGGTCTTCTGTGCTGCAGCTTCTTCCCCTCTTCAGCGGTCACGTGAGACCGCTCATTAGAGAAATGAATAAGCGGCTCCACCTCCCATAGGGGTGGAGCCGCCTATTCATTTCTCTAATCAGCGGTGCCGGTGACCGCTGATAGAGGAAGAGGCTGCGGCACAGAAGACCGTGGGACGGCAGGGGTAGCCGGACGTCGGGACCAGGTAAGTATGTCATATTCACCTGTCCGCGTTCCAGCCGCCGGGCGACGCTCCATCTTCCCGGCGTCTATCTGCGCTCTGACTGTTCAGGTCAGAGGGCGCGATGACGCATATAGTGTGCGCGGCGCCGTCTGCTTGATCAGTCAGAGCGGAGAGAGACGCCGGGACCGGACGCTGGGAGCTGCAATCAAGAGAGGTGAGTATGGCTTTTTTTTTTTTATTATTGCAGCAGCAGCAGCGGCGACACAGATTTATATCGAGCATCTATGGGGCAGTATGAACGGTGCAGAGCACTATATGGGGCAGATATGGAGCAATATGAACAGTGCAGAGCACTATATGGGGCAGATATGGGGCAATATGAACAGTGCAGAGCACTATATGGGGCAGATATGGGGCAATATGAACAGTGCAGAGCACTATATGGGGCAGATATGGAGCAATATGAACGGTGCAGAGCACTATATGGGGCAGATATGGGGCAATATGAACAGTGCAGAGCACTATATGGCAGAGCTATGGGGAAATATGAACGGTGCAGAGCACTATATGGCACAGCTATGGGGCAATAATGATCTATTTTTATTTTTGAAATTCACCGGTAAATGCTGCATTTCGACCCTAGGCTTATACTCGAGTCAATAAGTTTTCCCAGTTTTTTGTGGCAAAATTAGGGGGGGGGGTCGGCTTATACTCGAGTATATACGGCAAGTTGAAAAATGTCTGACTCAAATTCTGATCGGTGTTCAATGTTCTGAATAAAATATGGCTGTAAGGGATTTCCAAAACATTTATTGCATTCTTGTTCTTTTTACATTTTACAGTGTCTCAACTTTTTTTTTTAGATTGGGGTTGTAAAAAAATATTAGGAATAAATGGTCCTGAACCTATAATAGTGGTCCTCAAGCTTAAATGAATCAGGACAATATTTACATTAAAGCGGCCACCGTCACATAATAACATTCCAGGGATAATCTTACAACAAGCCTGCCAGTCTAAGGGTACCGTCACACTATACGATTTACCTACGATCACGACCAGCGATATGACCTGGCCGTGATCGTAGGTAAATCGTAGTGTGGTCGCTGGGGAGCTGTCACACAGACAGCTCTCCAGCGACCAACGATGCCGAGGTCCCTGGGTAACCAGGGTAAACATCGGGTAACTAAGCGCAGGACCGCGCTTAGTTACCCGATGTTTACCCTGGTTACAAGCGTTAAACTAAAAAAAACAAACAGCACATACTTACATTCTGGTGTCCGTCAGGTCCCTTGCAGTCTGCTTCCCGCACTCAGTGACTGCCGGCCGTAAAGTGAAAGTGAAAGCACAGCCGCTGTGCTCTGCTTTCACTTTACGGCCGGCAGTCACAGTGCGGGAAGCAGAGACGGCAAGGGACCTGACGGACACCAGAATGTAAGTATGTGCTGTTTGTTTTTTTTTAGTTTAACGCTTGTAACCAGGGTAAACATCGGGTAACTAAGCGCGGTCCTGCGCTTAGTTACCCGATGTTTACCCTGGTTACAAGCGAACGCATCGCTGGATCGCATCGCTAGATCGCTAGATCGGTGTCACACACACCGATCTAGCGATGACAGCGGGAGATCCAGCGATGAAAGAAAGTTCCATACGATCTGCTACGACGTACGATTCTCAGCAGGATCCCTGATCGCTGCTGCGTGTCAGACACAGCGATATCGTAACGATATCGCTGGAACGTCACGAATCGTACCGTCGTAGCGATCGAAATGTTATAGTGTGACGGTACCCTAAGGTACCATAAGTTTAAGGAAACATTGGATTACCTGATTACATCATTTACCTCCAGGCATTTAAGGGTCAGAATGACAGAGGTTAGGCTTGTTCGCTTAATCTCGGGGATCATGTGGTCTGGCATACATTTGTCCCAGAACTCCTCACTGTAAATCCGATGGCATTTTCCAGGAGCTGTCCGACCAGCCCTGCCGGCTCTCTGTACTGCTTCACTTCTTTAGAAAACAAAATAAACATTTTAAAAAATTGCTCATAATATAAAAAGTTACATTATGATATTCATTTTCACTTACTTTGAAATAGGCACAACTTCCAACACATCCAGACCAGCTCTAGGATTATGGTTTAACTGTTTCACAAATCCGCTATCTATTACATACCTGAAAAGAAAAAGATGAAGTTCTCAAATTTTAAATAACAGGGTATATATCTAAAATCTACATTAAGCCATGTTCACTTCACCTTTCAGCTACACATTTGTCATTCTGTCAGGGTTTCTGTCTGAAACCACAAAAAAAACAGGATTCTCGTGTCCCCAAAGGAGCATAGACATAAATTAGCAAATGGATTCCAAAAAAATTCAACTTTGGAGGACTACATTTGAGCTTTTTTTAGTTGTATTCATCTTATAGGTTAGAAACAATAATATAGTATACTGCACTAATATTTCAAACTTCAAGGAAGGATACAACCCCCCAAAAATAAAGCTGAATGCTTGTCACTTCATTTGAAAATGTAAGTCTATGGCTCCACTGATGTAACGTCCAAATCCCATTTTTCAGGGTTTCAGCGGTACATATTTGTGGCCAAGACTAGATGCAAACATGCTCAGATATTTATGGCATATTTACGAGCTATGTCATAAATGTCTGATAGGTGAAGGACTTATATATACACACACGGCTATATACACCCCTGTTAAAGTGCAAAGTGTTTTTTTCCATGTAAATAAAAAATGCACCAAAGACGGTCATTTCAGAATTTTTTCCACTTTTCATGGCACACAAAACTGAATTTTTTTTGTGTTGAAAATTAACAACTAAAAAAATGGGGTTCCATAAATAAAGACACCCTTAATTTTTTGAAGTAACTTTGAATTTTCTTCAGCATTCAGTCTTCATGGGTAGGAATCTATTAGTATGACACATCTAGAACTGCCAATCTTTACCCACTAGTCCTTGCAGTAGTGTTCCAAATCTGCCAGATGATGAAGGCATCCCCTATGTTCAGCTCTTTTCAGGTCAACCCACAGATTTCAAATTGGATTTGGGTCTGGGCCATTCTGAACATGTAATTTACATCTGGGGAAGCCATTCTTTTGTTGATTTGAATGTATGCTACTGTCATTCTGAAAGTTGGAATCCCTTTTCAGCTTCAACTTTGTAGCAGAGGCTTGAAGGTTTTAAAGCAAAATTGACATACATTTTGAACTGTTCATATTCCCCTCCACCTGACTAAGGCCTCAATTCCAGCTGGAAAAACAGTCCCAAAGCATAAGGCTACCTCCACCATGCTTTACTATACCCTTTGGAATTATGGCCAAAAGGTTCATTCTTGAACTTATCAGCCCAGAACACTGTTTTCCCACATGCACTTGCCAGACTTGATGTAGGTTTTAGTAAAATTTATCTGGGTTTGGATGTTTTTCTTTGTAAGCAGAGGCTTTTATTTTTACCACCATACCCCACTGGCTAGACATATAAAAAATACAGGAGATTGTTGTCACATGCAGTACACAACCTGTACTTCCCAGAAATTCCTGCAGCTCCTTTAATGTTGCTGTAGGTCTCTTGGCAGCCTCCTTGATCAACTTTCTTCTGGCCTCTTTGTTAATTTTTTTAAGCACATCCAGTTCTAGATAATGTCACTGTTGCACCAAAGTTAAGCCACATCTTGATGATCATCATCATCACAGTGCTCCATGGTATATCTAATGCCTTGGAATTTATTTTGTACCCTTCACCTAATTACTTTTAGCAATAAGATTACAATACTTTGCTGTGTTGTAAGCTGTTTACAGACCGTGGCTTTTGCTGTAAAATGCAACTAAGAAAAGGTCAAGAAAATCCTACTGTCATGGCAGTAACTTGTACCTTGTTCCTAACACCATGCTACACACTGTATTTGCTGCTCTGCGCCTTCCCGTGTCTGACTGCAGCGGTGAGTACCTCATACAGATCTTCCAACTCTGCTGCATATTCCTGCTATCTCCACCTGGCTATAGGGAGGCATGGCCAGATCCTACAAGAATATATCTCTGATGTGTCAGGTAGGCTTTGGTTTCCCCAGTCTATCCAGGTACCAACAGCCGATTTCTCTTATGGCGACTTCCAGAAGATCTGGCGACAAACACAGGTCTCCCTCCTTAAGGCCATTTTTTCGGATGAAGACTCATGTGGACAAGAAGAGAGGTTCTCTGCACCAGTATCAACTTGGACAAAAAGTCTGGCTGTCATCCTGGAATATTCACCTGAAGGTGCCTTCTTACAAGTTCGCCCCCTGATACTGGGATACCTCCATACAAGATCATCAGGCAACTTAATCTAGTGTTATACTGTCTTTAACTCCCAGTTAATGTACGTATCTCAAACTTCTTTCATATTTCCTTCCTTAAGCCGGTGGTCCTGAATCGCTTTTCGAAAGCCCCGATCTTCTTCCGCTACCTCTTTTCCTGAGGGTTCCTCAGATGTCTTTGAGGTTAGGGACATCCTCGACTCTAAGGTTTGGGGGAGGACTTTCTATCTGGTGCACTGGAAGAGCTTTGGTCCTGAGGAGACTGCGAAAACATCTGTGCCAGTCAAGTTAGAAAGGTTTCTCTGTCAATCTGGCCAAGTAAGGAATAGGCATAAGGTGGGGGGGGGGGGACCTGTCACAGCAGTATCTTGCATGCTGTTACATATTCCTGCTGTCTACACCTGCCTATAGGGAGGCACAGCCAGATCCTGCAGGAATTTAACCATGCGGTGTTCTATAGAGTATGGGTTTCCCAGCCTATCCCCTGCCAGTAGGGGATACATTGGGCTGCTCCTCCTGTTCCCCATCTGAACTAAGGTTCCTGTTCTTGTCCGTCTCCAGAGTACAGTCTAGTGTTTTTGTCTCGTCTTATCCTGTTATTAAAGGTACCTTCACACTGAGCAACTTTACAACGAGAACGACAACGATCCGTGACGTTGCAGCGTCCTGGATAGCGATCTCGTTGTGTTTGACACGCAGCAGCGATCAGGATCCCGCTGTGACATCGCTGGTCGTAGCTGAAAGTCCAGAACTTTATTTGGTCGTCAGGTCGGCGTGATTGGTCATGTTTGAGAGCAAAAGCAACGATGCCTGCAATGTTTTTTCACGGAGCTAACAACCAGCGAGAACGATAAGTACGTCACTGGATCGCTCCTGCATCGTTCTGGAGTTGCTGTGTTTGACATCTCTACAGCGACCTAACAGTGACGCTCCAGCAATCTAGTTTAGGTTGGATCGTTGTCTATATCGCTGGAGCGTCGCTAAATGTGACGGTACCTTAACCCTGTTTGTTAACCCGTTATTACCTCTCCACTCCTCACCTCGGCTTAGCTTTGTGAACCCATGCTGCCTGCCCCAACCTCGTATAGACAACTGTTGGTGCAATAGTAAGAAAATGGAAGAAATACAAAATAACTGTCAATCGGCATCGATCTGGGGCACCATGCAAAATCTCAACTCGTGTGGTAATCTTGATCATGAGGAAAGTGAGCGATCAGCCTAAAACTACACGGGGGGAACTTGTTAATCATCTCAAGGCACATGGGACCACAGTCACCAAGAAAACCATTGCTAACACATTACGCCGTAAAGGTTTAAAATCCTGCAGTGCCCGCAAGGTCCTCCTGCTCAAGAAGGCACATGTGCAGGCTCGTCTGAAGTTTGCCAATGAACACCTGGATGATTCTGTGAGTGATTGAGAGGAGGTGCTGTGGTCAGATGAGACAAAAATTTATTTCTTTGGCATTAACTCAACTCGCTGTGCTTGGAGGAAGAGAAATGCTGCCTATGACCCAAAGAACACTGTCCCCATTATCAAGCAAAGAGGAGGAAACATTATGTTTTGGGGGTGTTTTTCTGCTAAGGGCACTGGATTACTTCACCACATCAGTGAGAGAATGGATGGAGCCATGTACCGTAAAATCCTGAGTAACAACCTCCTTTCCTCCGCCAGGACATTAAAAATGGGTTGTGGCTGGGTCTTCCAGCAAGACAATGATCCAAAATACACAGCCAAGGCAACAAAGGAGTGGCTCAAAAAGAAGCACATTAAGGTGATACAGTGACCTAGCCAGTCTCCAGACCATAATCCCATAGAAAACTTATGGAGGGAGATAAAGCTCCAAATTGCCAAGAGACAGCCTTTAGTACTAAGCCAGTTTTCTTTCGCTTTTAACCTTTTGTCCTCACTAACAAAAAGGCTGGGGGATAAGATGTCATTCAGACTAGGGGCTTTTTTAGCGATATAGCGCACTGGTTTGGACAGGATTTGGTTCAGCTTTTTATCCTGGCTCAGCATAGGGATTCTTTTAGATAAAGAAAGAAAACTGGCTTAGTACTAAAGGCACATACAAATGTGGGCACAATATCTGCACCTGCTGTAAATATATGGTGAACAGTAAGGAATTCCACTCATCTGTCACTAAAAAGACGTACAAAATTAACCACTACATTACCTGCAACACCTCCAATGTTGTGTATTTGATTAATTGCACCACCTGTGACCAGCAATATGTGGGGTGCACAGGGGGTCCCCTGAAGGTGAGAATAAGCAGGGAACCGGTCTGATGCAGTGAATAAAATTACTCATAAGAGCTCTGCTGCATCCAAACACTTCATCCATAAACACAATGGGGATGTCAGCTCATTGGAGGTCCGCGGGATTGAAAGGGTTAAAGCTCCATTTCGAGGGGGAGATATAAAAAGAAAAATAACCAACAGAGAGATATGGTGGATGTATCAACTTAAGTCCAGAGCCCCCCTAGGCATGAATATCCGGCAGGATCTTATGAATTATTATGAATGATAAGTTATAATTCTTGTGTATATAACATCCATATAAAAGTCCATAGACTTTTTTTTTTTTTCTTCTTCTTTCTTTCTTTCTCCTGCCTTAAGCATAGTATTTGTACATGCAAATTTCAGGCTAAACTCATTAATTACCTATAGGTGTTGCCCTGTTTCTGTTGTCTGCAAGATCAGGGGGTGTAACCTAATGGGCCTAGTCCTATATGGCAGCCCTCTTTCATTTTATTTTTATCACAATGAGTAAGGCGGCACGACCGTTGAAACGCGTTTGATTTTAATGCACTTTAAGCCTGTGACTGTCACTGGTATGAATCACCCGTGTTTTGTGTCTATGGATATGAAGATGGACTTTGGATTTATGTGCTTTTAACGAAAATGGAATAAAAGGTATTTTTTATGGACATCACCCACGCTGGACTTCAGCTTTTCCTTCAAGCTTGTTGATGGTTATAAGAAGTGATCGACTGCAGTTATTTATTAGAAAGGGTGTGCAACCAAATATTTAGTTGAGCGTGCCAACAATTTTACCTGGCTGAGTTTTGTGGGAAATTATGTCCAATTTGCCATTTGTCCCTCGCTGTTTTTGTGTTGTTTCAACACACACAAAGGAAATAAACATGTGCATAACAAAACATGTGCAATGGCAATGATTTTGTGGGAGAAACACACCATTGCAGTAGGTCTGAGATAGCTACCCCTCCAGACTCCCTCACATATGAATGCTTGGCATTTAAAGGGACTCTGTCACCTGAATTTGGAGGGAACAATCTTCAGCCATGAAGGCGGGTTTTGGGGTGTTTGATTCACCCTTTCCTTACCCGCTGGCTGCATGCTGGCTGCAATATTGGATTGAAGTTCATTCTCTGTCCTCCGTAGTACACGCCTGCACAGTGCAATCTTGCCTTGCGCAGGCGTGTCCTATGGCATGCAGCCAGCGGGTAAGGAAATGGTGAATCAAACACCCAAAAACACCACCTCCATGGCTGAAGATTGTTCCCTCCAAATTCAAGTGACAGTGTCCCTTTAAGTTTCATTAGGGAGCGTAAAAAGATTTAGCACCTGAATCAAAATTGACCACTCTTATCTCACCCGACATCTTTCGTCGGAGTACAGTCAAAAAACCCATGTACACACAGTTGGGAGTCAGCCAACATTAAAGGGGTTGTCCAGTAACAAAATATTGATAACCCTGAAGACATTGAACAGATCTTCACTTTGCAGCTCTATTCAATGTGTAGTGGCCGCTGCTGAGTACTGCAGAAGAGCTCATATTCAAGTCAAAATGAGCTGCTCTGTAGTACATAGCAGTGGCTGCTACACACAAAAGATTTTCACACTGTTGCTCCACTGAGTGCTTAAATCCGGTGACTGGTCTGGGCGTCAGGTGTCAGACCCACATGATCTGATATTCATAACGAATCCAAGGGATAGGTCAACAATATCCTGTAAATTGGATAAATTCCATTACGCAATCCAGCACTTCTTAAAATTGATAACTGCTTTATTTCATAATGAATCATATCAGGAGTTAAAACTGTTAGACTTCAAAACACCCATTTATCATTATGAAATTATAAAAATGGGTATTTTAAAGAAGCACTGGATTGTGTGATGGGATGTATCCAATTTGCTTCATGTCCTGAGCGCCTGCAGGCTCTGTTTGATAAGGATGAACGGCTGAAAACTTCAAATTACTACCAGGTAAGCACAAGTCTCACTTTTATTGTACTTACATCAATATCTTGTGCATGGACAACCCTTTCAATCTAATATCTATGAGGGCCTTTACCAAACGCAGAAACCAGAGGACTCAATGCCATCTTGGTGAAACAATACCTTGGAAAAAGCCAGGAATATAAAGAAATACCACACCAGCAAGCACATAAATAAGGGAATTTGTAACAACATACACAACTTGTAAACTACTATGTACCTAATGCCTTCAATTGTTACCGATGTTGCAGCAATGTTTGTGGCTACTACACATTTCCTGATGCCTTTTGGAGGTGGGAGAAAAATTCTTTTTTGCTGATCTGCAAATTGACACAGGATATAAAAACAGGAAATGTAGTTCAGTGCTTTATTACACAAATTCCATTAGAATATCCCCTCTTCAAAACTACATAAACATTCATACTGTCTCAGATAGTAATAAACATATCCCTTGCAGTTATATTTATACATTAATGTCCTTAAATCAATATAGGCTTATACTGCTGCTATTACTTAAGTAAGCCCATTAAAAGGTGGCATGAGACAAAAATGTGTATATCACATTACAACTTATGTATGTGAATATCCACAAACTTTGATAACCAAATATAACTGTGGAGAAATACCCTGGGTCATTTAAATATTAAAAAACACAATTACTGAGGCAGTTTGCTCTCAAACTGAGCAAACATTTTTCCAAGTAACTGCAGAACCAGAAAATGATTCTTTAGGGAGTGTGAAGGTTTGCCTAATGAATAGCTTTAATGGGATTCTGCAGTTTTCTTTAGTTTCAGGGAATGCTAATTGTTGTCTAGCAATATACAACCATCTCAACAAGTCAAGGCTTCCACAGTAATTAACAAGTCATCAATTGGTGGCATTTCAAATAATTACATAAGGGGTAAAAGTGTAAATCCTTAACCCTTTAGAGACAGAGCCAATTTTGACCTTAATGACCAAGCACAAATTTGACAATTCTAGCTAGTGTAACTTTATGTGGTTATAACTCTGGAACGCTTCAACGGATCCCACTAATTCAGATACTGTTTTTTCTTGACATATTGTACTTTATGATAGTGGTAAAAAAATTTCAATATGACTTGTGTTTATTAATGGAAAAAACGGAAATTTGGCCAATATTTTGAAAATTTCACAATTTTAAAACTTTTAATTTTTGGGCCCTTAAATCATAGAGTTACATCACACACAATAGTTCATAAATAACATTTCCCACATGTCTACTTTACATCAGCACAAATTTGGAAACTTTTTTTGTTAGGAAGTTATAAGGGTTAAAAGTTGATCAACAAGTCACTTTGTCATTTTTCCAACAAAATTTACAAAACCATTTTTTTTAGGGACCACATTACATTACATACTGACTTTGAGTGGTCTATATCAGGGGTCCCCAACTCCAGTCCTCAAGGCCCACCAACATGTCATGTTTTCAGGATTTCCTTAGTCTTGCCCAGGTAATAATTGCATCACCTGTGCACTGCAAAGGAAATCCTGAAAACATGACGTTGGTGGGCCTTGAGGACTGGAGTTGGGGACCCCTGGTCTATATGACAGAAAACAACCAAAAGTGACACCATTCTAAAATCTGCACCACTCAAGGTGCTCAAAACCACATTCAAGAAGTTTATTAACCCTTCAGTTGCTTCACAGGAACTAAAGAAACATGGAAGGAAAAAAAATGAACGTTTTACTTTTTTTTTTTCCCCCACAAAAAAATTTACTTTTTTATTTTCACAAGGGAAATGAGAGAAAACAGACCACACAAATTTGTTGTGTAATTTTTCCTGAGAACGCCGATACCTTATATGCGGGGAAAATCGACTGTTTGGGCGCACGTCTGGGCTTGTAAAGAAGGAGCACTGTTTAACTGTGTGAAAGCAAAATTGTTTGGAATCGAGAGCAGACGCCATGTCGCGTTTGGAGAGCCCCTGATGTGCCTACACAGTGGAAACCCCCTACAAGTGACCCAAGTTTGGAAACGAAATCCCTAAAGGATCCACGGGTAGAATGAGCTTTTTGAACCCACAGGTACGACACAGAATTTAATAACATTACGTCGTCATACTGAATACGTCGTCACTAGTGTTGAGCGCAAGTGCTCGCTACTCCAGTTTGCGTTGGGTGCTCAAGTATGTACCCAGTATTGCGGGTTGTTGAGTGATCTGCTCCAGTCCTTGCCAACGCCAAATACCAGGCAGCATGAAAACAAACAGGAACACATGGGCTACTTGCACAGTGAACAAGTCTGTATGATCATGTTCACACACCACCAAGAAACCTGAAGACACAAAAGAGAATAGTAAAACCAAAAACACTCAGTTTGAAAAAATGTTGCAGTAATCCGCAAGTGCTAGTAAAAGATGTAAAAAACAGGGTATTTGGTTGATACGTATTTTGCAAAAAATGTATACTAAGCTGCTCTACCAATCTTCACGGTATACCCTTATCAGAGCAGTCCTAACTAATGTATGCAATCCCTATCTGATGTATTTAAAAACCTGATCATCTGTATATAACCTGTGTGAACAGGGTTCAGAGAGGAAAAAGAGCAGCTTAGTATACATTTTTTCAAACTGAGTGTTTTTGGTTTTACTATTCTCTTTTGTGTCTTCAGGTTTCTTGGTGGTGTGTGAACATGATCATACAGACTTGTTCACTGTGCAAGTAGCCCATGTGTTCCTGTTTCCATAATTGTTCTCTTGTGTCTACAAGACTGGGGAGTTCCACCACTCCTCTTGGGCTATCTGCACAAAAGCTGTTCTACTCTGTATGCACACATGGATTTTTCCTCTCTGAACCCTGTTCACACAGGTTATATACAGATGATCAGGTTTTTAAATACATCAGATAGGGATTGCATACATTAGTTAGGACTGCTCTGATAAGGGTATACCGTGAAGATTGGTAGAGCAGCTTAGTATACATTTTTTGCAAAATACATATCAACCAAATACCCTGTTTTTTACATCTTTTACTAGCACTTGCGGATTACTGCAACATTTTTTCAAACTGAGTGTTTTTGGTTTTACTATTCTCTTTTGTGTCTTCAGGTTTCTTGGTGGTGTGTGAACATGATCATACAGACTTGTTCACTGTGCAAGTAGCCCATGTGTTCCTGTTTCCATAATTGTTCTCTTGTGTCTACAAGACTGGGGAGTTCCACCACTCCTCTTGGGCTATCTGCACAAAAGCTGTTCTACTCTGTATGCACACATGGATTTTTCCTCTCTGAACCCTGTTCACACAGGTTATATACAGATGATCAGGTTTTTAAATACATCAGATAGGGATTGCATACATTAGTTAGGACTGCTCTGATAAGGGTATACCGTGAAGATTGGTAGAGCAGCTTAGTATACATTTTTTGCAAAATACGTATCAACCAAATACCCTGTTTTTT
Organism: Ranitomeya imitator; assembly: GCF_032444005.1. Lineage (NCBI taxonomy): Eukaryota > Metazoa > Chordata > Amphibia > Anura > Dendrobatidae > Ranitomeya > Ranitomeya imitator. The sequence goes on along the minus strand of NC_091284.1, from coordinate 417,740,224 downwards.
ACATCTTTTACTAGCACTTGCGGATTACTGCAACATTTTTTCAAACTGAGTGTTTTTGGTTTTACTATTCTCTTTTGTGTCTTCAGCATGAAAACAAAGTAGCTTTATTTAACACATTAGCAACTGCCAATACGCAATAAAAAGAGAGTTTCGCTAAGGGCACTTATTCCCTCATTACCATTTTAAAATGACGATCGGGAATAAAGCCACCAAGAGTTCGAAAATCTCTGGGGTATTGGCTACTGGGGGTAGTTGAGACCCAGGAGAACATGATCAGGGCCAGATTGTCCGGTGATTGCTGTTATTTAGCGAAGAACGGTGAACACAATAAAAAAGTAAGTGTGCTGGCTGTGATAATGAGTTCTCTCTCTTCTGACATGATATACATGTCAGGGGAGAGAGACATGATGCCCCCTGAGAGCTCCGCTATCCCCCAATCCCTCCTGATTCGTCCCCCACCCCGGTGTTATCTTCCTGGAAAGAAAAATGGCGGGTGAATGTGCATTGCCCGGTAACAATAGGAAATTTTTCCTATTAGTTCCTTTTGATCACTGTGATAGACCCTATGACAATGATTAAAATAAAAAAATAGTATATCTAACCCCCCATTGTAACCCCCTTAGTTAGATAAAAATTAGTGATGAGCGAATATACTCGTTGCTTGAGATTTCCCGAGCACGCTCGGGTGTCCTCTGAGTATTTTTTAGTGCTCGGAAATTTAGTTTTTATTGCCGTAGCTGAATGATTTACATCTGTTAGCCAGCATAAGTATATGTGGAGATTCCCTAGCAACCAGGCAACCCCCACATGTACTTATGCTGGCTTACAGATGTAAATCATTCAGCTGCAGAAAAAAAAACAATTTCCGAGCACAAAAAAAATATTTGAGTAACGAGTATATTCGCTCATCACTAATAAAAATGCTAAAATATTTTTTAATTATTTTTTTTAATTTGTTGCAGTTGGGGTTAGGGTTAGGGTTAGGATTGGTTGTTTTTTTCAACAATGAAAAAAAAAAAACCAATATGACAGCTGGTTTTGAGCAAAGTGCTCACTACTCGAGTTTACAATGGGTGCCCCGGTAGGCACAGAGTTTAGCGGATCCCGACATATTTATTAGGGGGTATCTAACAGCTGTGAAACGTGCGGGTATGGACTCAAGCATGTCACTCGAGCAACCACGATATTCGGTGCATACCCAACCCCCCTATGCTAATTGGAGTAGCGAGCACTTGCGCTCAACACTAATGACAACATATTCAATATGACTTAATGTTATAAATTCTGTGCCATACCTATGGGTTCAAAATGCTCACTATACCCCTGGATAAAATCCTTGATGTGTGTGGCATCCAAAATGGGGTCACTTGTGGGCAGTTTCCACTGTTTAGGCATAATAGGGGCTCTCAACACGCAACATGGCATCCGCTAATTATTTCAACAAATTTTACACGGACAAAGGTAAATGGCGCTCCTTCACTTCTGAGCCTTGCCATGCGCCCAAACAGTAGATTTGTCCCTCAAGTGAGGTATCAACATATTTAGGAGAACTTCCACAACAAATTTTGGGGACCATTTTCTCCTGTTAAAATAAAAAAGTTTGGGTCTAAAGTAAATTTTTGGTTAAAAAAAAGTTAAAAGTTCATTTTTTCCTTCCACATTGCTTCAGTTCCTGTGAAGCACCAGAAGGGTTAAACTACTAGAATGTGATTTTGAGCACCGTCAGGGGCTCAGTTTTTAGATTGTTGTCACTTTTGGGTACTTTCTGTCATATAAGCCCCTCAAAGTCACCTCAAACAAGATGTGGTCCCTCAAAAAAAAAAAAAAAATGGTTTTGGAAATTTTGTTGGAAAACAGCCATGTAGTATATTGCCCAGTGACGCAGCATACAGCAAAGAGCCACGCAGTACATTGCAAAGCGATGTGGTATACAGCACAGAGCCACGTAGTATATTGCCCAGCCACATAGTATATTGCCTAGTGTTGTGAATTCTGTGGCCAAGCTCCCTCCTGTGGTCATGAGTGGTACTGCGGCTGGTTCTGTCTATAAGCTTCCTTTGGTGGATGAGAGTGGTACTGCGGCTTCTGAGTTTCCTTCCTCAGGTGATGAGGTTAGGTCGTTAGGTGCTGCTCTATTTAACTCCACCTGAGGCTTTGATCCTGGCCTCCAGTCAATGTTCTAGTATTGGTCTTGCTTCCTCCTGGATCGTTCCTGTGGCCTCTCTATCCTGCATAAGCTAAGTTCTGCTTGTGTTATTTTTTGTTTGCTATATTTTCTGTCCAGCTTGCTATTTTGTTTTTTCTTGCTTGCTGGAAGCTCTGAGACGCAGAGGGAGCACCTCCGTACCGTTAGTCGGTGCGGAGGGTCTTTTTGCCCCTCTGCGTGGTTGTTTGTAGGTTTTTGTGTTGACCGCAAAGCGGGCCTCACTTTGCTAAATCTATTTCATCTCTGTGTTTGTATTTCATCTTTACTCACAGTCATATGTGGGGGGCTGCCTTTTCCTTTGGGGAATTTCTCTGAGGCAAGGTAGGCTTTTTTTTTCTATCTTCAGGGCTAGTTAGTTTCTCAGGCTGTGCCGAGTTGCATAGGGAGCGTTAGGCGCAATCCACGGCTACCTCTAGTGTGGTGTGTTAGGATTAGGGATTGCGGTCAGCAGAGTTCCCACGTCTCAGAGCTCGTCCTTTGTTTTTGGTAATTGTCAGGTCACTTTGTGTGCTCAGTACCTCTATGTCCATTGTGGTTCTGAATTACCTGTTCATAACAGTACTGGAGGCCCAAAGTACTAATGCTTCTCAGTAGAGGGAAAAGAGAAGTTCTGAGACCATGCTTTTTTCTTTGCACTGTGTTCTGTCTCTCTATTCCCCTTTACATCAGGGTGGTTCAGAACACAGGTGTGGACATGGACATTCAAGGTCTGTTCTCTTTGATGGATAATCTCGCTATAAATGTACAGAATATTCAAGATTTAGTGGTTCAGAATCCTATGTTGGAACCCAAGATTCCTATTCCTGAGTTATTTTCTGGCGATAGAGCAAAGTTTTTGAATTTTAAAAATAATTGTAAACTATTTCTGGCTCTGAAACCCCGCTCCTCTGGTGATCCAGTTCAACAAGTTAAGATCATTATTTCTTTATTACGTGGCGACCCTCAAGACTGGGCATTTTCCCTTGCGCCAGGAGATCCGGCATTATGTAATATTGATGCGTTTTTTCTGGCGCTCGGATTGCTGTACGACAAACCTAATTCAGTGGATCAGGCAGAGAAAAATTTGCTGGCTCTGTGTCAGGGTCAGGATGAGATAGAGATTTATTGTCAGAAGTTTAGAAAGTGGTCCGTGCTCACTCAATGGAATGAAAGTGCGCTGGCAGCTATTTTCAGAAACGGTCTCTCTGAAGCCCTTAAGGATGTCATGGTGGGATTTCCTATACCTGCTGGTCTGAATGAGTCTATGTCTTTGGCCATTCAGATCGGTCGACGCTTGCGCGAGCGTAAATCTGTGCACCATTTGGCGGTATTATCTGAGCATGAACCTGAGCCTATGCAGTGCGATAGGACTTTGACCAGAGCTGAAAGGCAAGAACACAGACGTCAGAATGGGCTGTGTTTCTACTGTGGTGATTCCACTCATGCTATCTCCGATTGTCCTAAGCGCACTAAGCGGTTCGCTAGGTCTGCCACCATTGGTACGGTACAGTCGAAATTTCTTTTGTCCGTTACTTTGATCTGCTCTTTGTCTTCCTATTCTGTCATGGCATTTGTGTATTCAGGCGCTGCCCTGAATTTGATGGACTTGGAGTATGCTAGGCGCTGTGGGTTTGTCTTGGAGCCCTTACAGTGTCCTATTCCATTGAGAGGAATTGATGCTACGCCTTTGGCCAAGAATAAGCCTCAGTATTGGACCCAGCTGACCATGTGCATGGCTCCTGCGCACCAGGAGGATATTCGCTTTCTGGTGTTGCATAATCTGCATGATGTGGTCGTGTTGGGGTTGCCATGGCTACAAGTCCATAACCCAGTATTAGATTGGAAATCTATGTCTGTGTCCAGCTGGGGTTGTCAGGGAGAACATGGTGATGTTCCATTTCTGTCTATCTCATCATCCACCCCTTCTGAGTTCCCAGAGTTCTTGTCTGATTACCGGGATGTATTCGATGAGCCCAAGTCCCATGCCCTACCTCCGCATAGGGATTGTGATTGTGCTATCGATTTGATTCCTGGTAGTAAGTTTCCTAAGGGTCGACTGTTTAATTTATCTGTACCTGAGCACGCCGCTATGCGGAGTTACGTGAAGGAGTCTTTGGAGAAGGGTCATATTCGCCCGTCATCGTCGCCATTGGGAGCGGGTTTCTTTTTTGTGACCAAGAAGGATGGTTCGCTGAGACCTTGTATTGATTACCGCCTTCTAAATAAAATTACGGTCAAATTTCAGTACCCCTTGCCGCTGCTGTCTGATTTGTTTGCTCGGATTAAGGGGGCTAGTTGGTTCACCAAGATAGATCTTCGTGGTGCATATAATCTTGTGCGTATCAAACGGAACGATGAATGGAAAATAGCATTTAATACGCCCGAAGGCCATTTTGAGTACCTGGTTATGCCATTCGGGCTTTCTAATGCTCCATCAGTGTTTCAGTCCTTTATGCATGACATCTTCCGAGAGTACCTGGATAAATTCCTGATTGTATACTTGGATGATATTTTGGTCTTCTCGGATGATTGGGAGTCTCATGTGAAGCAGGTCAGAATGGTGTTCCAGGTCCTGCGTGCTAATTCTTTGTTTGTGAAGGGGTCAAAGTGTCTCTTTGGTGTTCAGAAGATTTCATTTTTGGGGTTCATTTTTTCTCCTTCTACTATCGAGATGGACCCTGTTAAAGTTCAGGCCATTTATGATTGGACTCAGCCAACATCTCTGAAGAGTCTGCAGAAGTTCCTGGGCTTTGCTAATTTTTATCGTCGCTTCATCGCTAATTTTTCTAGCATTGCTAAACCGTTGACTGATTTAACCAAGAAGGGTGCTGATGTGGTCAATTGGTCTTCTGCTGCTGTGGAAGCTTTTCAGGAGTTGAAGCGACGTTTTTCTTTTGCCCCTGTGTTGTGCCAACCAGATGTTTCGCCTCCGTTCCAGGTCGAGGTTGATGCTTCCGAAATTGGAGCAGGGGCTGTTTTGTCGCAGAGAGGTTCGGATTGCTCGGTGATGAAACCATGCGCCTTCTTTTCCAGGAAATTTTCGCCTGCTGAGCGAAATTATGATGTTGGCAATCGAGAGTTGCTAGCCATGAAGTGGGCATTCGAGGAGTGGCGTCATTGGCTTGAAGGAGCTAAGCATCGTGTGGTGGTCTTGACTGATCACAAGAACTTGACTTATCTCGAGTCTGCCAAACGGTTGAATCCTAGACAGGCTCGTTGGTCGCTGTTTTTCTCCCGTTTTGACTTTGTGGTTTCGTACCTTCCGGGCTCTAAAAATGTGAAGGCGGATGCCCTGTCTAGGAGTTTTGTGCCCGATTCTCCGGGTTTGCCTGAGCCGGCGGGTATTCTCAAAGAGGGGGTAATTTTGTCTGCCATCTCCCCTGATTTGCGGCGGGTGCTGCAAAAATTTCAGGCTAATAGACCTGACCGTTGCCCAGCGGAGAAACTGTTTGTCCCTGATAGGTGGACGAATAAAGTTATCTCTGAGGTTCATTGTTCGGTGTTGGCTGGTCATCCTGGAATCTTTGGTACCAGAGAGTTGGCAGCTAGATCCTTTTGGTGGCCGTCTCTGTCACGGGATGTGCGTTCTTTTGTGCAGTCCTGTGGGATTTGTGCTCGGGCTAAGCCCTGCTGTTCTCGTGCCAGTGGGTTGCTTTTGCCCTTGCCAGTCCCGAAGAGGCCTTGGACGCATATCTCTATGGATTTTATTTCGGATCTCCCCGTCTCTCAAAGAATGTCGGTCATTTGGGTGGTTTGTGATCGCTTCTCTAAGATGGTCCATTTGGTGCCCTTGTCTAAATTGCCTTCCTCCTCTGATTTAGTGCCATTGTTTTTTCAGCATGTGGTTTGTTTACATGGCATTCCGGAGAACATCATTTCTGACAGAGGTTCCCAGTTTGTTTCGAGGTTTTGGCGAGCCTTTTGTGCTAGGATGGGCATTGATTTGTCTTTTTCCTCGGCTTTCCATCCTCAGACAAATGGCCAGACTGAACGAACCAATCAGACCTTGGAAACATATCTGAGATGTTTTGTTTCTGCTGATCAGGATGATTGGGTGTCCTTTTTGCCTTTGGCTGAGTTCGCCCTTAATAATCGGGCCAGCTCGGCTACTTTGGTTTCGCCGTTTTTCTGCAATTCTGGGTTCCACCCTCGTTTCTCTTCAGGGCAGGTTGAGTCTTCGGACTGTCCTGGTGTGGATACTGTGGTGGATAGGTTGCAGCAGATTTGGACTCATGTAGTGGACAATCTGACTTTGTCCCAGGAGAAGGCTTAACGTTTCGCTAACCGCAGGCGCTGTGTGGGTCCCCGACTTCGTGTTGGGGATTTGGTTTGGTTGTCATCTCGTTATATTCCTATGAAGGTTTCCTCTCCTAAATTTAAGCCTCGTTTCATTGGTCCATATAGGATTTCTGAGGTTCTTAATCCTGTGTCTTTTCGTTTGACTCTTCCGGCCTCTTTTTCCATCCATAACGTGTTCCATAGGTCATTGTTGCGGAGAGACGTGGCACCTGTGGTTCCATCTATTGATCCTCCTGCTCCGGTTTTGGTTGAAGGGGAATTGGAGTATATTGTGGAGAAGATTTTGGATTCTCGTGTTTCGAGACGGAAACTCCAGTATCTGGTTAAGTGGAAAGGTTATGGTCAGGAAGATAATTCCTGGGTCTTTGCCTCTGATGTCCATGCTGCTGATCTGGTTCGTGCCGTTCATGTGGCTCATCCTGGTCGGCCTGGGGGCTCTGGTGAGGGTTCGGTGACCCCTCCTCAAGGGGGGGTACTGTTGTGAATTCTGTGGCCAAGCTCCCTCCTGTGGTCATGAGTGGTACTGCGGCTGGTTCTGTCTATAAGCTTCCTTTGGTGGATGAGAGTGGTACTGCGGCTTCTGAGTTTCCTTCCTCAGGTGATGAGGTTAGGTCGTTAGGTGCTGCTCTATTTAACTCCACCTGAGGCTTTGATCCTGGCCTCCAGTCAATGTTCTAGTGTTGGTCTTGCTTCCTCCTGGATCGTTCCTGTGGCCTCTCTATCCTGCATAAGCTAAGTTCTGCTTGTGTTATTTTTTTGTTTGCTATATTTTCTGTCCAGCTTGCTATTTTGGTTTTTCTTGCTTGCTGGAAGCTCTGAGACGCAGAGGGAGCACCTCCGTACCGTTAGTCGGTGCGGAGGGTCTTTTTGCCCCTCTGCGTGGTTGTTTGTAGGTTTTTGTGTTGACCGCAAAGCTATCTTTCCTATCCTCGGTCTATTCAGTAAGTCGGGCCTCACTTTGCTAAATCTATTTCATCTCTGTGTTTGTATTTCATCTTTACTCACAGTCATTATATGTGGGGGGCTGCCTTTTCTTTGGGGAATTTCTCTGAGGCAAGGTAGGCTTTTTTTTTCTATCTTCAGGGCTAGTTAGTTTCTCAGGCTGTGCCGAGTTGCATAGGGAGCGTTAGGCGCAATCCACGGCTACCTCTAGTGTGGTGTGTTAGGATTAGGGATTGCGGTCAGCAGAGTTCCCACGTCTCAGAGCTCGTCCTTTGTTTTTGGTAATTGTCAGGTCACTTTGTGTGCTCAGTACCTCTATGTCCATTGTGGTTCTGAATTACCTGTTCATAACAGCCTAGCCACGTATGTCACAGGTTAAAAAAATAGGTATTTAACTTACCGTTAATGTTTCCAGGAGTCCATCCTGACAGCACCCTGGAGGACGTCCTCCTCCCCTTGCTGGGACAGGAAACACACGAGTTTAAAAGGTCAAGTCCCACCCACAGACCTCAGTGTTGTAACAAGAACCGCCTCAAGGAAATGCAGAAAAAATTTTGTTTAATGGTAACAAACATATTACATTATAACCAGGAACATATTACCTCATATGCTAGGAATAGGTTACAAACATGCTAGAATACCATGCATAATATAATAATACAGGGAGGGAACTACCCGTGCTGTCAGGATGGACTCCTGGAAACATCATTAACGGTAAGCTTAATACTTATTTTCCAGGACGTCCTCCTGACAGCACCCTGGAGAGTACCAAAGCACCTCCTCAGGGTGGGATTAGCGCTTGGAGAACCTTTCTCCCAAATGCAGTATGCTGACCAGACAAAACATCAAGTTTATAGTGTTTGCAAAAGGTATTGGCACTAGCCCATGTCGCGGCCTTACAAATCTGTTCTAGAGAGGCACCTGCCCTCTCTGCCCAAGAAGTAGCTATCCCTCTAGTCGAATGTACATGGAAAACCTCCGGAGGAGAGAGCCCTTCAGATTGGTAGGCCTCAGAGATTACCGACGTGATCCACCGTGCAATAGAGGCCTTAGAGGCCTTTTTACCCCTATTCTTGCCCCCATACAAAATGAATAGGTTTGGGTCAATGCGCCAAGCGTTGGTGGCTGCCAGGTAGTCTAGAACTGCCTGCCTGACATCCAGCGAATGAAGGGCCATTTCTTTAGCATTAGCAGGGTTATTGCAGAAAGATGGTAACACGATCTCTTGATTTCTATTTTTAGTTGTTCCTACTTTTGGAATAAAAGAGGGGTCGAGTTTAAGAATTATACAATCCTCTCTAACTTGGAGGTATGGGTCCCTAGTACACAGGGCCTGAATTTCCCCCACCCTTTTAGCCGTAGTCACTGCCACCAGAAATGCCGTTCTACATGTAAGAATGGAAATGGGCATATTATCCACTGACGCATAGAGGTCTTTGCAGAGAAATCTGAGGACCAGGTTAAGGTCCCAAGAAGGTGACATATGTCTGATAGTGGGGCGCAACCTCTGGGTGGCTCTGATGAATTTAACTATCCACGGGTGTGACGCTAGGGGATAGTCAAGGAAAGAACTAAGTGCCGAGATCTGCACCTTTAATGTGCTTGGTTTAAGACCTTTGTCAAACCCAGCCTGCAAGAAATCTAAAATTCTGGGTAAGTCGGGAGTGCCTGCCGTAACCTCAGACCTGCCACCCTCCAGACAGAACCGTCTCCAAATTTTCAAGTAAATTGCTGACGTAACAGGCTTCCTACTAGACTTCATAGTAGATATTACTTGGCTTGATAGACCCTTTGCCTTCAAGATGGACCCTTCAGGATCCATGCCGAGAGATGGAGCTTCTCTGGGTTTGGGTGGAATACCGGACCCTGGTGGATTACGTCCGCTCTGAGAGGGAGCTCTACTGGATTCTCGATTGCTAGCTCTAGTAGAAGGGAAAACCAACTCCTTCTTGGTCAGTATGGAACGATCAATATGACAAGAGCTCGATCCTCCTTGATTTTTCTGAGAACAGCCGGAACTAACGCCGGAGGGGGAAATGCATACGAGAGAGGTTCCGTCCAGTCCTGGCTCAGAGCGTCTATCCCTTCCGGCAGATCCTGCGGGTTCAGAGAGAAGAATTTTGAGACCTTTGAATTTCTCCTGCTTGCGAATAGGTCTATACAGGGGGTTCCCCAGCGAAGACATAAGTCCTGGAAGACGTCCTGGTTGAGTTCCCACTCTGTTGCCGACACCTTTCTTCTGCTGAGATAGTCCGCTATAACGTTCTGGGAGCCCTCCAGGTGGACTGCTGAGATAGAAAGGACCGATCTTTCTGCCCAACGAAATATCTTCTGTCAGTTCCTGGAGCGCATGGTGTTTTGCACCTCCTTGATGTTTCAGGAAAGAGACTGTTGTCACATTGTCGGACATTATCCTGACATGCCGATTCTCCAGGATGTGTCGGTTCCTTCTTAAGGCTTCCCAGACCGCGTATAGTTCCTTGAAGTTGGAGGAGCTGTGGATGACGTCTTCCGGCCATCTCCCCTGAAGGATCCTGTCTTCTAGGTGAGCTCCCCAGCCCCAAGCGCTGGCGTCTGTAGTAACTACTACGTAGGGATCTGCGGACCATAACACTCCTTTTCTTAACTTCTCTGGCTCTGTCCACCAGAGGAGAGACCTTCTTACACGATGTGATAGTTCTAAAGTACTGTCCAGAGAAGACAGACTCCTGTCCGATCTGGCAAGAATCAATTTCTGCAGTGGTCTTGAATGGAACTGAGCCCATCTTACGCACGGAATACAGGCCGTCATTAGGCCGAGGACTCACATGACCGTCCTTGTTGTCACCCTGTGCTCCAGCAGGAGCCGAATCTGAGACTGTATTGCCATCAGCTTACACTCGGGTAAGAGGGATATTCTGTTCATTGAATCCAGACATACTCCCAGAAAAGTCTTCCTGCACTCTGGAGTTAAATCGGATTTCCGCCAATTTATGACCCAACCAAGTTCTTCCATCACCGAAATAGTTCGGTTCCTGTGGTCTGATAGAATTTCTGGCGTTCTTGCCACCAGGAGAAAGTCGTCGAGATAAGGGATTATTCTGATCCCCTGATTTCTTAGGAAAGCGACAATCTCCGACACCAGCTTTGTGAAGATACGAGGTGCTGAGGCAAGACCAAATGGAAGGCACTGAAACTGGAAGTGACAGGTCCCGGACGGCAGAACTACCGCAAACCTCAGAAGCCTCTGAGAAGAAGGGTGAACGGGAACCTGATAATAGACACTCTTTAGATCTAGAGTGCACATCACAGCATTCTGATCTATTAGGAGTATTGCCGAAAGGATGGATTCCATACGAAACCTCTTGTACCTGACCCAGGCATTCAGAGGTTTCAGGTTTATTATAGTGCGAGATTCGCCGGATGGTTTCATTATGGAAAAAAGGGAGGAGTAATGCCCCAGGCCTATTTCCAGAGATGGTACCGGAACTATGACCTCTGAGGAGAGCATCTCCATTAGGTCTATCAACATGGGAGAGTCTCGCGATACTACCGTAGGACTGATGAATCTGTCTGGTGGGGGGGAGTAGAGCTCGATATTGTAGCCTTCTGAGATGGTCCGAAGGACCCACTGATTTTGGGTGCTCCGGGCCCAATTGTGCGAAAATTGGCGGAGCCGACCCCCTATAAGACTGGCGTCATTGCGATTTAGATTTTGAGGAAGGGCTGAAGAAGAAACCTCTGTTTCTATAGCCCTGGCTACGGGAGCCCCTATAAGATCCTCTATTGGATCTGCCTCCTCTAAACTCAGACTGCCTTCTGAAGGGGAATCCTCTCCGAAAGGACTGGGGCTTCTTAGATTTCTCCTCTGGAAACCCCTTCTTTTTGTCGGAGGCTGACTCCAGAATAGTATCCAGAGAGGGTCCAAAAACCCTTTCACCTGAGAAGGGAATTGAACATAATTTAGATTTAGAAGCATTATCCCCTGACCAGGACCTTAGCCAGACCGCCCTCCTAGACGCATTAGATAAGGAACTGCATCTGGCCGAAAATCTGACTGACTCAGCAGTCATATCAGACAGATAAGCCGTGGCAGATTTCATTATAGGAAGAGACTTTATGATTTCGGATCTCGGGGTCTTATTGGATAGGTGCTCCTCCAATTGACCCATCCATAGGTACATAGACCGAGCTACCGAAGTAGCAGCTATATTTGTTTTTATTAGAGCCGCAGAAGATTCCCAGGCTCTTTTTAACAATATGTCAGCCTTCCTATCCATAGGATCGCGCAGGTTTGATGAGTCCTCAAAAGGTATGGCCGTTTTCTTAGCCACCTTTGCCACAGGAACGTCTATTTTGGGAATTTCGTCCCATAATTTTATGTCCTCAGGCTCATAAGGTAGACGAGCTTTAAAGTCCTTGGATAACACCAGCCGGCGTTCTGCCTCTTTCCATTCTTCCAGAATCATGGCCTTAATGTGCTCGCTAACCGGAAATACTGTCTGCTGACGTGACATAAGTCCCCCAAACATCAAGTCCTGCCTGGTTTGTGGTTTAGATGTCTCCTCTATTTGCATAGTGCATCGCACCGCCTGCACCAGATCATTTGTGTCTTCTGCCCGGAAGAGGTATTTTCTTTGATAATCTTGGCTTCCTGACGGAAGCTCTCCCTCTTCCTCTGAGACAAAGTCCTCTGAGTTAGACTTGTCCTCAGAAGTAACCTCCTGTTCTCTTAAATCCTGCTCCCGTCTGGCCCGCTTACGGATTGGGATAGGACTGGATTTCTGCACCATGGTGGACAAAGAAGCTTGTACTTCTTCGCGTATAAGGGATCTCATTTCAGCCAGCAGTGTGGGTTGCTCGTCCCTTACGACCTTAGCTGTGCAGTCCCCGCATAAGGATTTCCCATGGGAGTCCGGGAGCTTCATATTACAAAGGGGACATCTAAAGGATTTCCCAGATGCCTTGCCGGATTTCTTAATCTGAACAGGAGGACCCGCGGGGTTTCCCTTGTCCTTAAATGACATAAGAAGGGATAAGCACTGGGGTGAGCCTGCTTCTGCATATAGATAGGGGAACTTGCGCCCTGCGCACTTACCCCCTCCTCGGTTGGAGTGCTCGCTTCCATGATGAGGGTAGCAGGTCCCCGCAGCTCTCAGCGCCAGATCAGGAGCGCTTCTGCCGCTGTGCGATTCCCTGCACGCTTTCCCCCGCACATACAGCGTTACCGGAAGTAGCGGTAACGAAATGCCGACGGACCGGAAGTGACGTGTTCTGACGACTTCCTGCCTGGAGACGCCGTTCTGGATACCACGCTGCCCAGGATGGCCGCACACCGCGTGGATAGCGTCCGCAGCCGAGAGCCTCGTCCCACTCCTGGTCTTTGGAGCAGAGGGACCCCCCACCGGAGGGTTTCTGCCCTGAGCCTCTTGACAGGGGGAAGGGTATTGGCAAGCCGCACGATCCCCCTGAGCTCCGGTAAGTCCTGCGCAGCTTCTCACTCGTGCGTCCCTTCCTTGGAGGGACAGGAAAAACACTGAGGTCTGTGGGTGGGACTTGACCTTTTAAACTCGTGTGTTTCCTGTCCCAGCAAGGGGAGGAGGACGTCCTCCAGGGTGCTGTCAGGAGGACGTCCTGGAAATAAAAAATAAACATACTCGGGGGCGTGGCCTGAACGTCCATGTAAGCGGACGCGTGACAGAGCGCTCCCGCTGCTAACGCTGAGTTTATCCTGATAAGCCGCAGCTGAGCGGCGATTCAAAGCGCTTACCGGCTGCAGGAGAGTCCCGGGAGTGCGGCGGTGAATAGCGGCGGCCCCGAGATCGGCAAACATGACCAGGAGGAGACAAAGAGACGCCGGAGCCGGCGAGGCAGGGACCGGCCAAGATGGCGCCGACGCCAGGGAGAAGGCGGAGAAGGACAACGCGGCATGCCAGAAAAGAATGGCGGTGGCGGCAAAGCTCCAGCAGTTTGCTAGAGTGGAAGCCGCAGGGAACACAGGAAAAGCAGAGGACGCCGGAGGGGACACAGACACAGAAGGAGAGGAGGAAAGCCCAGCAGAGGAGCAGGAGGTACAACAGGAGAGTGGGGATGGTGACATGGCGGTGGTAGCGGGGGGACCTGAAGATAAGGAGTCAGGAGCAGAGCCCACCCTTAGAGATGTCTTTGCACTGGTATCATCCTGCAAACAATCCCTGACCCAGCAGCTACAGGAGGTTAAAGGGGATACAGCCCAGATAAATGCAGCCCTGCAGAAGATTGACAAACGTGTGGGGGCTGTGGAGGAAAGAGTGAGCACTGCAGAAGACCATATAGTGCAGCTGCAGAAAGCGGAGAGGAAGTTTGCTCAAACAATATCGGAGCTAGCTGCAAAAAATGAGGATCTGGAGAATAGGTCCAGAAGAAATAACATTCGTATAGTGGGTGTCCCTGAAAAAACTGAGGGGAGGAATCCCACGGAGTATATTGAAAGCTGGCTCCTTGAGACCTTTGGTGATGCAGCACTGACAAAAGTATTTGCGGTAGAGAGAGCCCACAGGGTCCCACCGAAACCACCTGTCCCTGGAGCAAGTCCCCGTACCGTGCTTGCCAAAATCCTAAACTACAGAGACAGAGACATTATCCTGAGGAAGGCTAGAGACATGACGGATCTGACAATTGGAGGTCAAAGAATTGCTATTTACCCTGACTATTCCGCCCTGGTACAGAAACAACGGATGATGTTCACGGGTATCAAGAGACGGCTGAGAGAACTGGGAGTGCAATACTCCATGATGTTTCCGGCACGACTGAGAGTGGTAGCGTTGGATAAGATTCATTTTTTCCAGACGCCGGAGGACGCTACCCAGTGGATAGATCTTAACGCTAAAAAACTTAAAGGGAAAGGAGATTGAAAATGTGAGGCGGGTTGGTCGGGAGATATCTTAAATCTTTCAAAAAGGGGGGAAAAAAAGAGATTGATTGACAGTACACTGGTAATTGAAATGTGAAGGTTGGAGGGTGGAGTTGGGTATTACTCAGGGAAAGCACTGGGAGTGCTGATGCGGCGGCGAAGTACGAGGGAGGAAGGGTGTGCAGCGTACTAAAAGTTTATTTAGTTTCTTGCAGTTGTAATACAATACAGGTTCAATTATATTGTTCTTCTAAGAATTGCGCCGAATTCTGTTATAAACGGTAGCGGGAGGCGGAAGGAGAAGGTTACGTTAACAAGAGTGTTCGCAATGGGTGATGGTGCCCCACTCTTGATAAGAGGCAGAATGTATAGTATTGGGGGGTGTGGGGGAGGGGGGAGTGGGGTGAGGGTGGGAAGGGAAGTTAGACAGCTCAGAACCGGGAGTAACGACACAACTAAAGATGATGAGTCACATAATAGGGGACCGCTTTAAGATATTGAGCTGGAATGTGAGAGGCCTGGCGGATAAGTCTAGGAGAGCTGCGAGCTTGCAATATGCGAAGGATCAACGGGCTTCTATGATATGCTTGCTAGAGACGCACTTGATACAGGAGAAAGTGGACGTACTGAATAGACGTTGGATACAGAAGGGGTATCATTCTACCTTTTCGACGTACTCAAGAGGTGTGTCAGTGTTGGTGCCGGTGGGAGTGCAATATGAAGAGGTGAAAGTATGCGTGGATGCTGAGGGTCAGTATGTGGTGATACAATGTATATTGTATGGAGTGAGATTGTGTGTTGCGGCAATGTATATTCCACCTCCATATTCAAGTAAGAAGATCAGGGAGGTATTGGAGAGGGTGGGACGATGGGAACCACTGCCAATCTTAATTATTGGGGATTTGAACAATATATGTGATGACTTTTGGGATAAAAATAAGAACACCCAGAATAGGTCGGAGGGGCACACTACAACATTTGGAACCTATGTGCGTGAATTAGGCATGATTGATCTATGGAGAGTCAGACATGTTGGGGAGAGAGGATACTCGTGCTATTCACCGGCTCATGCTACGCTATCCAGAATTGATATGGCACTGGGTAATCGCCTGTTGGACACAATGGTGGGGGAGGTGCGTTATCTGCCGAGGGCCCTTTCGGATCATAGTCCAATTGAGGTAGAGGTTAGGTTGTTGGGGACACGGACCGCAAGCGGGAGAGAATGGAAGATCCATCCTAACTGGTTACAGAGCATTGACTTGGACGGTATAGGGAAGGAGGTGACGGAATTCTTTGCGTTAAATGATGGGAGTACAGATGCTCTAACCGTTTGGGATGCAATGAAAGCGTACCTGAGAGGGTTACTATTTAGAGACATTAGTAGGTGTAAGAGGAAGACGAGGGAAGCGGAGAGAGTGGCGTTGGAGGAGCTGAAAGCCGCGGAGGACGAGATGGTTGTGCTGGGGACTTCCGAGGCAGAGAAAAGATTGAGAACAGCGCAAAATTGTATGGAAAAGATTCTGCTGGGGAAAGCTGAAAGGAAGCGGGAGTTTCAGAGGGTGGCTTATTTTCAGGAGGGAGAGACAGTTGGACACATGCTATCGGTGGTAGCCGCGGCTCAGCGTAGTACCTCGTATGTACACTCGTTGGTTTCGGATGGGGGGAGCAGGGTATCTGAAACACCGGATATTATAAAGGTCTTTGCGGACTTTTACGCGGACTTATATTCCTCCAAGGTCAATGAGTCAGCCGGAGAAACGGAGACTTTCCTTGAGAGTCTGGGTCTTCCGAAATTGAGTGAGGAGGATAGGGTGAGCCTCGATGCCCCTATCACCGAGGAGGAACTGAGTCGGGCGCTGAAGTCTATGGCCAATGGGAAGGCACCTGGGGTTGATGGGTTACCAGCCGAAATCCATAAAAGTTTGGAGGAAGTGCTGATTCCCAGATTAAAGTTAGTACTGGAGGAGGCTGGATGCCAAGGGTTTCTCCCAGCATCTATGAGGGAGGCTAATATAGTGGTTATTCCGAAGGAGGATAAGGATCTGGGGAAGCCTGAGTCATATCGGCCAATCTCTCTGTTAACCATCGATGTCAAGCTCTTGGCCAAGGTGTTAGCTACCCGTTTGTCCAGCGTCATTGCTAACCTTGTACATCCGGATCAATCTGGTTTTATGCCTGACAGATCTACAGCGGTTAATCTGCGGAGGCTGCATATGAACCTGCAGCTGAAGTCTGACAATTGTGGCCGAAGGGTTATTGCATCCTTGGATGCCCATAAGGCGTTTGACAGTGTGGAGTGGGGATATCTCTGGCGGGTGTTGAAATGTATGGGTATTGGCCCGCAATTTGTGGCGTGGACTCAACTGTTATACTCACTACCAACAGCTAGAATTAGAGTGAATGGGGAGCTTTCTCAGCCTATAAAGCTGGCCAGAGGTACGAGGCAGGGTTGCCCACTGTCGCCCCTTCTGTTTGCCTTAGCTGTGGAGCCACTGGCCGCCAAGATCCGGCAATCGGAGGAGGTCCCTGGGTTCAGATATGGGAGTGTGGAGGAGAAGATTGCATTATATGCAGATGACATCTTACTGTTCCTGGCGGACCCGGATGAAGCCTTGAAGGGGGCTATCGAGATCGTTGGGAAATTTGGAGACTTATCGGGATTGAGGATAAACTGGGATAAATCGGTCCTCTTTGAGGTGGATGAGGTGGAGGAGAGTAGAAGTGAGCCATTGGGAGAGGGGCGGCTTAAGGTAGTATCCCTTTTCAAATACCTGGGAATATGGATCTCGATGCCAGTTACAGAGTTTTTATATAGGAATTTGACACCTCTCATGGGCGCTCTTAAAGCAAAAGTGGATGCGTGGAATAAATTACACTTATCGGTGGTAGGTAGGGTTAATCTCATTAAAATGGTTGTGATGCCCAAATTACTCTACGTCCTACATAATGCGCCAGTTTGGATTCCACGTGGGAAGTTCCGGCAGATTAATGCTCTATTTAGAAGTCTGATATGGGGGAGGCGGTGCCCACGTATTCGCCTGGAGACGCTTCAGCGACCCAAGGAAGATGGAGGATTGGCTTTACCTAATCCTGAGTTATATTTTCTTGCAGCCCAGAGCCAACATTTGAAGGGCTGGGCGCGGGAGGCGTCTTCCAGTGCGGTACAGCACTTGATGGAGGGGATGACGGACCGACGACCGGTAGCGCAGTGTCTGGAGGATGGTTCCTTGGTTGCATTGGGGAAATTATACCCATCTATGTTTTTGATATATAAATTATGGACCAGACTGCGACAGATTCGGGGGGTCACGGGGCTGACTAAATTTACACCGATATGGTTTAATAATAATTTGGTTGAGTTTGCGGCCCTTGGAGTGCTGGCGGAGTGGCAGGCCAAAGGAATCCACTTGGTGGCTCAGATAATTCAACAACAAGGATTAAAGTCCTTTTCGCAGCTGCAAGGGGAGTTTGGACTGAGACCGACTGGGGAATATCAATATGCTCAGATGAAACATGCTTTTAAAGCTCAGAACAAGGGTGGTGGTATTGAGATCCAGGAGGACATAGTTCTGGAATACGTGTGTGGGGAAGGGTCCACAAGGGGAGTCATTACCACCCTTTATAAGGACCTTCTACATGCACATTTGCTAGACTTCCCTTTAAAAGCGAGAGCGACATGGGAAAGAGATTTAGGCCCAATGGAGGATGAAACCTGGGAGTCGGTGTTGGAGTGGGTTCCACGAGTGTCACTGAGTGAGCCGTACAGACTATCGCAGCTGTACATCTTACACAGAGTCTATAAATCACCGGAAGTGTTGCACAGAGCGGGGTTGCGTGCTGACTCCGAATGCCCGAGATGTGGGACTGAGAATGCAGGAATATACCACATGATGTGGACATGTCCAAGACTGGTTGCTTTCTGGTTGGTGGTAATGAGCCGTGTGGAAGGGGCGTATAAATGCAGAGTGCCGAGGGATCCGATAGTGTGTATACTGGGACATGTAGAGGAAATCAGAGTGGATAACACCTGGAAGATAGCAATAGCTAGGCTATTATATATGGCAAGGAAGGTAATAGCAAGGAACTGGATCAAAGAGGAACCGCCTACAAGGGGTGAATTCCTGAATTATGTTAAATATGGTCTCAATTTGGAAAAGGGGGTCTATAAAAGACGTGGGAAAATAGAAACATTTGACAAAATGTGGTCTCCGTGGCTCGAGCTAGGATGAGTAGTTATGGGAAATGGGAGGATGAGGGCCTCTGAAAGGAAGAGAGTGCTAGAGGAACAAGCGGACATAAGTGAGTCAAATGGCTCAAAGAACCATCAATACTGGTAACAAAAGTATAACTGGGTATGAGCTGTCAGGGGAGGGGGGGGGGGTTAGGTTTTGTTGGGATTGTTGGGGGCTTGGAAAATGTTAAAATTTTGCAAAATACTGGAAAATGCATAAATTGTATTGTTCACATTTGCTTTCAATAAAAAACTATTTAAACAAAAAAAAAAAAAAAATAAACATACTCACTTTCCGTTCCGAGGGCCCATTGTACTTGTAACATACTCACCATACTTGTAGTTCTGTCGCCTGTGCGAGGTACAGGCGGCAGCTTCCGGCCCCAGCCTGCTCGCGCAGGCACGCAGGGCCTGTGATGACGTTGCGGTCACATGACCATGACGTCATGGCAGGTCCTGCTCACGCAGGCGCGCAGGGCCTGTGATGACGTCGCGGTCACATGACCGTGACGTCACGGCAGGTCCTTCTGCCAGACCATCTGTGCCAATGGAACGTGGCGGTTGCGAGGAGCGGGAAAGGCGGCATAGGTGAGTATATAATCGTTTATTTTTTTTATTATTTTTAACATTAGATGTTTTTACTATTGGCGCTGCATAGGCCGCGTCAATAGTAAAAAACTTGGTCACACAGGGTTAATAGCAGCGGTAACGGAGTGCGTTACCCGCGGCATAACGCTGTCCGTTACCGCCGGCATTAACCCTGTGTGAGCGGTGAGCGGAGGGGTGTATGCGGGCGCCGGGCAGTCAGTGCGGGGAGTAAGGAGCGGCCATTTTCTTCCGGACTGTGCGCGTCACTGATGACAGGCAGCTGCCGAGACCAATCAGCGAACGAATAACCGTTAAAGACAGAAGGACAGACAGACAGACGGACGGAAGTGACCCTTAGACAATTATATAGTAGACACCGTATATACTCGAGTATAAGCCGAGATTTTCAGCCCAAATTTTTGGGCTGAAAGTGCCCCTCTCGGCTTATACTCGAGTCACGGTGGGCGGCAGGGTCGGCGGGTGAGGGGGTGAGGGCGCTGAGGCATACTCACCTAGTCCTGGCGCTCCTGACACTGCCCCTGCCTGTCACACTGTCTCCGGGTGCCGCAGCTCTTCCTGTCAGCGGTCACGTGGGACCGCTCATTAGAGAAATGAATATGGACTCCACTCCCATAGGGGTGGAGCCACATATTCATTCCTCTGAGCGGTGCCAGTGACCGCTGACAGGAAGAGCTGCAGCACCCGGAGACAGTGTGACAGGCAGGGGCAGCGTCAGGAGCGCCAGGACTAGGTGAGTATTTTATATTCACCTGTCCGCGTTCCACACGCCGGGCGTCGCTCCATCTTCCCGGCACTGCTCTGTCTTCCCGGCGCCGCTCCGCTCTGACTGTGCAGGTCAGAGGGTGCGATGACGCATATAGTGTGCGCGGCGCCCTCTACCTGAACAGTCAGTGCGGAGAGACGCCGGAACGAGACGCCGGGAGCTGCAATCAAGAGAGGTGAGTATGGCTTTTTTTTTTCTTATTATTGCAGCAGCAGCAATGGCAGAGCTTTATAAGGAGCATATATGGGGCAAGAATGAACGGTGCACAGCTTTATAAGGAGCATATATGGGGCAAGAATGAACGGTGCAGAGCACTATATGGCACAGATATGGGGCAATAATGAACGGTGCAGAGCACTATATGGCACAGCTATGGGGCAAGAATGAACGGTGCAGAGCACTATATGGCAGAGCTATGGGGCAAGAATGAACGGTGCAGAGCACTATATGGCACAGCTATGGGGCAAGAATGAACGGTGCAGAGCACTATATGGCACAGATATGGGGCAAGAATGAACGGTGCAGAGCACTATATGGCACAGCTATGGGGCAATAATGAACTGTGCAGAGCACTATATGGCACAGCTATGGGGCAATAATGAACGGTGCAGAGTACTATATGGCACAGCTATGGGGCAATAATAAACGGTGCAGAGCACTATATGGCACAGCTGTGGGGCAATAATGTGTTATGGCTGGCAATCAGGCAACACAGCGTGCAGTAATCAGCGCACATACAGAGATCTGGCAATAACCCAAAACAATAGGACGAGCTCTGAGACGTGGAATCTCTGTAGACTGCAGTACCTGATCTATCCTCACACAACTGGAAGCAGCAGTGGATTGCGCCTATCAACTACCTATGCAACTCGGCACTGCCTGAGGAGCTGACTAGCCTGAAGATAGAAATACAAGCCTGACTTACCTCAGAGAAATACCCCAAAGGAATAGGCAGCCCCCACATATAATGACTGTTAGCAAGATGAAAAGACAAACGTAGGAATGAAATAGATTCAGCAAAGTGAGGCCCGATATTCTAGACAGAGCGAGGATAGCAAAGAGAACTATGCAGTCTACAAAAAACCCTAAAACGAAAACCACGCAAAAGGGGCAAAAAGACCCACCGTGCCGAACTAACAGCACGGCGGTGCACCCCTTTGCTTCTCAGAGCTTCCAGCAAAAGATAATAACAAGCTGGACAGAAAAAACAGAAAACAAACTAGAAGCACTTATCTAGCAGAGCAGCAGGCCCAAGGAAAGATGCAGTAGCTCAGATCCAACACTGGAACATTGACAAGGAGCAAGGAAGACAGACTCAGGTGGAGCTAAATAGCAAGGCAGCCAACGAGCTCACCAAAACACCTGAGGGAGGAAGCCCAGAGACTGCAATACCACTTGTGACCACAGAAGTGAACTCAGCCACAGAATTCACAACAGTACCCCCCCCTTGAGGAGGGGTCACCGAACCCTCACCAGAACCCCCAGGCCGACCAGGATGAGCCACATGAAAGGCACGAACAAGATCTGGGGCATGGACATCAGAGGCAAAAACCCAGGAATTATCTTCCTGAGCATAACCCTTCCATTTGACCAGATACTGGAGTTTCCGTCTAGAGACACGAGAATCCAAAATCTTCTCCACAATATACTCCAATTCCCCCTCCACCAAAACAGGGGCAGGAGGCTCCACAGATGGAACCATAGGTGCCACGTATCTCCTCAACAACGACCTATGGAATACATTATGTATGGAAAAGGTGTCTGGGAGGGTCAGACGAAAAGACACCGGATTGAGAATCTCAGAAATCCTATACGGACCAATAAAACGAGGTTTAAATTTAGGAGAGGAAACCTTCATAGGTATATGACGAGAAGATAACCAAACCAGATCCCCAACACGAAGTCGGGGTCCCACACGGCGTCTGCGATTAGCGAAAAGCTGAGCCTTCTCCTGGGACAAGGTCAAATTGTCCACTACCTGAGTCCAGATCTGCTGCAACCTGTCCACCACATAATCCACACCAGGACAGTCCGAAGACTCAACCTGTCCTGAAGAGAAACGAGGATGGAACCCAGAATTGCAGAAAAATGGAGAGACCAAGGTAGCCGAGCTGGCCCGATTATTAAGGGCGAACTCAGCCAACGGCAAAAATGACACCCAATCATCCTGGTCAGCGGAAACAAAACATCTCAGATATGCTTCCAAGGTCTGATTGGTTCGTTCGGTCTGGCCATTAGTCTGAGGATGGAAGGCCGAGGAAAAAGATAGGTCAATGCCCATCCTACCACAAAAGGCTCGCCAGAACCTCGAGACAAACTGGGAACCTCTGTCAGAAACAATATTCTCAGGAATGCCATGTAAACGAACCACATGCTGGAAGAACAAAGGCACCAAATCAGAGGAGGAAGGCAATTTAACCAAGGGCACCAGATGGACCATTTTAGAAAAGCGATCACAGACCACCCAAATGACAGACATCTTTTGAGAAACGGGAAGGTCAGAAATGAAATCCATCGAAATATGTGTCCAAGGCCTCTTCGGGACCGGCAAGGGCAAAAGCAACCCACTGGCACGTGAACAGCAGGGCTTAGCCCTAGCACAAATTCCACAGGACTGCACAAAAGCACGCACATCCCGTGACAGAGATGGCCACCAGAAGGATCTAGCAACCAACTCCCTGGTACCAAAGATTCCTGGATGACCGGCCAGCACCGAACAATGAAGTTCAGAGATAACTTTACTAGTCCACCTATCAGGGACGAACAGTTTCTCGGCCGGACAACGATCAGGTTTATTAGCCTGAAATTTCTGCAACACTCTCCGCAAATCAGGGGAGATGGCAGACACAATGACTCCTTCCTTGAGGATACTCGCCGGCTCAGATAACCCCGGAGAGTCGGGCACAAAACTCCTAGACAGAGCATCCGCCTTCACATTTTTAGAGCCCGGAAGGTATGAAATCACAAAATCAAAACGAGCAAAAAATAACGACCAACGGGCCTGTCTAGGATTCAAGCGCTTGGCAGACTCAAGATAAGTAAGGTTCTTATGATCAGTCAAAACCACCACGCGATGCTTAGCACCCTCAAGCCAATGACGCCACTCCTCGAATGCCCACTTCATGGCCAGCAACTCTCGGTTGCCCACATCATAATTACGCTCAGCAGCAGAAAATTTCCTGGAAAAGAAAGCACATGGTTTGAACACTGAGCAACCAGAACCTCTCTGTGACAAAACCGCCCCTGCACCAATCTCAGAAGCATCAACCTCGACCTGGAACGGAAGAGAAACATCAGGTTGACACAACACAGGGGCACAGCAAAAACGACGCTTCAACTCCTGAAAAGCTTCCACGGCAGCAGAAGACCAATTAACCAAATCAGCACCCTTCTTGGTCAAATCGGTCAATGGTCTGGCAATGCTAGAAAAATTACAGATGAAGCGACGATAAAAATTAGCAAAGCCCAGGAATTTCTGCAAACTTTTTAGAGATGTCGGCTGAGTCCAATCCTGGATGGCCTGAACCTTAACTGGATCCATCTCGATAGTAGAAGGGGAAAAGATGAACCCCAAAAATGAAACTTTCTGCACACCGAAGAGACACTTTGATCCCTTCACGAACAAGGAATTAGCACGCAGTACCTGGAAAACCATTCTGACTTGCTTCACATGAGACTCCCAATCATCTGAGAAGATCAAAATGTCATCCAAGTAAACAATCAAGAATTTATCCAGATACTCACGGAAAATGTCATGCATAAAAGACTGAAAAATAGATGGAGCATTGGCAAGTCCGAACAGCATCACCAGATACTCAAAATGACCCTCGGGCGTATTAAATGCCGTTTTCCATTCATCTCCCTGCCTGATTCTCACCAGATTATACGCACCACGAAGATCAATCTTAGTAAACCAACTAGCCCCCTTAATCCGAGCAAACAAGTCAGAAATCAATGGCAAGGGATACTGAAACTTAACAGTGATCTTATTAAGAAGGCGGTAATCAATACACGGTCTTAGCGAACCATCCTTCTTGGCTACAAAAAAGAACCCTGCTCCCAATGGTGACGACGATGGGCGAATATGTCCCTTCTCCAGGGACTCCTTCACATAACTGCGCATAGCGGTGTGTTCAGGTACGGACAAATTAAATAAACGACCCTTAGGGAATTTACTACCAGGAATCAAATCGATAGCACAATCACAATTCCTATGCGGAGGAAGGGCATCAGACTTGGACTCTTCAAATACATCCTGAAAGTCCGACAAGAACTCTGGGATGTCAGAAGGAATGGATGACGAAATAGACAAAAATGGAACATCACCATGTACTCCCTGACAACCCCAGCTGGTTACCGACATAGAGTTCCAATCCAATACTGGATTATGGGTTTGTAGCCATGGCAACCCCAACACGACCACATCATGCAAATTATGCAGTACCAAAAAGCGAATAACTTCCTGATGTGCAGGAGCCATGCACATGGTCAGCTGGGCCCAGTACTGAGGCTTATTCTTGGCCAGAGGTGTAGCATCAATTCCTCTCAACGGAATAGGACACCGCAAAGGCTCCAAGAAAAATCCACAACGTTTAGCATAATCCAAATCCATCAGATTCAGGGCAGCGCCTGAATCCACAAACGCCATGACAGAATATGATGACAAAGAGCACATTAAGGTAATGGACAAAAGGAATTTGGACTGTACAGTACCAATAACGGCAGAGCTATCGAACCGCCTAGTGCGTTTAGGACAATTAGAAATAGCATGAGTAGAATCACCACAATAGAAACACAGTCTGTTCAGACGTCTGTGTTCGTGCCGTTCTACTTTAGTCATAGTCCTGTCGCACTGCATAGGCTCAGGCTTACTCTCAGACAATACCGCCAGATGGTGCACAGATTTACGCTCGCGCAAGCGACGACCGATCTGAATGGCCAAGGACATAGACTCATTCAAACCAGCAGGCATAGGAAATCCCACCATTACATCCTTAAGAGCTTCAGAGAGACCCTTTCTGAACAAAGCCGCTAGTGCAGATTCATTCCACAGAGTGAGTACTGACCATTTTCTAAATTTCTGACAATATACTTCTACATCATCCTGACCCTGGCATAAAGCCAGCAGATTTTTCTCAGCTTGATCCACTGAATTAGGCTCATCGTAAAGCAATCCCAGCGCCTGGAAAAATGCATCAACATTACTCAATGCAGAATCTCCTGGTGCAAGAGAAAACGCCCAGTCCTGTGGGTCGCCGCGCAAAAAAGAAATAATAATCAAAACCTGTTGAATAGGATTACCAGAAGAATGAGGTTTCAAGGCCAAAAATAGCTTACAATTATTTCTGAAGCTCAGGAACTTAGTTCTGTCACCAAAAAACAAATCAGGAATTGGAATTCTTGGTTCTAGCATCGATTTCTGATCAATAGTATCTTGAATCTTTTGTACATTTACAACGAGATTATCCATTGAGGAGCACAGAGCCTGAATATCCATGTCCACAGCTGTGTCCTGAAGCACTCTAATGTCTAGGGGAAAAAAAAGACTGAAGACAGAGCTAAGAAGAAAAAAAAATGATGTCAGGATTTCTTTTTTCCCTCTATTGGAAATCATTGAAGGGCTCCTTGTACTGTTATGGCTGGCAATCAGGCAACACAGCGTGCAGTAATCAGCGCACATACAGAGATCTGGCAATAACCCAAAACAATAGGACGAGCTCTGAGACGTGGAATCTCTGTAGACTGCAGTACCTGATCTATCCTCACACAACTGGAAGCAGCAGTGGATTGCGCCTATCAACTACCTATGCAACTCGGCACTGCCTGAGGAGCTGACTAGCCTGAAGATAGAAATACAAGCCTGACTTACCTCAGAGAAATACCCCAAAGGAATAGGCAGCCCCCACATATAATGACTGTTAGCAAGATGAAAAGACAAACGTAGGAATGAAATAGATTCAGCAAAGTGAGGCCCGATATTCTAGACAGAGCGAGGATAGCAAAGAGAACTATGCAGTCTACAAAAAACCCTAAAACGAAAACCACGCAAAAGGGGCAAAAAGACCCACCGTGCCGAACTAACAGCACGGCGGTGCACCCCTTTGCTTCTCAGAGCTTCCAGCAAAAGATAATAACAAGCTGGACAGAAAAAACAGAAAACAAACTAGAAGCACTTATCTAGCAGAGCAGCAGGCCCAAGGAAAGATGCAGTAGCTCAGATCCAACACTGGAACATTGACAAGGAGCAAGGAAGACAGACTCAGGTGGAGCTAAATAGCAAGGCAGCCAACGAGCTCACCAAAACACCTGAGGGAGGAAGCCCAGAGACTGCAATACCACTTGTGACCACAGAAGTGAACTCAGCCACAGAATTCACAACAGTACCCCCCCCTTGAGGAGGGGTCACCGAACCCTCACCAGAACCCCCAGGCCGACCAGGATGAGCCACATGAAAGGCACGAACAAGATCTGGGGCATGGACATCAGAGGCAAAAACCCAGGAATTATCTTCCTGAGCATAACCCTTCCATTTGACCAGATACTGGAGTTTCCGTCTAGAGACACGAGAATCCAAAATCTTCTCCACAATATACTCCAATTCCCCCTCCACCAAAACAGGGGCAGGAGGCTCCACAGATGGAACCATAGGTGCCACGTATCTCCTCAACAACGACCTATGGAATACATTATGTATGGAAAAGGTGTCTGGGAGGGTCAGACGAAAAGACACCGGATTGAGAATCTCAGAAATCCTATACGGACCAATAAAACGAGGTTTAAATTTAGGAGAGGAAACCTTCATAGGTATATGACGAGAAGATAACCAAACCAGATCCCCAACACGAAGTCGGGGTCCCACACGGCGTCTGCGATTAGCGAAAAGCTGAGCCTTCTCCTGGGACAAGGTCAAATTGTCCACTACCTGAGTCCAGATCTGCTGCAACCTGTCCACCACATAATCCACACCAGGACAGTCCGAAGACTCAACCTGTCCTGAAGAGAAACGAGGATGGAACCCAGAATTGAAGAAAAATGGAGAGACCAAGGTAGCCGAGCTGGCCCGATTATTAAGGGCGAACTCAGCCAACGGCAAAAATGACACCCAATCATCCTGGTCAGCGGAAACAAAACATCTCAGATATGCTTCCAAGGTCTGATTGGTTCGTTCGGTCTGGCCATTAGTCTGAGGATGGAAGGCCGAGGAAAAAGATAGGTCAATGCCCATCCTACCACAAAAGGCTCGCCAGAACCTCGAGACAAACTGGGAACCTCTGTCAGAAACAATATTCTCAGGAATGCCATGTAAACGAACCACATGCTGGAAGAACAAAGGCACCAAATCAGAGGAGGAAGGCAATTTAACCAAGGGCACCAGATGGACCATTTTAGAAAAGCGATCACAGACCACCCAAATGACAGACATCTTTTGAGAAACGGGAAGGTCAGAAATGAAATCCATCGAAATATGTGTCCAAGGCCTCTTCGGGACCGGCAAGGGCAAAAGCAACCCACTGGCACGTGAACAGCAGGGCTTAGCCCTAGCACAAATTCCACAGGACTGCACAAAAGCACGCACATCCCGTGACAGAGATGGCCACCAGAAGGATCTAGCAACCAACTCCCTGGTACCAAAGATTCCTGGATGACCGGCCAGCACCGAACAATGAAGTTCAGAGATAACTTTACTAGTCCACCTATCAGGGACGAACAGTTTCTCGGCCGGACAACGATCAGGTTTATTAGCCTGAAATTTCTGCAACACTCTCCGCAAATCAGGGGAGATGGCAGACACAATGACTCCTTCCTTGAGGATACTCGCCGGCTCAGATAACCCCGGAGAGTCGGGCACAAAACTCCTAGACAGAGCATCCGCCTTCACATTTTTAGAGCCCGGAAGGTATGAAATCACAAAATCAAAACGAGCAAAAAATAACGACCAACGGGCCTGTCTAGGATTCAAGCGCTTGGCAGACTCAAGATAAGTAAGGTTCTTATGATCAGTCAAAACCACCACGCGATGCTTAGCACCCTCAAGCCAATGACGCCACTCCTCGAATGCCCACTTCATGGCCAGCAACTCTCGGTTGCCCACATCATAATTACGCTCAGCAGCAGAAAATTTCCTGGAAAAGAAAGCACATGGTTTGAACACTGAGCAACCAGAACCTCTCTGTGACAAAACCGCCCCTGCACCAATCTCAGAAGCATCAACCTCGACCTGGAACGGAAGAGAAACATCAGGTTGACACAACACAGGGGCACAGCAAAAACGACGCTTCAACTCCTGAAAAGCTTCCACGGCAGCAGAAGACCAATTAACCAAATCAGCACCCTTCTTGGTCAAATCGGTCAATGGTCTGGCAATGCTAGAAAAATTACAGATGAAGCGACGATAAAAATTAGCAAAGCCCAGGAATTTCTGCAAACTTTTTAGAGATGTCGGCTGAGTCCAATCCTGGATGGCCTGAACCTTAACTGGATCCATCTCGATAGTAGAAGGGGAAAAGATGAACCCCAAAAATGAAACTTTCTGCACACCGAAGAGACACTTTGATCCCTTCACGAACAAGGAATTAGCACGCAGTACCTGGAAAACCATTCTGACTTGCTTCACATGAGACTCCCAATCATCTGAGAAGATCAAAATGTCATCCAAGTAAACAATCAAGAATTTATCCAGATACTCACGGAAAATGTCATGCATAAAAGACTGAAAAATAGATGGAGCATTGGCAAGTCCGAACGGCATCACCAGATACTCAAAATGACCCTCGGGCGTATTAAATGCCGTTTTCCATTCATCTCCCTGCCTGATTCTCACCAGATTATACGCACCACGAAGATCAATCTTAGTAAACCAACTAGCCCCCTTAATCCGAGCAAACAAGTCAGAAATCAATGGCAAGGGATACTGAAACTTAACAGTGATCTTATTAAGAAGGCGGTAATCAATACACGGTCTTAGCGAACCATCCTTCTTGGCTACAAAAAAGAACCCTGCTCCCAATGGTGACGACGATGGGCGAATATGTCCCTTCTCCAGGGACTCCTTCACATAACTGCGCATAGCGGTGTGTTCAGGTACGGACAAATTAAATAAACGACCCTTAGGGAATTTACTACCAGGAATCAAATCGATAGCACAATCACAATTCCTATGCGGAGGAAGGGCATCAGACTTGGACTCTTCAAATACATCCTGAAAGTCCGACAAGAACTCTGGGATGTCAGAAGGAATGGATGACGAAATAGACAAAAATGGAACATCACCATGTACTCCCTGACAACCCCAGCTGGTTACCGACATAGAGTTCCAATCCAATACTGGATTATGGGTTTGTAGCCATGGCAACCCCAACACGACCACATCATGCAAATTATGCAGTACCAAAAAGCGAATAACTTCCTGATGTGCAGGAGCCATGCACATGGTCAGCTGGGCCCAGTACTGAGGCTTATTCTTGGCCAGAGGTGTAGCATCAATTCCTCTCAACGGAATAGGACACCGCAAAGGCTCCAAGAAAAATCCACAACGTTTAGCATAATCCAAATCCATCAGATTCAGGGCAGCGCCTGAATCCACAAACGCCATGACAGAATATGATGACAAAGAGCACATTAAGGTAATGGACAAAAGGAATTTGGACTGTACAGTACCAATAACGGCAGAGCTATCGAACCGCCTAGTGCGTTTAGGACAATTAGAAATAGCATGAGTAGAATCACCACAATAGAAACACAGTCTGTTCAGACGTCTGTGTTCGTGCCGTTCTACTTTAGTCATAGTCCTGTCGCACTGCATAGGCTCAGGCTTACTCTCAGACAATACCGCCAGATGGTGCACAGATTTACGCTCGCGCAAGCGACGACCGATCTGAATGGCCAAGGACATAGACTCATTCAAACCAGCAGGCATAGGAAATCCCACCATTACATCCTTAAGAGCTTCAGAGAGACCCTTTCTGAACAAAGCCGCTAGTGCAGATTCATTCCACAGAGTGAGTACTGACCATTTTCTAAATTTCTGACAATATACTTCTACATCATCCTGACCCTGGCATAAAGCCAGCAGATTTTTCTCAGCTTGATCCACTGAATTAGGCTCATCGTAAAGCAATCCCAGCGCCTGGAAAAATGCATCAACATTACTCAATGCAGAATCTCCTGGTGCAAGAGAAAACGCCCAGTCCTGTGGGTCGCCGCGCAAAAAAGAAATAATAATCAAAACCTGTTGAATAGGATTACCAGAAGAATGAGGTTTCAAGGCCAAAAATAGCTTACAATTATTTCTGAAGCTCAGGAACTTAGTTCTGTCACCAAAAAACAAATCAGGAATTGGAATTCTTGGTTCTAGCATCGATTTCTGATCAATAGTATCTTGAATCTTTTGTACATTTACAACGAGATTATCCATTGAGGAGCACAGAGCCTGAATATCCATGTCCACAGCTGTGTCCTGAAGCACTCTAATGTCTAGGGGAAAAAAAAGACTGAAGACAGAGCTAAGAAGAAAAAAAAAATGATGTCAGGATTTCTTTTTTCCCTCTATTGGAAATCATTGAAGGGCTCCTTGTACTGTTATGGCTGGCAATCAGGCAACACAGCGTGCAGTAATCAGCGCACATACAGAGATCTGGCAATAACCCAAAACAATAGGACGAGCTCTGAGACGTGGAATCTCTGTAGACTGCAGTACCTGATCTATCCTCACACAACTGGAAGCAGCAGTGGATTGCGCCTATCAACTACCTATGCAACTCGGCACTGCCTGAGGAGCTGACTAGCCTGAAGATAGAAATACAAGCCTGACTTACCTCAGAGAAATACCCCAAAGGAATAGGCAGCCCCCACATATAATGACTGTTAGCAAGATGAAAAGACAAACGTAGGAATGAAATAGATTCAGCAAAGTGAGGCCCGATATTCTAGACAGAGCGAGGATAGCAAAGAGAACTATGCAGTCTACAAAAAACCCTAAAACGAAAACCACGCAAAAGGGGCAAAAAGACCCACCGTGCCGAACTAACAGCACGGCGGTGCACCCCTTTGCTTCTCAGAGCTTCCAGCAAAAGATAATAACAAGCTGGACAGAAAAAACAGAAAACAAACTAGAAGCACTTATCTAGCAGAGCAGCAGGCCCAAGGAAAGATGCAGTAGCTCAGATCCAACACTGGAACATTGACAAGGAGCAAGGAAGACAGACTCAGGTGGAGCTAAATAGCAAGGCAGCCAACGAGCTCACCAAAACACCTGAGGGAGGAAGCCCAGAGACTGCAATACCACTTGTGACCACAGAAGTGAACTCAGCCACAGAATTCACAACAATAATGAACGGTGCAGAGCACTATATGGCACACCTTTCTATGGTACATCTATGGGGCAATAATGAACGGTGCAGAGCACTATATGGCACAGCTATGGGGCCATAATGAACGGTATGGAGCATCTATTTTTATTTTTGAAATTCACCGGTAGCTGCTGCATTTTCCACCCTAGGCTTATACTCGAGTCATTAAGTTTTCCCAGTTTTTTGTGGCAAAATTAGGGGGGTCGGCTTATACTCGAGTATATACGGTATATATATATACATACTTTGACCTTGAAACTGCATTGTCCTTGGTAGTAAGACATCCTCATAAGGCGAGCATATTACATTACACCTTTGATAGTTTTGCCATTACCACTAGTGATGAGTGACTGTGCTCGCTATTGAAGTTTTTCGAGCGTGCTTGGGTGTTCTTCACGAGTATCTTGGGCATGCTCGTAAAGGGTGACACTCACCAGAATAAAATCCAATGTTTTATTTAGTCACCTTTAAAACATCTTCGGTTAAGCAGTGGGACAGTGGACAATGGAGTGTGAGGACAATTATGTAGATTATGTTTGTGTCCCCGCAGCTGCATGATTTGCGGCTGTTAGACAACCTGAACACATGTGGGGATTGCCTGGTTGTTAGGGAATCCCACATGTATTCAGGATTTCTACAACCGCAAATTATGCAGCTGCGGGGACACAAACATAACCTACGAGCACGCCCAAAATACTCGGAGAACACCCGAGCATGCTCGGAAAACTAGAGTAACGAGCACACTCGCTCATCACTAATTACCACTCATTTAATAAGGATATCTGCACTACAAAGGACCCTGTATTTTTTTCCCATTGTCATAATTGTACCGACCTGGAGAATCATGCTGACAATTCACTTTTAGGGCAGGTGCAGACGACCGTATGTTCGCCATCCAATAAAAATGGTCCGATTATGATAATCACACAAAGTGGAATCCGTGTTTCTTGAATGTGGAGAGTACCGTACGAGCATAAGCCGAGAATTTCAGCCCATTTTTTTAGGCTGCAAATGCCCCTCTCGGCTTA
Source organism: Ranitomeya imitator (assembly GCF_032444005.1). Classification (NCBI taxonomy): domain Eukaryota; kingdom Metazoa; phylum Chordata; class Amphibia; order Anura; family Dendrobatidae; genus Ranitomeya; species Ranitomeya imitator. The sequence continues at coordinate 417,707,948 of NC_091284.1, read as the reverse complement.
TACTCGAGTCATACCCAGGGGTCGGCAGGGGAGCAGCAGCTGTGTAATAATACTCACCTGCTCCTGGCGCAGTCCCTGGTTCCCCCGGCGCCGCAGCTTCTTCCTGTAGTGACCGGTCACATGGTACCGCTCATTCCAGTAATGAATATGGACCCCACTCCACTCCCATATGGGGTGGAGCCACATACTGATTACTGTAATGAGCGGTACCATGTGACCGCTTACTACAGGAAGAAGCTGCGGCGCCAGGGGGAACCAGGGACCGCGCCAGGAGCAGGTGAATATAACGCAGTGCGCGATATTCACCTGCTCCTCGTACCGCCGCCAGCCGCCACGTCTTCCCCGTCCTCTGCACTTACGCTCAGGTCAGAGGGCGCGGTGAAGCGATTAGTGTGCGCCCTCTGCCTGATCGTCAGTGCAGAGGATGGAAGACACAGCGGCACCCAGAGGCGGTGGAATGAGGAGCAGGTGAATATAGCAAGTGTCGGGGGCCTGAGAGATGAGTATGTGATTTTTTTTTTTATCGCAGCAACAGCATATGGGGCAAATGACTGTATAGACCATCTTATGGGGCCATAATCCGCATTTGTGCAGCATTATATGGGGCAAATGTCTGTATGGAGCATATTATGGGGCCATAATCAGCATTTGTGCAGCATTATATGGGGCAAATGTCTGTATGGAGCATCTTATGGGGCCATAATCAGCATTTGTGCAGCATTATATGGGGCAAATGTCTGTATGGAGCATCTTATGGGGCCATAATCAGCATTTGTGCAGCATTATATGGGGCAAATGTCTGTATAGACCATCTTATGGGGCCATAATCAGCATTTGTGCAGCATTATATGGGGCAAATGTCTGTATGGAGCATCTTATGGGGCCATAATAAATGTTTGTGGAGGGGCAAATATCTTTATGGAGCATCTTTTGTGGCCATAATCCGCATTTGTGCAGCATTATATGGGACATATTTTAATATGGAGCATCTTATGGAGCCCTTCATAAACTGTATGGAGCATTATATGGGGCGTATTTTGTATGGAGCATCTTATGGGGCCCATCATAAACTTTATGGAGCATTATATGGGGCTCCTGATTCAATATGGATATTCAAAAACACTTAACCTACTGATGTCTCAATTAATTTTACTTTTACTGGTATCTATTTGTATTTTTGACATTTACCGGTAGCTGCTGCATTTTCCACCCTAGGCTTATACTCAAGTCAGTTTTCTGTAGCAAAATTAGGGGTCTCGGCTTATACTCGAGTATATACGGTAATTATAAAAACAAACAAAAAAACCAAAACACCTTTTTCCATCTTCTCCTCTCTGTTCAATCTGTCTGTGAATATGGGACAGCGAGATTTCATCCGAGTGCAGTCATATGTTTTGCACGGACCCATGGACATGAGTAGGTGAGTGCCATCCGATATGAGAGGCAAATCGTGCATGCCACAACTTTTTTCCTCAGGTTACTTGGTCTGAGGAAAAAGAAAGGATCGGACATGTGCACTCCTCATTGAATAACATTGGTCCAAGTGTGATCCGACGTTTTGATGAATTGCACTGGAACAAAAACTACCGCACAAGCCCTTACTATACTATAAAGAAAAAAACTGCGGAAATGCAGGTTGTTGTTATTGTTTTTTTTTTTAATTTCACTGCTCTTGGAGGTTTTTTTTTTCACATTTTCCACTACTATGAATGCTAAAATGTATGGTGCTATTTAAAACTATACCTCGGCCCACAAAAATAAAAAAGAGCAAAAATGAGTAAATCGCCTGGACAAGAAAGTGTTAAAATATTCTATATTTTGATAGTTAGAACCATCAGGGGCAGGTTCACATGACTGTATAAAAAATAGTTTAGCGTTGAATTCAGAAAAGTGGGATGACTTTTTTCTCACTGGTCATCTGTGTGCTTTCTGTATACAATCCGTTTTTTGTTTTTTTTGTTACATCTGCAGCTATTAATCAATTACAGGGACATTTACAGTTTTCTATGTTACAGAATTGCAATATATCCATAAAAATCGGATGCCATACTGTTGCTCTGTAAAACATCAGATTTTTTTTCTCACACCCATAGACTTGAATGGGTGAGTTTTATCCAAATTTTGGAGGAAAATCATGTACGCTGCACTTTTTTCACATGCAAAACAGATTTAGTCTGTGAAAACAATGGTTTTTCTGTACTGCTGCATTGAATAACATTGGTCAAAGGGCGATCTGCTTTCTCCAATAGATAGCACTTGGACCGCAAATACGGTCATTGCATGAATCCTTAGGGATACGACAATAGCAAATATGCCTACATTTTTTTTTTACTGGAAAAAGGGGCGTTTTATATATATTATTTTAACACTTTTTTAGTATTATTTCTTTATTATTTAATTTTAAGTTACAATTTATTTTTAGTCCTCCTAAGGATAGTTCGATTCATTCTTTAAGGTACTGCAAGACTACAGTTCTACAGTATAGTGTGTTCCAAATTATTATGCAAATTGGATTTAGGTGTCAAACATTTAATGGTTTTGTTTTTCAAATAAACTCGTGGATAGTATTGTGTCTTAGGGCTCAGTGGATCACTGAAATCAATCTTAAACACGTGATAATTAGTTTTCCAGGTGATTCTAAATAAAGGAAAACTACCGTATATACTCGAGTATAAGCCGACCCGAGTATAAGCCGATTTTGCCACAAAAAACTGGGAAAGTATAAGCCTAGGGTGGAAATGCAGCATTTACCGGTGAATTTCAAAAATAAAAATAGATCATTCTTGCCCCATAGCTGTGCCATATAGTGCTCTGCACCGTTCATATTGCCCCATAGCTCTGCCATATAGTGCTCTGCACCGTTCATATTGCCCCATAGCTGTGCCATATAGTGCTCTGCACCGTTCATATTTCCCCATAGCTCTGCCATATAGTGCTCTGCACCGTTCATTCTTGCCCCATAGCTGTGCCATATAGTGCTCTGCACCGTTCATTATTGCCCCATAGCTCTGCCATATAGTGCTCTGCACCGTTCATATTTCCCCATAGCTGTGCCATATAGTGCGCTGCACCGTTCATTATTTCCCCATAGATGCTCCACATAAATCTGTGCCATTGCTGCTGCTGCAATAAAAAAAAAAAAAAAATGCCATACTCACCTTTCTTGCTTGCAGCTCCCAGCGTCTGGTCTCGGTGTCTCTCCGCTCTGACTGATCAGGCAGAGGGCGCCGCGCACACTATACGCGTCATCGCGCCCTCTGACCTGAACAGTCAGTGCAGATAGACGCCGGGAAGATGGAGCGGCGCCCGGCAGCTGGAACGTGGACAGGTAAATATGCGATACTTACCTGGTCCCGGCGTCCGGCTCCTTCTCCCGGACAGCTGTCTTCGGTGCCGCAGCTTCTTCCTCTATCAGCGGTCACCGGCACCGCTGATTAGAGAAATGAATATGCGGCTCCACCCCTATGGGAGGTGGAGCCGCTTATTCATTTCTCTAATGAGCGGTCCCACGTGACCGCTGAACAGTGGAAGAACTGCAGCACCGAAGACCGTGGGACGGCAGGGGGAGCGCCAGGATCGCTGGAAGCAGGTAAGTATGCCTCAGCGCCCTCACCCCCTCACCCGCCGACGACCGTGACTCGAGTATAAGCCGAGAGGGGCACTTTCAGCCCAAAAATTTGGGCTGAAAATCTCGGCTTATACTCGAGTATATACGGTACTTAGAAATGATGTTCCACATTATTAAGCAGGCCAAAGGCTTCAAGCAATATGGGAAATAAAAAGGATCTTTTTACTGCTAAATAGTGCAATGCCTTGGTCGAAATATGAAAACATTAGATATTTCCCGAAAACGTAAGAGTGATCATCATACTGAGAGATTTGTGACTGAAACAGAGCACAGACAGAGTTCATGCAGATAAAGGCATAATGTGGAAGGCTTCTGCCAGACAAATTCATTGGATTAAGAGAGCAGCTGCCAAAATACCATTACAAAGCAGCAAACAGTTATTTGAAGCTGCTGGTGCCTCTGGAGTCCCTCGAACCTCAAGGTGTAGGATCCTTCAAAGGCTTGCTGTGGTGCATAAACCTATTATTCGGCCACCCCCAAACAGTGCTCACAAGCCGAAACGTTGCAGTGGGTCCAAACATACATGAAGACTAATTTTTAAACAGTCTTGTTTACTGATGAGTGTTGAGCAACCCTGGATGGTCCAGATGGATGGAGTAATGGATGGTTGGTGGATGGCCATCATGTCTCAACAAGGCTGCGACGTCAGCAAGGAGGTGGAGGAGTCATGTTTTGGGCCGGAATCATGTGGAAAACAGCAGTTAGGGCCCTTTAAGGTTCCTGAAGATCTGTAAATGACCTCTGCAAAGTATATAGAGTTTCTGACTGACAACTTTCTTCCATGGTATAAAAAGCAGAAACGTGCCTTCAGGAGCAAAATCATCTTCATGCATGACAATGCCCCATCTCATGCTGCAAAGAATACCTCTGAGTCATTGGCTGCTATGGGCATAAAAGGAGATAAACTCATGGTGTGGCCACCATCTTCTCCTGACCTCAACCCTATAGAGAACATTTGGAGTATCATCAAGCAAAAGATCTATGAGGGTGGCAGGCAGTTCACATCAAAACAGCAGCTCTGGGAGGCTATTCTGACTTCATGCAAAGGAATGCAAGCAGAAACTCTCCAAAAACTCACAAATTCAATGGATGCAAGAATTGTGAAGGTAATATCAAAGAAGGGTTCCTATGTTAACATGTAACTTGGCCTGTTAGGAGGTTTTGGAGTTAAATAGCTTTTTGTTCAGTGAATGTGACCTCCTAATGCTGCAAATTCCACAAATGAGCATTTTCAGTTCTTTAAAACATATCAAATGTTTAGAAATTCTACTGTGCCTAATAATTTGGAACAGTGCATTTCGAGTTTTTATTTATTTTGGAGATTATACTGTTATCATTGGGAGGTGTCTTCAATAAAATTTGATGTATACTCTAACGGGTGATGATTTTTATTAGACTGACTGTCATTTGCATCGACCATTTAGGAAAATCCGAGAAAAATATCATTTGCATAATAATTTGGAACACGTTGGGATGCAATGAAGGCGTATCTGAGGGGACTACTGTTTAGGGACATTAGTAGATGTAAGCGGAGGACGAGGGAGGCAGAAAAAGCGGCAATTGAGGAGTTGAAGGAAGCAGAAGACGGGATGGCCACACTGGGAACCCCTGAGGCAGAGAGAAGGATGAAAAACGCACAAAATCATTTGGAAAAAATTCTGTTAGGCAAAGCTGAGAGGAAACGGGATTTCCAAAGGGTATTGTTTTATCAGGAGGGAGAAACAGTGGGACATATGCTGTCGGTAGTGGCTACTGCTCAGAGAGGGTCTTCATATATACACTCCTTGGAATCTGCAAGTGGAGGTAGAATAACGGAAACGCCTGAAATCTTGAGGGCCTTCGCGGACTTCTATGCAGATTTGTATTCCTCTCGGGTTGATGAATCGGTCGAGGACACATTGACCTTCTTGGAGGGTCTGGATCTGCCGAGACTGAATGAGGCAGATAGGGAGAGCCTTGAGGCCCCTATCACTGAGGAGGAATTGAGTCGGGCATTGATGTCCATGGCTAATGGGAAGGCGCCTGGGGTTGATGGGCTACCCGCTGAGATCTATAAAGGTTTGGTAGAAGTGTTGATTCCTAGATTAAAAATGGTACTGGAGGAAGCTAGGTCCTGTGGGTGCTTGCCAGCCTCTATGACAGAGGCCATAATAGTGGTTATTCCAAAGGAGGATAAGGACTTGGGGAAACCGGAGTCATACCGCCCAATTTCTTTACTATTGATGTCAAGCTTCTGGCCAAAGTGTTGGCTCTCCGCCTCTCTAGTGTTATTGAGAGTCTGGTGCACTCGGACCAATCTGGCTTTATGCCTGATAGATCAACGGCGATCAATTTGCGGAGATTATATGTAAATTTGCAGGTAGAGTCTGATAACTGTGGTCGAAGAGTGATTGCATCGCTAGATGCGCATAAGGCGTTTGACAGTGTTGAATGGGGATACCTCTGGCAGGTGCTGGAACGTATGGGGTTTGGTCCGCAGTTTGTGGCCTGGATAGAGCTGTTGTATTCATTACCGTCGGCTAGAATTAGAGTAAACGGGGAGCTGTCTCGACCTATAGAGCTGGCTAGGGGCACTAGGCAGGGATGCCCGCTCTCACCCCTCCTGTTCGCGTTGGCTGTAGAACCTCTTGCTGCTAAGATTCGGCAGTCTGATAGGGTCCCTGGGTTTAGGTATGGGAAAGCAGAGGAAAAAATAGCGTTATACGCGGATGATGTTTTGCTGTTCCTGGCGGATCCAGACGATTCACTAAGAGGGGCCATTGAAATTGTTGAGAGATTTGGTACTGTGTCGGGACTAACAATTAATTGGGATAAGTCGGTTCTTTTTAGGGTGGATGACGTAGGAGAGAATGTGAGTGAGGATGTTGGGGATGAGAGGCTAAAGGTGGTTTCCCAATTTAAATACCTTGGAATATGGATTTCGGTGCCAATTGAGGAGTTCCTGCAAAGGAATTTGACTCCTGTTATGGGGGTACTCAAGGCGAAGGTAGATGCCTGGAATAAACTACATCTATCGGTCGTCGGTAGGGTAAACCTTATTAAAATGGTCCTGATGCCAAAAATTCTATATGTTCTACATAACGCACCAATTTGGATCCCTCGGGGGAAGTTCAGGCAGATTAATGCCCTCTTTAGAAGTTTGATATGGGGAAGACAATATTCACGTATTAGCCCGGAGACGCTTCAGCGACCCAAGGAAGATGGTGGATTGGCTTTGCCCATCCCGGAAATATACTTCCTTGCGGCCCAGAGCCAGCATTTGAAGGGCTGGGCGCGAGGGGCGTCATCCAGTGCAGTACAACATCTAATGGAAGAGGTGACGGACCGACGACCGGTGGTCAGGTGTTTGGAGGATGGCTCCTTGGGCGCTTTGGGGAGAGTATACCCAACCCTGTTCCTGATTCGCAAATGATGGAATAGACTAAGGCAGATTCGCGGGGTTACAGGGTTGACTAGATTCACACCGATATGGTCTAACAACAATTTAAAGGAATTTGAGGCCTTGGGGGGACTGATGGAATGGCAGAATAAGGGAATTTGCTTTGTTCACCAGATAATCCAGCAGCAGGCATTGAAGTCCTTTTCCCAACTGCAGGTAGAATTTGGTCTGCGATCCACAGGGGAATATCAGTATGCGCAGATGAGACATGCCTTTAGAGCTCAGAATAAAAAGGTTGATATCAGTGTTCAAGATGATATAGTGTTGGAGTATGTGTGTGGTGACGGGACTACAAGGGGAGTTATTTCCACTCTGTATAAGGACCTTATGCACACGTTTTTGCTAGATTTCCCTATAAAGGCGAGAGCTAAGTGGGAGAGGGACGTGGGGCCGATGGAGAATGAAACCTGGGAATCGGTGATGGAGTGGGTTCCGCGACTATCCTTGAGTGAACCATATAGACTCTCGCAGCTATATATTCTGCATAGAGTATATAAATCTCCGGAAGTGCTATACAAAGCGGGATTGCGTGCCAATTCTGAGTGCCTGAGGTGTGCGAGTGAGAATGCAGGAATATATCACATGATGTGGACGTGTCCTAGGCTGGCTGCTTTTTGGGTGGTGGTTTTGAGCCGGGTTGAAGTAGCGTATAAGTGTAGAGTTCTTAGAGAGCCGATAGTATGCGTGCTGGGATATGTGGAAGAAATTGGAGTTGACAATACTTGGAAGATTGCAATCGCTAGGCTACTATACATGGCCAGGAAAGTAATAGCACGAAATTGGATAAATGCGGAACCACCTGCGAGAAGGGAATTTCTCCAATATGTTCAACATGGTCTAAAATTGGAAAAGGGGGTGTACAAAAAAAGGGGGAAAATAGAAATGTTTAATAAGATGTGGTCTCCTTGGCTTGAATTGGATTGAGGAGTATAGACGTCGAGTTTCTTAAAGGTACCTTCACACATAACGATATTGTTAACGATATCGTTGCTTTTTGTGACGTAGCAACGATATCGTTAATGAAATCGTTATGTGTGACAGCGACCAACGATCAGGCCCCTGCTGGGAGATCGTTGGTCGCTGAATAAAGTCCAGAACTTTATTTCGTCGCTGGACTCCTCCTGACATCGCTGGATCGGCGTGTGTGACACCGATTCAGCGATGTTTACCCTGGTTACCAGTGAAGACATCGGGTAACTAAGTGCAGGGCCGCGCTTAGTAACCCGATGTTTACCCTGGTTACCATCCTAAAAGTAAAGAAAAAACAAACAGTACATACTTACCTACCGCTGTCTGTCCTCCAGCGCTGTGCTCTGCACTCCTCCTGTACTGGCTGTGAGCGTCGGTCAGCCGGAAAACAGAGCAGTGACGTCACCGCTCTGCTTTCCGGCCGCTGTGCTCACACAGACAGTACAGGAGGAGAGCAGAGCACAGCGCTGGAGGACAGACGGCTGTAGGTAAGTATGTACTGTTTGTTTTTTTTTACTTTTAGGATTGTAACCAGGGTAAACATCGGTTACTAAGCGCGGCCCTGCGCTTAGTTACCCGATGTTTACCCTGGTTACCGACATCGTTGGTCGCTGGAGAGCGGTCTGTGTGACAGCTCTCCAGCGACCAAACAGCGACGCTGCAGCGATCCGGATCTTTGTCGGTATCGCTGCAGCGTCGCTTACTGTGAAGGTACCTTAAGACCTGGATAAGGATAAATTGCACGAGGCAGAGAAGGCCTCAGTGGGGTGAAGATTGGGATTGAGCTGTCTTAGGGGGGAGGGGGGTAGTTGGGGTAATGTTGGGGTTTATTAAATAAGAAAATGTGTATGTGATATATTGCAATGTAAATGGCATTCTGATGTTCTTTATATTGTTAATAAAAATCTATTTAAATAAAATAATTTGGAACACGGTGTATACTGTGAAATTCACTTTCTTCATTGAAGCCTAATCAAAGACTTGGCTCATAGTATGACAAAGATAGCAGCAATGAGTGTCTTCAGTAGGCCCCCGGCTACCAAGGGAACTTATCGGTACCGTATTGTGGAGTGAGCAGGAAAGTTGCCGGTCCACATACACACTAGCAAGCAATTTGAACGCCACTGTCAATCATTAGAGAGGTATCTAATTGGTATTAATATATAACAAAGTTTTAGAGTGATATTCCAGTGCTGATAACTTCCGTATTGGAGGTGAGCTGTGTTGATTATATTAAAGGGAACCTGTCACCCCCCAGGCTTTTTAACTAAAAGAGCAACCTTGTGCAGCACTAATGCTGCATTCTGTCAAACTGCGCATGCCCGACAAAAAAAACTTACAGCGCAGGCGCCAGGGCGGCAGCAGAACACACGGAGACTGCTGTGTGTTCACTTCCTCAAATTGGTCGCTGTTGCGTCTGCTGCTCCGACCGTGGAAGGTCGTTTGGCGAGCGAGGGACGCACCGCGGTGGTCACTGACAAAGCGGTAAATCCAGGAACCCCCATGTGAGACGTTAGTGAAGGCAGAGGAGGCGGAGCCCGGCGCGCAGAGGCCCTGAGTGATGGCTGGGATGAGTTTCTGTCCAGGGAAAAGACATGCCCCCAAGTCTATTTCAAGATATCAGGGACAAATTATAAAAGCGATTATTTCAGCAGTGGCAGGGACCCGAACTAAAAGAGCCACCTTGTCAGAATGCAGCATTAGTGCATCACAAGGTGGCTTTTAGTAAAAAACGCCTGGGGTGGGGGGGTGACCGGTTCCCTTTAAGACCTCACTTAGCTGCCAAGACAAATGCACAATGAAAGCGAAATTAGCATAATACCTGCTGAGTGTACATGTGTCCTGGCAGGTATGCGAGGCCATAAGAAGCAACATATAACCCTCTCACATGTAAAATATGGCTATTATGTGTTTCTTTATGTATCTACACCAAAAATAACAGAAAAACAATGTCTTACCTGTTGGCATAGAACCATATAATGGCAAGATAAGAAGCCCTTCCACAGTAGAGTCAAATACATCATGCCGGTAGTCTATCATTTCAGCTTTTTGGTACAATACATCACAAGCCTTCTCAATTTCTGACTGTCCTGCAATACATAAACAAAATACTTGGAATGAACCCTTTAATGAGATTGGACACAATTTCAGTTGGGCAAAAAAAAAAAGAAGAAGATATTGATAATGAGTGTTACTAAGTATTCTATACAACAGAGATTTAGGACATTCAAAAAAGTTAATTTAGATAGCATTCTGCCAGACTATCAGGTGTTATAGACACTGACCGATGGCAGATGTTTGTTTGCTTTGTTTATTTGTTGTTGAGTATGGTTGATGAAACGTCGTTCATGCAGAATGTCAGATCAGCATTCTATTAATGGAAGCCCAGACCTAGCCACAGATTTCTTTTGCTACAAGAGTAATGTAGTGATGGACGCTATAACAGCTTTTTGATGGGGGCGCTAATTTGCAAAATAAACATAGTAAAAGATAATGTGCAGAAACAGGGGGGTGGAGCTGGAGGAAAGATATCAGACAACTGAACTGGGCTCTATGCAAAATAAAAATAAAAATGCCCTGAAAACTTGTCACGGTGGAAGGATGTCCAAAAACATCTAAGGTCATTTCTACTGGAACAAACAGGTAATAAACACGTTTTTAAAGCAACAATTTTCTGACAAAGGAGAAACTACTGGACGATTATAAGGTAAGCAAGCACATGCACAAAGAGAAAATGTTTTATCAACTAACAAAGTGCAATATCATTATTAAAACCCCTAGAATATTGCAAATTGTACTTGGATTCTTCTCTACTTTATAATCCTTTAGAGTTAACTATTCTCAGAGTACTTAACAGCAGGGGTGTCAAACTGCATTCCTCGAGGGCCTCAAACCATGCGTGTTTTCAAGATTTCCTTAGCATTGCACAAGGTGCTGGAATCATTCTCTGCAGGTGATTAAATTATCACCTGCGCAATGCAAGGAAATCCTGAAAACATGACCTGTTTGCAGCCCTCGAGGAATGCAGTTTGACACCCCTGCTTAACAGGGATTGGCCCCGCTTCTCAGGGGGTTAAAAATAAAGATTTCTTGGATTTGCCGATCTCGTTGAAAGAAATCCAACAAGCGGTGGGGTCAATGTCTAATGATAAAAGCCCCTGAATCAGACGACCTTCCAATAGAAATGTATAAGCTTTTTGAGGGCGAACTACTGCAACATTACTCAGAAATGATTAATACACTGCTCAAAAAAAAGGGAACACTAAAATCCCACATCCTAGATCACTGAATGAAATATTCCAGTTGTAAATCTTTATTCATTACATAGTGGAATGTGTTGAGAACAATAAAACCTAAAAATTATCAAAGTAGATCACAACTAATATCCCACAGAGGTCTGGAGTTGGAATGATGCTCAAAATCAAAGGGAAAAATGAAGTTACAGGCTGATTACACTTCAGTGGAAATGGTTCAAGACAAGGAAATGATGCTCAGTAGTGTGTGTGGCCTCCACGTGCCTGTATGACCTCCCTACAATGCCTCGGCATGCTCATGATGAGGCGGCGGATGATCTCCTGAGGGATCTCCTCCCAGACCTGGACTAAAGCATCCGCCAACTCCTGGACAGTCTGTGGTGCAACGTGTTGTTGGTGGATGGTGCGAGACATGATGTCCCAGATGTGTTCAATCGGATTCAGGTCTGCGGAATGGGCAGGCCAGTCAATAGCTTCAATGCCTCCATCTTGCAGGAACTGCTGACACACTCCAGCCACATGAGGTCTGGCATTGTCCTGCATTAGGAGGAACCCAGGGCCAACCGCACCAGCATATGGTCTCACAAGGGGTCTGAGGATCTCATCTCGGTGCCTAATGGCAGTCAGGCTACCTCTGACGAGCACATGGAGGGCTGTGTGGTCCTCCAAAGAAATGCCACCTCACACCATTACTGACCCACTGCCAAACTGGTCATGCTGAAGGATGATGCAGGCAGCAGATAGCTCTCCACGGCATCTCCAGACTCTGTCATGTCTGTCACAAGTGCTCAGTGTGAACCTGCTTTCATCTGTGAAGAGCACAGGGCGACAGTGGTGAATTTGATAATCCTGGTGTTCTGTGGCAAATGCCAAGCGTTCTGCACGGTGTTGGGCTGTGAGCACAACCCCACATGTGGACGTCGGGCACTCAGACCATCCTCATGGAATCGGTTTCTAACCGTTTGTGCAGACACATGCACATTTGTGGCCTGATGCAAGTCATTTTGCAGGGCTCTGGCAGTGCTCTTCCTGTTCCTCCTTGCGCAAAGGCTGAGGTATCGGTCCTGCTGCTGGGTTGTTGTCCTCCTACGGCCCCCTCCACGTCTCCTGGTGTACTGGCCTGTCTCCTGGTAGTGCCTCCAGCCTCTGGTACTATGCTGACAAACACAGCAAACCTTGTTGCCACAGCTCGCATTGATGTGCCATTCTGGATGAGCTGCACTACCTGAGCCACTTGTGTGGGTTGTAGAGTCCGTCTCATGCTACCACGAGTGTGAAAGCACAACCAACATTCAAAAGTGACCAAAACATCAGCCAGAAAGCATTGGTACCGAGATGTGGTCTGTGGTTCCAACCTGCAGAACCACTCCTTTATGGACTGTGTCTTGATAATTGCCAATAATTTCCATCTGTTGTCTATTCCATTTGCACAACAGCTTGTGAAATAGATTGTCAAACAGTGTTGCTTCCTAAGTGGACAATTTGATTTCATTGAAGTTTGATTTACTTAGAGTTATATTCTGTTGTTTAAGTGTTCCCTTTATTTTTTTGAGTGGTGTAGTACATTTCTGCCTGGAGAACATCCAAGATCCTTACCGGAGACTGTGATTGTGGCGCTACCCAAAGAGAATAAGGAAGTACCGGTTTTATACAGGCCTATCTCGCTATTGATGTTGGATGTCAAGATTCTGTGCCAGATCCTCACAACAACACTTAATACAGCTATAACCTCACTCCGATCTTGCATGCTTTATGCCCTATAAATCTACAGCTATTAATTGATGTAGGCTATTCCTACATATACAGGTGTTCCAGGCGTAACTGAGAAATAGGGCTATTCTTTTCTTTCATGCCCCTAAGGCCTGCTGATAGTGTGGAGTGGAGTGGGGTTGGGTTATCTATGGACTGTTCTAAAAGAAATTAACTTTGGTCCTAATTTCATTAAATTGATTATGCTACTATATATGGCTCTGACAGCTAGAGTAAGGGCTAATGGAAATATTTCTGATTGTCAAATACTGCATAGGGGTACAAGGCAGGGATGCCCTCTATCACCGTTACTTTTTGTCTTAGCGATTGAACCTCTTGCCTGCATTATTAGAAGACATCTTGGAATTGAAGGCTTTAAATATGGGGATAGGGAACAAAAGATTGCATTATATGCTGATGATCTACCTTTATTTGTTAATTTTAATACTTCACTCCCCGTTATAATGGAAGCTATAGAGAGATTTGGGTTATTCTTGGAATTAAATATTAACTGGTCCAAATCAGCTTTACTTCCTTTAGAAAACAGAGACACCTTAATTCTTGAAAATATTTCAGATATTTCAGAAGTCCATAAATTTAAATATCTTGGTATTCACATTACAAGGAAAACGCATGATTATATCACCCTAAATCTCAGGCCTATGGTGACTAAAATGAAGAGTAAAGTTAGTGCCTGGGGAAAAACTACCGCTGTTGGCGCTAGGTAGAACAAACTTAATTAAAATGTGCCTTTAGTCCTCAATTCTATACATTTTCCATAACTCTTCATTATGGATTCCTAAACATTGGTTTCGAAAAATGCATTACATTTTTAGAGAGTTTGTTTGGAAGAGGGGCATTCCCATAATTAAGTTGGAAATGTTATAGCTACCTAAGGATCAGTGAAATTAGCAATGCCACATATATGGGGATACTTTTTTGCCTCCTAATTCCTACACTTTACACCAGGGGTGTCAAACGGCATTCCTCGAGGGCTGCAAACAGGTCATGTTTTCAGGATTTCCTTGCATTGCACAGGTGATAATTTAATCACCTGCAATCTTGAAAACACGCATGGTTTGAGGCCCTCGAGGAATGCAGTTTGACACCCCTGCTTTACACGGTGGACCCTGGAGGTGACACATGAGGCAGAGATATCAGTGTTGAAATACCTGGGTGAAAGTGAGCAACCTGTTAGAGTAGGAAACTGTCCTAAACTACCTTCAGATGAATGACATTCCAAAAGCTCTATTACTTATACAAAATATATGGAGGACTCGTAAATGTTTGCTAGGAATGAAAGTGTGCTCTAAATATACCCCTACATGGCATAACCTTATGTGAAGGAACTTCTGCACTTGGAAGAATTTGGCAACAGGAAAAGAAAAGCTTGAATATGTGTAACAATTATATACAGAAATATGGGTATTTCTGTTAATTTTAAACATTTGCTCTCACTACTGTATACATCTTTGTTGTTAAAACTTCTGGGAGACCCCATGGTCTCGGTTAAAGATAGATGGTAGAGAGACGTGGGAAGAATTTTCTATGGAGGAATGGGAGGTTGTCCTTCCATTGACAGGGAAGATCTCGATCAATATGGCACAGAAAAGATCTCAATTATTTAAAGTGTACAGAGTTTACAGGACCCCCCAAAGCATTATGTAAGAAGGGCCTTAGAGGAGATGATGCCTGTCCAAGATGCAGGGAGGAAGGAGCAGACTTAACTCCTTAGTCACAGAGCCAATTTGCAGCTTAATGACCAGGCCAATTTTTACAATTCTGGCCACTGTCATTTTATGAGGTTATAACTCTGGAACGCTTTAACGGATCCCGCTGATTCTCAGAATGTTTTTTCATGACATATTGTACATCATGTCAGTGGTAAAATTTCTTCCATATGACTTGCGTTTATGAAAAAAAATGGAAATATGGTGAAAATATTTTAAATTTCACAATTATCAAACTTTTAATTTTTATCCCCTTAAATCGGAGAGATATGTCACCCAAAATAGTTAATAGATAACATTTCCCACATGTCATCTTTACATCAGCACAATTTTGGAAACTTTTTTTTTGTTAGGAAGTTATAAGGGTTAAAAGTTGACCAGCGATTTCTCATTTTTACAACAAACTTTACAAAATAGGGATTTTTGTGTACTCACCGTAAAATCCTTTTCTCCGAGCCAATCATTGGGGGACACAGGACCATGGGTGTTATGCTGCTGCTACTAGGAGGACACTAAGTGAACACAGAAAAAATGAACTCCTCCTCTGCAGTATACACCCTCTGTCTGGCTAAGATTGAACCAGTTTGGTAGCAAAGCAGTAGGAGCATTAAACAAAAGACAATAAACTATGTCAAAACTGAAGGATTAACAACAAGCAAATAGGCTAATAGGGTGGGTGCTGTGTCCCTCAATGATTGGCTCGGAGAAAAGGATTTTACGGTGAGTACACAAAAATCCCTATTTCTCCAACGCCTCATTGGGGGACACAGGACCATGGGACGTCCTAAAGCAGTCCCTGGGTGGGAAATAACACAACTGCTAATACCCCATGTACCGCTAGCTTATACAGGTCCTTCTCAAAAAATTAGCATATAGTGTTAAATTTCATTATTTACCATAATGTAATGATTACAATTAAACTTTCATATATTATAGATTCATTATCCACCAACTGAAATTTGTCAGGTCTTTTATTGTTTTAATACTGATGATTTTGGCATACAACTCCTGATAACCCAAAAAACCTGTCTCAATAAATTAGCATATCAAGAAAAGGTTCTCTAAACGACCTATTACCCTAATCTTCTGAATCAACTAATTAACTCTAAACACATGCAAAAGATACCTGAGGCTTTTATAAACTCCCTGCCTGGTTCATTACTCAAAACCCCCATCATGGGTAAGACTAGCGACCTGACAGATGTCAAGAAGGCCATCATTGACACCCTCAAGCAAGAGGGTAAGACCCAGAAAGAAATTTCTCAACAAATAGGCTGTTCCCAGAGTGCTGTATCAAGGCACCTCAATGGTAAGTCTGTTGGAAGGAAACAATGTGGCAGAAAACGCTGTACAACGAGAAGAGGAGACCGGACCCTGAGGAAGATTGTGGAGAAGGACCGATTCCAGACCTTGGGGAACCTGAGGAAGCAGTGGACTGAGTCTGGTGTGGAAACATCCAGAGCCACCGTGCACAGGCGTGTGCAGGAAATGGGCTACAGGTGCCGCATTCCCCAGGTAAAGCCACTTTTGAACCATAAACAGCGGCAGAGGCGCCTGACCTGGGCTACAGAGAAGCAGCACTGGACTGTTGCTAAGTGGTCCCAAGTACTTTTTTCTGATGAAAGCAAATTTTGCATGTCATTCGGAAATCAAGGTGCCAGAGTCTGGAGGAAGACTGGGGAGAAGGAAATGCCAAAATGCCTGAAGTCCAGTGTCAAGTACCCACAGTCAGTGATGGTGTGGGGTGCCATGTCAGCTGCTGGTGTTGGTCCACTGTGTTTCATCAAGGGCAGGGTCAATGCAGCTAGCTATCAGGAGATTTTGGAGCACTTCATGCTTCCATCGGCTGAAATGCTTTATGGAGATGAAGATTTCATTTTTCAGCACGACCTGGCACCTGCTCACAGTGCCAAAACCACTGGTAAATGATTTACTGACCATGGTATTACTGTGCTCAATTGGCCTGCCAACTCTCCTGACCTGAACCCCATAGAGAATCTGTGGGATATTGTGAAGAGAAAGTTGAGAGACGCAAGACCCAACACTCTGGATGAGCTTAAGGCCGCTATTGAAGCATCCTGGGCCTCCATAACATCTCAGCAGTGTCACAGGCTGATTGCCTCCATGCCACGCCGCATTGAAGCAGTCATTTCTGCCAAAGGATTCCCGACCAAGTATTGAGTGCATAACTGAACATTATTATTTGTTGTTTTTTTTGTTTGTTATTAAAAAAACACTTTTATTTGATTGGATGGGTGAAATATGCTAATTTATTGAGACAGGTTTTTTGGGTTATCAGGAGTTGTATGCCAAAATCATCAGTATTAAAACAATAAAAGACCTGACAAATTTCAGTTGGTGGATAATGAATCTATAATATATGAAAGTTTAATTGTAATCATTACATTATGGTAAATAATGAAATTTAACACTATATGCTAATTTTTTGAGAAGGACCTGTAGCTGAGGTACTGCAGAATGTGCCTGCCAAGGGCAGCATCTGCTGAGGATTGAGAATTAACGTGGTAATGTTTAGTAAAAATATGCAAACTGGACCAAGTTGCAGCTTTGCCGACCTGTTGTGCTGATGCTGGTGCCGAATGCCCCAAGAGGCGCCCACTGCCCGAGTCGAATGTGCCTTAATACCTGCTGGGACAGGAGTGTTCCTGACATGGTAGGATTCCTACATAGCCAGGCGTATCCACTTAGCTAGTGTGGCCTTAGAAGCAGGGAGACCTTTCCTGAGCCCCTCTGGAAGCGCAAACAGGGCATCCGGCTTGCGGAAAGGCGCCGTCCGTGAGACGTACTTTCTAAGAGCTCTCACCACAACGAGTGTGTGAAGAGCCCTCTAAATACGATGGACAGGTACTGGACAAAACGAAGGCAAGAGAATGTCCTCGTTTAGGTGGAAAGAAGAGACGACCTTCGGTAGGAAGAACGGAGCCTTTCTCAAGACTACCTTGTCTTGGTGGAAAATGAGGAACGGAGTTCGGCAGGATAGAGCCGCTAACTCCAAGACCCGTCTGACCGACGTTACCACCACCAGAAACGCTACCTTCCAAGAAAGCAAGGTTAGTGATACATCCTGCAATGATTTGAAAGGAGTCTCCTGAAGAACACCTATGACCATATTAAGATCCCAGGATTCCAATGGTATTTCATAAGGAGGTACCATGTAGACTACCTCCTGAATGTAGGTCTTCACCTGCAATCTGGTCACTATCCTGCGTTGGAATACGATACGATACGATACACTTTATTGATCCCGTGGGAAATTATGGTATCACAGCAGCACAACTTAAATCATAAAAATCATAAAGGAATTACATAGTTGACATGACAGTTTGTTGACAGAAAAACATTATACATTAGAATAGGACATACACAACGAGTGAACTGAAATGTAGAGAAATAAGTAGACATTCACCTTGGTGGTTTAACCCTAATGTTATTGTTGTACATCCCCATGGCAGTTGGCACAAACGATTTCCTATATTTTTCCTTCTTACACCTCAGAAGTATTAGCCGGTTGCTGAAGGTGCTCTTCTGTCTCATGAATAGCTCATATAGTGGATGTGCATTATTGTTCATAATTGTCATACACTTTTTCAGAGTTCTTTTCTCCACTACCTCCCCAAAAGAGTCCAGATTACAGCCGACAGCAGAACTTGCCTTCTTAATAATCTTATTCAGCTTATTAGCATCAGAGGCCCGCACACTACTACCCCAGCACGTGATTGCAAAAAAAGATCGCACTTGCCACTACAGATTGGTAGAACATTTCTAACATTTTGCTACACACATTAAAAGACCTCAGTTTCCTTAGGAAATACAGTCTGCTCATCCCCTTCTTGTAGACAAACTCTGAGTGGCATCTCCAGTCCAGTTTGCAATCCAAATGGACCCCCAAATATTTGTAACTCTCCACCTGCTCTACCTCCTGACCAGCAATAGTGATCGGTAAGCATTCTATCTTTAGCCTGCTATAGTTGGCCACCAACTCCTTAGCTTTCTTAACATTTAGTTGTAGATAGTTACCATTGCACCAATCCACGAAATTCGACACCACCCTTCTGTATTCCTCATCCCCCCGATCTCCCCTAATACATCCCACAACCACAGAGTCATCCGAAAATTTTTGAAGGTGGCAAAGTTCAGATTTATACTGAAAGTCTGAAGTATACAGTGTGAATAGAAAGGGCGCAAGCACCGTTCCCTGGGGGGCACCTACACTGCTCAATAATCTGCTTGACACCACTGCTCCCATCTGTACAAACTGTGGCCGATCTGATAGGTAGTCAGTTATCCAATTTCTCATCCCCTCCTCAACCTTCATATCAGTCATCTTTTTGTGTAGTAAAAGTGGCTGCAGGGAGTTAAATGCACTCGACAAAATCGAAGATCATCACTCGCACCATGGTTCCGTCAGTCTCCAGAAATGAGTGTACCCTATGTAACAGAGAAAGAATAGCATCATCCACCCCCAATCTATGTCGGTAGGCAAACTGAAGGGGATCGATAAAAGCATTGACCCTTGGTCTTAAGTGAGCAAGCACTAATCTTTCCAAGGCCTTCATAGCGTGAGATGTTAAGGCTACAGGACGATAGTCATTTAGGGTTGCAGGAGAAGAAGTCTTGGGTACCGGCACCAGACAGGAAGTTTTCCATAATACAGGTACCCTCTGTGTTTGTATACTTCCATTAAATAGGCGTGTAAAGACAGTACACAGCTGGTCTGCACAAACTTTAAGGATACGTGAGCTGAGTCCATCAGGTCCTGCTGCTTTACCAATGTTAAGTGATTTAAACTGCCCCCTCACATCATTTCCGGATACTTTAAATTTAGTCTGCTCATCCTTCAATATCGATGTTGCAGAATTTGCACCCAATTCCCATCCACTATCAGTTGGCAGTGCACATGTACTGCTAAATCTATTGA
Source organism: Ranitomeya imitator (assembly GCF_032444005.1). Lineage (NCBI taxonomy): Eukaryota > Metazoa > Chordata > Amphibia > Anura > Dendrobatidae > Ranitomeya > Ranitomeya imitator. The sequence goes on along the minus strand of NC_091284.1, from coordinate 417,688,240 downwards.
AATACTCGTTCATCTCATTAGGACGAATAAAGCAGAAATCTGGCATTTCAGAGAACGAAGCGCTAGACTTGACCCGAGACAAGTCTGGAGAAATTCCAAAATGGAAGGAATTGAAAAACACGAGGGGGAACCGACCACGGTCCTGGCATCATGAGAAAAAAAGTGTTCTAAGCGCGATGATAAACGTGCATTGACATAGGTTTCCGAGCGCTAATCAGGGTGGAAACCACCTGTTGGGAAAAAATGGTTTAGGCTAAAAACCCAAGTTTCAACAGCCAAGCTGTTTAAGGCAGGGCCCCCGATTTCTGGTGGTAAATCAGCCCATGGTAAAGCAGGTCGGGACGATCTGGCAACCTCCAGGGAACGTCGGCGCCGAGCTGTGCCAGTTGCGTGTACCACGCTCGACGGGGCCAATCTGGCGCGACCAGAATCAGCGGGATCCCTTCCGCTCTGATCTTCCTGATGACCCTCAGAGTAATGGGAGGGGGGGGGGAACACATAAGGAAGGCGAAACTGATGCCACGGGAGAACTAGTGCGTCCACCCCGATGGCTAACGGATCGCAAGAACAGACTATGAACTTTGGAACCTGCGCATTCAGCCTTGAGGCCATAAGATTGACATCCGGCGTCCCCCAGAGATGCTGAAAGACTTCGAGATGAAGAGGCCATTCTCCCGAGGTGAGACCCTGATGGCTGAGAAAGTCTGCCGCCCAATGTTCTACTCCCGGGATGTGCTGAGATGATCGAGCGATTCCTCTCGACCCATCGGGGAATGTAACTTTACTTAAAGTATCGCAAGATTGCTGCGGGTGCCCCCTCTGACGGTTGATGTACGCCACAGCTGTGGCGTTGTCCAATTGAATGCAGATGGGGTGACCTGCCAGAAGATGATGAAAAAACCACTAAAGGGCTAATCTGATTGCTCGTATTTCCGAGAGATTGATTGAGAGACGCAATTCCAGAGCAGCCCAGCGTCCCTGGGCTGTGTGATGACAGAAGACCACTCCCCAACCCAGGAGACTGGCGTCAGTGGTCAACACCAACCAGTGTACTGGAAAAAAAGGACTTTCTCTGGTCCAGAGAAGACCTCACCGTCCACCGTCTGAGGGTCAGTCTGACCCGCTGACACATCCGGATCCGACGGTCTAAAGAGAATGGGGTCCTGTCCTAGGCTGTCGGGAGAGCATGAGTGCTCCCTGTTGTAAAGCTACAATTTTTTTTTTCTGGAGGAAGGGGCGCCAACCCCTGGGAGGTGTCTAGGATCATGCCTAAGAAGGGTATCTGCTGAGCTGGTACCGGCGACGATTTGTCTAAGTTCATCATCCAACCCAGCTGATAAAAAGAGTATCCACCGTGATGCTTACGCAGTCTGCGCGGGCCTGAAAAGATGGACCTTTGATTAATAGGTCGTCTATGTAAGGTAGAACAGCCATGCCCCAAGAATGAAGAAAGGATATGACTGCCGCCATGACCTTGGTGAACACCCTTCGGGCAGTGGCGAGGCCGAAGGGCAAAGCAGTAAACTGGAAGTGTTCGTCGTGAATCACGAAACGTAGGAATCTTTGTGAGGTGGAATAAAACGGGATATGGAGATTAGCATCTCGGATGTTCATAGATGCGAAAAACTTCCACTTCTGCATTGAGGTGATCACCGAGCAGAGGGACTGCATTTGGAAGTGACAAACTCTGACAAATTAGTTTAAGAGCCTTAGATCCAGTATGGGGCGCACTGTTCCGTCCTTTTTTGGAACCACGAACAGGTTCAAGTAAAACCCTTTGAACCCTTCGTCTTTGGGCACTGGAATGATGACTCCGTTTTTGCGGCGTGTGTCTATGGCTTGGTAGAAAGCCGTCACCTGCGATTCTATTTTGGGGGAACGAGACTGGAAAAAAGTGGGGGCGGGGAAAAAGAGAGCTCTATTTTGTATCCAGAAGACACCAGGTCCCTGACCCACATGTCGTGAACGGCCGACAGCCGGGTCTGACAGAACAAAAAGCAGACGGCCGCTTAAATTTGCTGGTGTCCGTCTGATACCGAAAGGAGTCATTGCGCAGAAAATTCCCTAGGGGCTAGACAGTTTTCGTCTGCTTTTCCATGAGGGACTGGGTCTATATGAGACCTGGGGAGCCCCTGTCTTTACGCGAAGGACGTCCCGAGCCGGAAGAAGCAGACGTAGAGGGCCAGCTCATGTTGCCGTGAAAAGTCCGGAACCGAGTCTGTTGTTGACTCCGAAAAAGGCCGGCTAGGCTTACGCTGGAGAAGGAATTTACTTTTCCCTCCAGTAGCATCGGAGATACTGTAAGTTGATTTAGTTTCTCTCCAAATAGACGACCGCTCTGTAAAGGCAGAGAGGTTAGGGACTTTTTTGAAGCGGAATCCGCGCGCCACTCTCTGACTCAATGCCCTCCTGATGCTGATGGCATTTGCAGCTGCCAACGCAGCGCAATTGGCTGCATCTAGAGAGGCGTGTTCCAAGTAATCGCCTGGTCGGGAAATCTGATTAGCTAGACTGGCTGCTTCAGGAGGGAGGTTACTCTCTTGAATCAATTTAGAAAGGTCCTCTGCCCAAATGGCCATAGCTTTAGCCACCCATCGCAGCAAAGGATGGAGAAAGTGCAGAGCTGGAGGCTTCAAAGGCTGACCGAGCAAGATTTTTAATCTGTCGGTTAGTAGGATTTTTAAATCGATGAGAGCGCGATATGGGAGGATCTACTGACGGGAACTATCCAGCTCTTCCTTAGATCAGGAGCAAAGGGATTTCCTGTTTCAAGGGGCTTCTGCCCAGGTGAAAACGCTTGTCCGGCTGATTCTTATGTCCCTGAACAATGTCCATAAACTCGGGGTGATTGACAAACACCCTATGGGGATGATAGCCCTTTTGAAGGACACCGCGTGATGTGGTATAGCGGAAGAGTTTTCCTTCCCCCTCAGAGTCTTGTTGACTGCCTCGATGAGGGTATCGACCGTCTCCTGACACTCCTGAGTCCGGATCTATGGAGACGTCAGACTCTATTTTGAGTCATATTTGCTGTGAACCCGTTCAGAGGGGGAGCAGGAAATGGGACTCACGGACCCTGAAGCACAAGAGTGTGCGGGAGGCGTAGTATGGGTCCCCTTCCTAGAATCTTGTGCGGATCTTGCTAGGGAACGACCTGTGCTGGCTGACGGAAGCATGCCGGATGACAGGCTGCGCAGAAAGTGTAGTGTACAGCAGAGAAGGGGTTAAGCGCAGTTTTGTAGCTTACCCAGGTCCTGTGTCTTGTGCCCCCAAGGTCGGTGTCCCTTGTCCACGCTGTTTATTGCTGTTCCTGCCCGCTCTGCTGTGTCAGATATCGCAATGAAAAAACGCAGTGACACACGTGTGTGTCCAAGATGGCTGCCGAGATTACAGTGGCGCTTTTCGTTTGGTATGAGAAGTGCCTGAAGCACAGAGAGGTCCGCCCCTGTGGGTGGAATTAAGGGCAGAGTCGGGCCTAGCCCTGACAGAAGCCGGGGACTCAATTTTTGGGCCGTGGGCGGAGGCGCCCGGGTGGGCATAGTAAGAGGTAACCGCGGCCTAGTCCGGCGCCAGCCGGCGCGTGATGAGAGGAGAGCGTGGAAGCGGCGAAAATGCCGCCGGACATACGGGACACCCACCCCCAGGGGTCAGGACCTTCACTGTGCCTGAGGAGAGCCCTCCTGTCGCCGCTGGACGCTGAGCTTACTCACAGTCAGATGCTGCAGCGCAGATGTAGCAGAGCCAAAAGGGTGCTGTGCCTCTTAGACCACTCAATCCACCATCGCTTTGATAGGGAGGTGGGGAGGGACGGACTGCCTCCTTCCATCACCTGCTTTCTGTCAGTGGTGATGCAGTGGGGGCTGCACAGACGCAATAGTGGGGGCCTCTGTATTGGGCAAAATATCTGGCTGTAGACCTGGCTCCAGGAAAGGATACATGGAGGCGACACTCCATGTGGTCGCTTGTTGCTAGTGTGGGGAGATCGGGACCGTGAAGGAACCGTCGCCCCTGAAGTGAGCTCAGGTATGGCATCCCACATCGCAGGAGAGGGTACGGGGAGGTATACTCCACGTGCTCGCCTGTTGATGATTCGGGGGATATCGGAACCTTGAAAGGATCAGTCGCCCCCTTCACTCCGTTAATTTAAAAATAAAAATTTACAGAAAAGTAAAAATAAAATAAAAACGTTGGGGTCTAAAAGCAGACCCAAGTGCCTCCTACAGACACTAAGCAAGAACTGGTTCAATCTTAGCCAGACAGAGGGTGTATACTGCAGAGGAGGAGTTAATTTTTTGTGTGTTCACTTAGTGTCCTCCTAGTGGCAGCAGCATAACACCCATGGTCCTGTGTTCCCCAATGAGGCGTAGGAGAAACCCTTTTTTTTTTTTTTTTTTTTTTAGGGACCACCTCACATTTGAAGTCACTTTGAGCGGTCTATATGGCAGAAAATACCCAAAAGTGACACCATTCTAAAAAGTGCACCCCTCAAGCTGATCAAAACCATATTAAAAGAAGTTTATTAACCCTTTATGTGCATCACAGGAACTAAAGCAATGTGTAAGGAAAAAAATGAACTTTTTTTTCACAAAAATTTTACTTCAGAACAAATTTTTTATTTTCACAAGTGTAAAAGGAGAAAATGAACCACAAAATTTGTTGTGCAATGACTTTTTCAACGCAGAATTGGATGGAATTGAGATCAGACGACATGTCGCGTTTGGAGAGCCCCTGATGTGCCTAAACAATGGAAACCCCCCACAAGTTACACAATTTTGTTAACTAGACCCCCTAAGGAACATATCTAGATGTGCTTCACAGAAATTTATAACGTAGAGACGTAAAAATAAAAATACGTAAGGAATTTCCCTTATGGGAAATATGCAAATGCATGTAGAAAAGCCGCGGAGACACCATCACATGTTTCTCAACGCAAGCAATAAATAGCCAGGTCTTTCACCGGGAAGGAACAACCACGGAAAGGGCAGCATCCAAAAAGGAAAACCACCTATGCCAAAGGGATGGGAGCAGTGTTCTGGATCACTGCATTGAGAAACACGTGATGGTGTCTCCGCGGTGTTGGATGTTTTAATCTCCCCGAGGTCATTCATCCTTATGTTTATAGTCCTTTTACTAGGCACTGCTCCTAATAGCCAGTTTCCTACTCCACACTGATGAGGGGCAAATACCCCGAAACAGCTGTCTGTTGATGGATACCATGTTTTGGCATAGGTGGTTTTCCATTTTGGATGCTGCCCTTCCCGTGGTTGTTCCTTCCCGGTGAAAGACCTGGCTATTTATTGCTTACGTTGAGAAACACGTGATGGTGTCTCCACGGCTTTTCTACATGCACTAGAATTTTTAGATGACCTGACTTTTCAAGAACATTTGTGGGGTCCACACTCTGGGGTGTACAGACGTGGGTACGTGGATGAGAATTTGTTGGAATAGTAGTTTGGTATGGGATTGATCAAGTCCTGGAATTAATTGTGAAACGGGGTAAAATGGGATCTACTAATGAAAATATTTTCTATTACTTGTTCTAAATTACTCTACTGGGGCGACTAAGCAGAAAATAAAAATTATAAAAAAAAAAAACCCAACTAATAATTGTAGATGGTGTAATAGGTCTCAAAACAGGGGGAGATACAAAGGCCTGGTTGGGATGGGCACGTGGGGCAATAGTAGCGGGAATTATTCAGTCTGCCGTGCTTCCTGTAAACCCGGCATCATTTTTGAGGCTACCTTTGGGTGGGAGTGACAGGGCCTAGGTGAGGATAATGGCGCTCTGCAAGTCTCCGGGAATCCTCAGACTCGAAGGCTTTCCCCGGTGCCATTGACTCAAACATGAGGCCCTCTACAATTTTTTCCTGAAATTGGATGAAAGCAAGTGGTCCTTGGGATTGTTTTATAAAAGGAAAAAGCTGTTGTATGTGGCAGTTTGAATAAGGTAGATTGCCATTGTTTGTACCAGGCCCTGGTCTTCCGCTTGACCAGGTATGGTTGCAGAACCAGGTCTGACAAGTCAACCCCACCCATGTATTTGTTATAGTCTGTGACGCAGACCGGTTTTTCCGTGTCCCTGGTGGCACACCTTTCTCTGACCGTCACAGTAGTGTCCGCATGCAGTGTGGTCAGCATGTAGACGTCCTTCCTGTCACTCCACTTCACTGCAAAAAGTTGTTCACTTGCGAGTGAGAATGACGCCCCCGTTTCCAAACGTCTGGACACCAACTGTGACAGAAATCCCACTCTGTTTTTACTGACTGTCCCACAGGCCACTGTATTTGCAACTTGGAGGGATTTATATAGCGGGATTGCTGAGTAATAGTTGTCCATATAGACATGGTACCCTTGATGGAGAAAGGGCGTCATTAGCTCCCCAGACAATTTTGCCTGGGATGCCAAGTGTCTGGGGGCAGTTTGAAGGGTTTATTTGGTGGTCCCTACCTTCTTAAAATTAGGAAGGTGGAAGTGTACCCTGATGAGCGCTCCCAAGTTTTGTATAATTTTACACCGTATTTGGCAAGCTTGGAGGGGATTTATTGGAGGAATGACAGAAGACCCTTGCAGCTCATCAAGGCTTGTCGACTGCCAGATTATTTTCTGGGGTATAAGAATTTAGAAATGAAGTTTGTAGGAGGGAAATTAGGGGTCTCAATTTATTTAGCCAATCATGGTTGGGGTCAGTTCTTGGGGGGGCTTGGGAATGGTCACTGAAGTGGAGGAATCTCATCAGGGCTTCGTAACGGACTAAGGACATAACGGCTGCAAATACAGGGGTGCTGTGGACAGCTTTTGTTGCCCAGTAAGAGCGGTGTGTGCTTTTTTTTTACTAAACCCATAATCAGGGTAAGGCATAAAAATTTTTTTATTTTGGGGACATTTGTGGGATCCAGAAACGGGAATGAAAGGCACTGGGTTTTTGGGAAATATATTGTCAGGCATATAGGTTAGTTTGGTGGGAAATTCTAGGACTTCGGAAGGATTGAAAATTTGGAAAAAAACAATGGGGGTAACATTGGAGATATCTACTCTTATTCCAGGGACTGCAGAAAAAGGGGGAATTTGAGGGGAAAATGAGGTGTCATTATACCACAGCGGAGGGGGAACTGCGGTACTTGGTCCTGCCTCTGAAGCTTCAGCAGTGACGACCGACTCCGCTACCATTGGGCCGGGGGATCCCATGGAGGAAGAGTCGTCTTCACTGTCTGAAAACTGATCTGCTTCAGGGACAGATTCTTTTTCACTTCTGGAGCAAAGCAGGCTTGTAAGCTTGCTCCGCTCTAAAGGTATGTGCACACGTCCGGATTTTTAGCGGTTTTTTTTTTGCGGAATTTCGCCATAAAAACGCTATAAATCCGCTAAAAAAACGCTAACATTATGCATCCTATCATTTATAATGCATTCCGCATTTTTTGTGCATATGTTAGCGTTTTTTTCCGCAAAAAACAACGCATACCGCAAAAAATCCGGACATGCTCTATCTTTTTGCGGATTTCCTATCAAAATGGACATTCCGGAAAAATCCGCAAAAATTCCGCAAATAAATCCGCGCAAAAAACGCGTCAAAAATGCACAAATTCCACGAGAAATCCGCGCGAAAAAAGCACGTGGATTTCTGGCAGAATTCTCCGGATTTTGTCAGGAAAAAATCCTGACGTGTGCACATACCCTGAAACTTCTGCGGGCCATTTTATTTTTTTCCCTGCCTAACAAAAAACTAACCCTAATCTAACTGCTAACTCTAAAAAATTATAAATTTTTTTTTTTTCTTATAATCCTCTGACGATGATGTAGGGATTGCAGAGAACAGGGGTGGGTAAATAGGATGATTGCGGACGCAGAAATTATGTTTTATGACTGACAGGGCAGCACTTCAACTGTAGTCTATCTCTCGCAGAAAAACTACAAGGAGAGAAGAGAGAGGTACAGCCCAAGTGCTGCCATGTTTATCAAATATTGGGGGTTTTGATCAATGTGATGGGGTCTACTACAGTAATCAAAACGCAGCAGCCAATGAGAATAATCTCACTGGTTGCTGGCCGGCAGATCTTGGCGGGCGCACTTTGCATGCGCCCGCCATTTTCTTTCTGCAAAGGAAAGAGGGGGGGCCGGGAGACAGCTCATCCGGTACATAAAGTACCGTGGGCGGCTCGGGGGGACCCTATTTCTCTACCTTCTGATGTGCAATCACATCAGAGGAGAGAGAAGTTAAATGCAAAACCTGACATTTTTTTGCGGTCGCTGTTATACCGTTAATAACGGCGATCACAACCGCGAGGTCGGTAAAAACCAACCCGAATCATGTTCACTGGAGTCTCGGGAGACCCCGGAGAAAATACGACTCTGGGGGGGGGGGGGTTGTGACAAAACACTCCGGGATCGCCTTTGCTGGGGTCAAAGGTCACGTGGTTTGTGCATTGAATTTCTGAGGCGTACAGCAGGTTTCCAAGTAGGCTGACCTCTGGTCAGATTTAGTAAAGTGAAAGCAACACAGAAAAACAAAACATAAAAATAAATCCTAGCCTGTCCGGCACTAACTAAACAAACACGTTGCTAACTAACAACTGGGGGGGCTTCTCCCACCCAGCTAACATCACACAATTCTTGAGCAGAGCTCTCACTCACGGTTGTCTCACACAGACAGGCAATCTGTGTGCCCCAGGCAGACGCTGGAAACCCCCAGCTGGTCATCTTTTATTCCTGCAATCATTAACCCATTAGCACCCTGAAGATACTGAGTGGCCTAATTCACATAGGACAAACACCTGGGCGAGATATACCTGCCTCCAACTACCACACCAGCATGAGTCTTACATATCCCCCCCCTTGCTCAGACCACTCCGGTCGAGTAAGAACACTCTTGAAACAGTGCACTCGGGATAGGGCATCGGCGTTCCCCATCTGCACACCAGGTCGGTGCTCCACCGTAAAAGAGTAAGCCTGCAGGGCAAGGAACCACCGGGTTACCCGACTATTACGGTCTTTGTGGAGGTGCATCCACTTGAGAGGGGCATGGTCTGTGACCAGCCTAAACTTCCTACCGGCCAGGTAATACTTGAGGGAGTCGAGAGCCCATTTAATGGCTAGGCACGCTTTTCAACCACCGCATACCTCTGCTCATGTACATTCAGTTTCCAACTGAGATAGAGGACCGGGTGTTCGACTCCGTCCCTCACCTGGGAAAGTACAGCTCCGACACCAGTATCAGAGGCATCAGTTTGTACCACAAACTCGCTGCTGAAATCAGGAGTCACTAGTACGGGCTGAGAGCACAAAGCCCGTTTCAGGCTGTGGAAGGCCTCTTCAGCAGCTGAGGTCCATTTTACCATGACGGAACCCTTCCCCTTGGTAAGATCCGTCAAGGGAGTAGCCATGGCTGCAAAATTGGGTATGAACCGGCGATAATAGCCGGCAATCCCCAGGAAAGCCTGTACTTGTTTTTTGTTCACTGGTTGTGGCCAGCCCTGAATTGCCTGTATTTTGTCGATCTGGGGTTTAACCACTCCTCGGCCAATCACGTAGCCCAAGTATCGGGCTTCTTCAAGCCTGATGTGGCATTTCTTGGGGTTTGCCATTAAACCTGCATCTCGCAGGTCATCAATCACCGCTTGTACCTCCTGGAGATGAGTTTCCCAGTCCATGCTGTAAATTACGATGTCATCCAGGTAGGCAGAAGCGTACTGTCTGTGAGGCCTCAAGACTCGATCCATCAATCTCTGGAACGTTGCGGGAGCTCCGTGAAGTCCAAACGGCATATAGACATACTGGAACAGACCTTCCGGTGTAGCAAATGCCGTCTTCTCTCTGGCCGCCTCGGCCAGAGGAATCTGCCAGTACCCCTTTGTTAAATCCAGGGTCGTAATGTATCGGGCTTTACCAAGCCGGTCGATCAACTCATCGACCCGGGGCATAGGGTACGCATCAAATTTAGAAACTGCATTCAGTTTCCTAAAGTCATTACAAAACCGGATGGAGCCATCCGATTTAGGTATCAACACAATTGGACTGGACCAGGCGCTGTGCGACTCCTCAATGACTCCTAAGTCCAACAATGCCCTCACTTCCCGGGAGACGGCTTCACGGCGGGCTTCCGGAATCCGGTAGGGCTTCACATGAACAGTGACGCCAGGCTCTGTGACAATCTCATGTTTCACCAACTTAGTCCGGCCAGGTTTTTCGGAGAAAAACTGTCGGTTCTGTAACAAAAATTGCTTAACCTCAGATTTTTGTCGTTCTGAGAGAGTCTCGGCAACCTGCACCTCCGGTACAGTAGGTGAACAAACCGGACGGGGCAGATCCGCCGTTAGGGCAGAGCGGTCTTTCCAGGATTTTATCAGATTCACATGATAAATCTGTTCCGGTTTTCTCTTACCCGGCTGGTACACTTTATAGTTCACTTCACCAACTCTTTCTCGGACCTCAAATGGGCCCTGCCATTTTGCCAAGAATTTACTATCCACCGTAGGGATTAGGACCAACACCCTATCGCCGGGTGCAAATGTACGGACCTTAGCGCCTCTATCATAACTTTGCCTCTGGGCTCCCTGGGCCTGTAACATATGGTCCCTAACAATGGGCATGACAGCGGCAATACGATCCTGCATTTGTGTTACATGGTCAATCACCGTTTTAAAGGGAGTGACTTGACCTTCCCAGGTTTCTTTTGCGACGTCCAGCAGTCTCCGGGGACGACGGGCTTACAACAGTTCGAAAGGCGAAAACCCTGTGGAAGACTGGGGAACTTCCCTAATGGCAAACAGCAAATAGGGTAACAAGTAATCCCAGTTCTTCCCATCTTTGTCTATCGCCTTCCGGAGCATCTGTATTAAGGTTTTGTTGAAGCGCTCAACCAGGCCATCTGTTTGAGGGTGATAGACAGACGTACGCAACGGGTCTATTTGTAAGAGCCTGCAGAGCTCCTTCATTACCCTCGACATAAAGGGAGTCCCCTGGTCGGTGAGTATCTGATTTGGAATTCCCACCCGACTAAACACTTGTACCAATTCCTTGGCGATCGTCTTGGTAGCTGTGTTACGCAAAGGGACGGCTTCCGGGTAACGAGTTGCATAGTCCACGATGACGAGGATATGTTGGTGCCCATGTGCGGATCGGGGAAGGGGCCCAACCAAATCCATCCCAATTCTCTCAAACGGGACCCCGATGATAGGAAGGGGTACCAAAGGGCTACGGAACTGAGATTTAGGGGCCGCGATTTGGCACTCTGGACAGGACTCACAATAGTTACGCATATCATAATGTATTCCAGGCCACACAAAACAATGCAATATCCTTTCTGTGGTTTTCTGTACCCCCAGATGTCCACCCATTATATGTCCGTGGGCCAAATCCAGTACCTTCCGCCGATAAGGTTTGGGTACCACTAACCGTTGCACTGTGTCTTCCCCTTTTTTTTCTACCTGGTAGAGCAAATCATTTTCAAGAACCATATACGGGTACGCTAGCCTAGTGTCAGGTTCTACGGGTACCCCATCTATCATTTTTACATTTTTCCTAGCCGGAGTCAGGGTAGGATCTTTCATTTGCTCGCTGTGGAAGTCATCCACCTGGACTCCCAAATCTGGCAGGCAGGGTGCCGGATGGCTGTCTGCCTCCGCCTCTCGCTGAGGTTCCTCAGTTTCCTCTGTTTTCCCCGCCATGACGGAGAAGGGGTACTGAAGGTTAGATTCACTAACCTCCCCAGCAACATCTTCCTGTGGGGTCTCCTCTAGGGACTCGGGACCTCCAGATGGCATGGGAGAAGATTCACGGGTACAGCTACCGTGAAGGAGCAACTGATTCTCCCATAACTGCCAGAAATAGGGAAAATCCCTGCCCAGGATTACATCCTGTAACAATGCAGGAACGAGTCCCACTTTGTGCTGCACTGACCCATAGGGAGTAGAAATCCATATGACCGCTGTTAAGTACGAGCGGGTGTCACCATGCACACACGTCACAGAAAACTTGTCAGACGGACCAGACGGAAGTGCCACCAGACTAGCTTTCACCAGAGTCACCACACTTCCAGAGTCTAGTAATGCCACAACATTTTTCCCATCAACAGATAATTCACACAGGTGTTTCGCTGTATCATTTTGACCCGCATTCACACTCACTAGCTGTGTAACCAAAGACATGCGTTTTCTAGAGTCTATAACGTCGCACTGCATGGGTTCAGCGGTAACAGGACAGTTCGCAGAAACATGACACTTCTCATGGCAGCGGAAACACCTAACAGGTCCCCTACTGAGACCACCGTCCAATACTCTTGGTCTCAGAGTGCGAGCAGTCCCGGACTCCTCCCCCACAGTTTTAAGCAATTTTCCTTCACCCGTAGTCCCTGGAACAGTCTTACCGGTTCCACGAGGAGGCACAGACCGGGGGTTGGCGGTGTCGTCGGGAAGTCCTTCTGCCACGGAATAACGCTCGACCAACTCCACAAGTTGATCCGCTGTCGTGGGATTTCCTTGGCTTACCCACCTTTTCAGCGCTGGGGGTAGTACTCTCAGGTACTTGTCCAGGACAACCCGCTGGATTATTTCGGGTATTGTCAGTACCTCGGGTTGCAGCCATTTCTTTGTTAAGTAGATCAGGTCGAACACCTGAGACCGCGCCGGTTTATCTTGCTGGTATGTCCACTGATGTACCCTCTGTGCCCGGACAGCCGTCGTCACACCCAGCCGGGCCAGGATCTCAGCTTTCAGTTTCTCAAAGTCCTGAGCAACCTCCGGATCCAAATCATGGTAAGCTTTTTGGGCCTCGCCGGAGAGAAACGGGGCAATCAAATCGGCCCATCGTGCCTTCGGCCACTTCTCTCTCAATGCCGTCCGCTCAAACGTTGTCAGGTATGCCTCGACGTCATCTTCTGCAGTCAGCTTTTGCCAGTACCGACTCACATGGATCCTTCTGGACTCTGCTTCCGGGTCAGCGTCAGGCATGCTCACCAGGCGCTGCGCCACCTGTTGGAGAAGTTGGCGGTCTGCAACCGTCATGTCCACTAACTCCTTCAGCTGTGCGGCCATCAAGCGATTAGCTTCGTGCTGTGCGGCAGTGGCCTGCTGCTGTACGGCAGTGGACTGTACTAAGGCTTTCACCACGTCTTCCATGCTGTCGCCTGTGCCACGGTATGCCCGCGTTCTCCACCACAATGTGACAAAACACTCCGGGATCGCCTTTGCTGGGGTCAAAGGTCATGTGGTTTGTGCATTGAATTTCTGAGGCGTACAGCAGGTTTCCAAGTAGGCTGACCTCAGGTCAAAGTGAAAGCAACACAGAAAAACAAAACATAAAAATAAATCCTAGCCTGTCCGGCACTAACTAAACAAACACGTTGCTAACTAACAACTGGGGGGGCTTCTCCCACCCAGCTAACATCACACAATTCTTGAGCAGAGCTCTCACTCACGGTTGTCTCACACATACAGGCAATCTGTGTGCCCCAGGCAGACGCTGGAAACCCCCAGCTGGTCATCTTTTATTCCTGCAATCATTAACCCATTAGCACCCTGAAGATACTGAGTGGCCTAATTCACATAGGACAAACACCTGGGCGAGATATACCTGCCTCCAACTACCACACCAGCATGAGTCTTACAGGGTGCTATACACTTTTTCCACAGCGCCGTTAATTAACGGCGCTGAGGTTTAAATACCCTTAACTACCGCCGTGAAAAGGCGTGTCGGCGGTCGTTAAGGGGTTAATCCATATGTTTTGGTCCTGTTTCAATTGTTCCATCCATTGTGACTGGTGCTGTCTGAGACAGCACCAATCACAGCAGTCATAATGGATGGCGTAATCGCAACGTCACATCTCTTCATTAACCCCTTTGGCGCTGATTGGTCAGTAACTATTGTTCAGCAACCAGCACCAAAGGGGTTAATCTAAAATAGAGATCACTACTCTGCACGCTGTCTTTACCTGAGTATTGGCGTGTAGAGTGGTTGTATACCCCCCCGTTACCCGAGAGAAAGAAAAAAATCATTGGTGACCAGTGCGATCCACCCGCGATCTGTCTCCTGCCATCTCTTGTGCTGTGTCTCCTGCGATCTCTGCTGTCAGCAGCAGTTCCCCAATCCCTGTTCTAACTCCCTCCCAATGTCCCACCCCCAATCCCTTCCACTCAATTGTATTTTTTGCACTTTTTTCATATACGTGGGGTCCGGCCCTGAGCATCTGTACTCTTCCCATGGCCGCAGCGCCGTGATCAGCATTGCTGCTGATTAGAGTCTGCGCCAAGAGATATTTTCTTTTTTAGCAAGTTAGAGTAGCGGACGTCGCAGTATTGTAAGTGTCGTTTGATTTTTTTTTTTTTTTTTTTAGAAAAAAAAAAAAATAGTTCGTACAGGGTAGCTTTATAGGTATGGAGGTGGCATTTATCTTTTGCAAAAAATCCCCAAAAAACTATTTATCACAGGGTAATTTGTTAGCTATTGCACTAGGGGAGCGCAAGTCGTGTTAGTGAAGTCTGTTTTTCTTTTGCAAAACAAAATAATAGCACTGAGTACATTTTTAGGTAGGGCATTAGTGTAGTGAATGACACTAAACTTTGTTTTAGACAAACTTTTTTTTCCCCCCCATCTACTGATTTTTGTTTTCATTTTTTTCTTCTAAGTGTTTCTTCTAAATTTTTCATTTTTACTTTTTTCTCTACTTTTCATAATAATAATAATAATTATTATAATAATAATTTTTATTCATATAGCGTCAACAAATTCCGCAGCGCTTTACAATTAAGCGGGGACATGTACAGACAAATTCAGTACAAGTTAAGACAATTTAACCCCTTCAAGACCCAGCCTATTTTGACCTTAAAGACCTTGCCGTTTTTTGCAATTCTGACCAGTGTCCCTTTATGAGGTAATAACTCAGGAACGCTTCAACGGATCCTAGCGGTTCTGAGATTGTTTTTTCGTGACATATTGGGCTTCATGTTAGTGGTAAATTTAGGTCAATAAATTCTGCATTTATTTGTGATAAACACGGAAATTTGGCGAAAATTTTGAAAATTTCGCAATTTTCACATTTTGAATTTTTATTCTGTTAAACCAGAGAGATATGTGACACAAAATAGTTAATAAATAACATTTCCCACATGTTTACTTTACATCAGCACAATTTTGGAAACAAAATTTTTTTTTGTTAGGAAGTTATAAGGGTTAAAATTCGACCAGCGATTTGTCATTTTTACAACGAAATTTACAAAACCATTTTTTTTAGGGACCACCTCACATTTGAAGTCAGTTTGAGGGGTCTATATGGCTGAAAATACCCAAAAGTGACACCATTCTAAAAACTGCACCCCTTAAGGTACTCAAAACCACATTCAAGAAGTTTATTAACCCTTCAGGTGCTTCACAGCAGCAGAAGCAACATGGAAGGAAAAAATGAACATTTAACTTCTTAGTCACAAAAATTATCTT
Organism: Ranitomeya imitator; assembly: GCF_032444005.1. Taxonomy (NCBI): domain Eukaryota; kingdom Metazoa; phylum Chordata; class Amphibia; order Anura; family Dendrobatidae; genus Ranitomeya; species Ranitomeya imitator. The sequence continues at coordinate 417,672,817 of NC_091284.1, read as the reverse complement.
TTAGCAACAATTTTGTTATTTTCCCAATGGTAAAAGGAGAAACTGAACCACGAAAGTTGTTGTCCAATTTGTCCTGAGTACGCTGATACCTCATATGTGGGGGTAAACCACTGTTTGGGCGCACGGCAGGGCTTGGAAGGGAAGGAGCGCCATTTGACTTTTTGAATCAAAAATTGGCTCCACTCTTTAGCGGACACCATGTCACGTTTGGAGAGCCCCCGTGTGCCTAAAAATTGGAGCTCCCCCACAAGTGACCCCATTTTGGAAACTAGACGCCCCAAGGAACTTATCTAGATGCATAGTGAGCACTTTGAACCCCCAGGTGCTTCACAAATTGATCCGTAAAAATGAAAAAGTACTTTTTTTTCACAAAAAAATTCTTTTAGCCTCAATTTTTTCATTTTCACATGGGCAGTAGGATAAAATGGATCATAAAATTTGTTGGGCAATTTCTCCCGAGTACGCCGATACCTCATATGTGGGGGTAAACCACTGTTTGGGCACTCGGCAGGGCTCGGAAGAGAAGGCGCGCCATTTGACTTTTTGAATGGAAAATTAGCTCCAATTGTTAGCGGACACCATGTCGCGTTTGGAGAGCCCCTGTGTGCCTAAACATTGGAGCTCCCCCACAAGTGACCCCATTTTGGAAACTAGACCCCCCAAGGAACTTATCTAGATGCATATTGAGCACTTTAAACCCCCAGGTGCTTCACAGAAGTTTATAACGCAGAGCCATGAAAATAAAAAATAATTTTTCTTTCCTCAAAAATGATTTTTTAGCCTGGAATTTCCTATTTTGCCAAGGATAATAGGAGAAATTGGACCCCAAATATTGTTGTCCAGTTTGTCCTGAGTACGCTGATACCCCATATGTGGGGGTAAACCACTGTTTGGGCGCACGGCAGGGCTCGGAAAGGATGGCACGCCATTTGGCTTTTTAAATGGAAAATTAGCTCCAATCATTAGCGGACACCATGTCACGTTTGGAGAGCCCCTGTGTGCCTAAACATTGGAGATCCCCCAGAAATGACACGATTTTAGAAACTAGACCCCCAAAGGAACTAATCTAGATGTGTGGTGAGGACTTTGAACCCCCAAGTGCTTCACAGAAGTTTATAAAGCAGAGCCATGAAAATAAAAAAAAAAATTATTTTCTCAAAAATGATCTTTTAGCCTGCAATTTTTTATTTTCCCAAGGGTAACAGGAGAAATTTGACCCCAAAAGTTGTTGTCCAGTTTCTCCTGAGTACGCTGATACCCCATATGTGGGGGTAAATCACTGTTTGGGCACATGCCGGGGCTCGGAAGTGAAGTAGTGACGTTTTGAAATGCAGACTTTGATGGAATGCTCTGTGGGCGTCACGTTGCGTTTGCAGAGCCCCTGATGTGGCTTAACAGTAGAAACCCCCCACAAGTGACCCCATTTTGGAAACTAGACCCCCAAAGGAACTTATCTAGATGTGTGGTGAGCACTTTGAACCCCCAAGTGCTTCATAGAAGTTTATAATGCAGAGCCGTGAAAATAATAAATACGTTTTCTTTCCTCAAAAATAATTATTTAGCCCAGAATTTTTTAATTTTCCCAAGGGTAACAGGAGAAATTTGACCCCAATATTTGTTGTCCAGTTTCTCCTGAGTACGGTGATACCCCATATGTGGGGGTAAACTACTGTTTGGGCACATGCCGGGGCTTGGAATTGAAGTAGTGACGTTTTGAAATGCAGACTTTGATGGAATGCTCTGCGGGCGTCACGTTGCGTTTGCAGAGCCCCTGATGTGCCTAAACAGTAGAAACCCCCCACAAGTGACCCCATTTTGGAAACTAGACCCTGAAAGGAACTTATCTAGATGTGTGGTGAGCACTTTGAACCCCCAAGTGCTTCACAGACGTTTACAACGCAGAGCCGTGAAAATAAAAAATCATTTTTCTTTCCTCAAAAATTATGTTTTAGCAAGCATTTTTTTAGATTCACAAGGGTAACAGGAGAAATTGGACCCCAGTAATTGTTGCGCAGTTTGTCCTGAGTATGCTGGTACCCCATATGTGGGGGTAAACCACTGTTTGGGCACACGTCAGGGCTCGGAAGTGAGGGAGCACCATTTGACTTTTTGAATACGAGATTGGCTGGAATCAATGGTGGCGCCATGTTGCGTTTGGAGACCCCTGATGTGCCTAAACAGTGGTAACCCCTCAATTCTAACTCCAACACTAACCCCAACACACCCCTAACCCTAATCCCAACTGTAGCCATAATCCTAATCACAACCCTAACCCTAACACACCCCTAACCACAACACTAACCCCAACACACCCCTAACCCTAACCACAACCCTAATTCCAACCCTAACCCTAAGGCTATGTGCCCACGTTGCGGATTCGTGTGAGATATTTCCGCACCATTTTTGAAAAATCTGCGGGTAAAAGGCACTGTGTTTTACCTGCGGATTTTCCGCGGATTTCCAGTGTTTTTTGTGCGGATTTCACCTGTGGATTCCTATTGAGGAACAGGTGTAAAACGCTGCGGAATCCGCACAAAGAATTGACATGCTGCGGAAAATACAACGCAGCGTTCCCGCGCGGTATTTTCCGCACCATGGGCACAGCGGATTTGGTTTTTCATATGTTTACATGGTACTGTAAACCTGATGGAACACTGCTGCGAATCCGCAGCCAAATCCGCACCGTGTGCACATAGCCTAATTCTAAAGGTATGTGCACACGCTGCGGAAAATGCTGCGGATCCGCAGCAGTTTCCCATGAGTGTACAGTTCAATGTAAACCTATGGGAAACAAAAATCTCTGTACACATGCTGCGGAAAAACTGCACGGAAACGCAGCGGTTTACATTCCGCAGCATGTCACTTCTTTGTGCGGATTCCGCAGCGGTTTTACAACTGCTCCAATAGAAAATCGCAATTGTAAAACCGCAGTGAAATGCGCAGAAAAAAACGCGGTAAATCCGCCATAAATCCGCAGCGGTTTAGCACTGCGGATTTATCAAATCCGCAGCGGAAAAATCCGCAGAGGACCAGAATACGTGTGCACATTCCTAACCCTAACCCTACCCCTAACCCTAGCCCTAACCCTAGCCCTAACCCTACCCCTAACCCTAACCCTACCCCTAACCCTATTCTAACATTAGTGGAAAAAAAAAATTTCTTTATTTTTTTATTGTCCCTACCTATGGGGGTGACAAAGGGGGGGGGGTAATTTATTATTTTTTTTATTTTGATCACTGAGATATAATCTATCTCAGTGATCAAAATGCACTTTGGAACGAATCTGCCGGCCGGCAGATTCGGCGGGCGCACTGCGCATGCGCCCGCCATTTTGGAAGATGGCGGCGCCCGGGAGAAGACGGACGGGACCACGGCTGGATCGGTAAGTATGATAGGGTGGGGGGAGACCACGGGGGGGGGGGGGGGATCGGAGCACGGGGGGGGGAATCGGAGCGCGGGAGGGGTGGAACGGAGCGCGGGGGGCGTGGAACGGAGCACGGGGGGGCTGGAATGGAGCACGGGGGGGTGGAACGGAGCACGGGGGGGGTGGATCGGAGTGCAGGGGGGGTGATTGGAGCACGGGGGGGTGATTGGAGCACGGGGGGAGCGGACACGAGCACGGGGGGGGGAGCGGAGCACTGGACGGAGGGGAGCCGGAGCAGTGTACCGGCCAGATCGGGGGGGTGGGGGGGCGATCGGAGGGGTGGGGTGGGGGCACACTAGTATTTCCAGCCATGGCCGATGATATTTCAGCATCGGCCATGGCTGGATTGTAATATTTCACCCGTTATAATGGGTGAAATATTACAAATCGCTCTGATTGGCAGTTTCACTTTCAACAGCCAATCAGAGCGATCGTAGCCACGAGGGGGTGAAGCCACCCCCCCTGGGCTAAACTACCACTCCCCCTGTCCCTGCAGATCGGGTGAAATGGGAGTTAACCCTTTCACCCGATCTGCAGGGACGCGATCTTTCCATGACGCCGCATAGGCGTCATGGGTCGGAATGGCACCGACTTTCATGACGCCTACGTGGCGTCATGGGTCGGGAAGGGGTTAAACAGTGACATTAGGGGTGAGGTCCCTGCTCTCAAGCTTACAATCTACAAGGAAATGGGGGGATAATAATAAATAGTACCCTTTACTCAAGCCTCTTACACTACATGTGTAAAAGCACCACTTACACACACATCCCAGTGTTTTGAAGAATAAAATAAAAATGGAACATTTGTCAAGAAGACGCTATTCAGCCTAGGAGAAATAAGCTTTCCTTGCCTCCAACACAAATGCAGGCAGTGAAGAAGAACCCACATTCTTCTATTTCTCTTCTGCGTCCTGCTCATCCAGTGAGGAAGGACCCCAGCCCAGAAAGGTGCCCTAATAACCAGGCAACTCCTTCAGCAATTGATCCCATATGGACTCCACCACCCCTCAAAAATTATCAGCTTGTTTTTCCGGATTTCATCGGCAGTTAAAGAATCCAATTTGACACTACTGGCCTCACTGAAATTGACTTTTTCAAATTCTTTTTCGGCGAGGAAGTAATAAATCTTCTTGTTGGCCAGACAAATTTGAATGTCCATCAATTTTTCACCCAAAATCCCACGTCATCATACGCCAGAAGGAGCCCTGTAAATGCAGCAGCAATTTTGGAGCACTGTGCTGCATATGGCCATAATTAGAAAACCAGAGGTTTGGCAATACTGGAGTACTGATATACTCAACAGCACATCGGTATTCCATGTGACCATGACAAGGACACTATTTGAAACAAATCCAAAAATTTTTGCATTATAGTGATAATGCAGTGTCCTCCTAGAGACGATCCTAACCTTGATCGTCTATATAAAATTCGGCCAGTAGTTGACCACTTCAGCAGAAAATTTGCTGAGGCGTACAACTCCCAAAGGGACATCTGTACAGGTGAATCTCTGGTTCATTGCAAAGGGAGGCTAAAATTAAAAAAAAAACCTGGCCAGTAAGAGGGCCAGGTACGGAATTAAAAACTGTACAAGCTGTGCGAGAGTAACTCAGGGTACAACCACAGATTTAGGGTCTAAGCAGGGAAGGACACCCAGATTGAAGCCCCTAATGCCGCCCTGTCCTAGGGATGAGTGGGAAAATTGTGTGGAAATTGATGCACTCGATGTTGGATAAGGGTTATCACTTCTACATAGATAACTTTTAAACCAGCATCCCACTCTTCAAAACATTGTCAGAAATATGGTTGCATGCATCACAGTATGAAAAAAAAAAAATCAGCGAGGCTTCATTAACCCCTTCCCAACCCATGACGCCACGTAGGCGTCATGAAAGTCGGTGCCAATCCGACCCATGACGCCTATGTGGCGTCATGGAAAGATCGCGTCCCTGCAGATCGGGTGAAAGGGTTAACTCCCATTTCACCCGATCTGCAGGGACAGGGGGAGTGGTAGTTTAGCCCAGGGGGGGTGGCTTCACCCCCCCCCCGTGGCTACGATCGCTCTGATTGGCTGTTGAAAGTGAAACTGCCAATCAGAGCGATTTGTAATATTTCACCTATTATAACGGGTGAAATATTACAATCCAGCCATGGCCGATGCTGAAATATCATCGGCCATGGCTGGAAATACTAATGTGCCCCCACCCCACCCCACCGATCGCCCCCCGATCTGGCCGGTACACTGCTCCAGCCCCCCTCCGTCCAGTGCTCCGCTCCCCCCCGTGCTCTTGTCCGCTCCCCCCGTGCTCCAATCACCCCCCCTGCACTCCGATCCACCCCCCCCCCGTGCTCCGTTCCACCCCCCCCCCCCCCCCGTGCTCCGTTCCAGCCCCCCCGTGCTCCGTTCCACGCCCCCGTGCTCCGTTCCACGCCTGCCGCGCTCCGATTCCACCCCCCATGCTCCGATCCCCCCCCCCCGTGCTCCCCCCCACCCCATCATACTTACCGATCCTGCGGGGTACCGTCCGTCTTCTCCCTGGGCGCCGCCATCTTCCAAAATGGCGGGCGCATGCGCAGTGCGCCCGCCGAATCTGCCGGCCGGCAGATTCGTTCCAAAGTACATTTTGATCACTGAGATAGATTATATGTCAGTGATCAAAATAAAAAAAATAATAAATGACCCCCCCCCCTTTGTCACCCCCATAGGTAGGGACAATAAAAAAATAAAGAAATATTTTTTTTCCCACTAATGTTAGAATAGGGTTAGGGTTAGGGGTAGGGTTAGGGGTAGGGTTAGGGGTAGGGTTAGGGCTAGGGTTAGGGTTTCGGTATGTGCACACGTATTCTGGTCCTCTGCGGATTTTTCCGCTGCGGATTTGATAAATCCGCAGTGCTAAACCGCTGCGGATTTATGGCGGATTTACCGCGTTTTTTTCTGCGCATTTCACTGCGGTTTTACAATTGCGATTTTCTATTGGAGCAGTTGTAAAACCGCTGCGGAATCCGCACAAAGAAGTGACATGCTGCGGAATGTAAACCGCTGCGTTTCCGTGCAGTTTTTCCGCAGCATGTGTACAGCGATTTTTGTTTCCCATAGGTTTACATTGAACTGTAAACTCATGGGAAACTGCTGCGGATCCGCAGCGTTTTCCGCAGCGTGTGCACATACCTTTAGAATTAGGCTATGTGCACACGGTGCGGATTTGGCTGTGGATCCGCAGCAGAGTTCCATCAGGTTTACAGTACCATGTAAACATATGAAAAACCAAATCCGCTGTGCCCATGGTGCGGAAAATACCGCGCGGAAACGCTGCGTTGTATTTTCCGCAGCATGTCAATTCTTTGTGCGGATTCCGCAGCGTTTTACACCTGTTCCTCAATAGGAATCCGCAGGTGAAATCCGCACAAAAAACACTGGAAATCCGCGGAAAATCCGCAGGTAAAACGCAGTGCCTTTTACCCGCGGATTTTTCAAAAATGATGCTGAAAAATCTCACACGAATCCGCAACATGGGCACATGGCCTTAGGGTGAGGGTTGGAATTAGGGTTATGGCTACAGTTGGGATTAGGGTTAGGGGTGTGTTGGGGTTAGGGTTGTGATTAGGGTTACGGGTGTGGGGGGGTTAGTGTTGGAGGTAGAATTGAGGGGTTTCCACTGTTTAGGCACATCAGGGGGTCTCCAAACGCAACATGGCGCCACCATTGATTCCAGCCAATCTCGTATTCAAAAAGTCAAATGGTGCTCCCTCAATTCCGAGCCCCGACGTGCGCCCAAACAGTGGTTTACCCCCACATATGGGGTACCAGCATACTCAGGATAAACTGCGCAACAATTACTGGGGTCCAGTTTCTCCTGTTACCCTTGTGAAAATAAAGAAATGCTTGCTAAAACATCATTTTTGAGGAAAGAAAAATGATTTTTTATTTTCACGGCTCTGCGTTGTAAACGTCTGTGAAGCACTTGGGGGTTCAAAGTGCTCACCACATATCTAGATAAGTTCCTTGGGGGGTCTAGTTTCTAAAATGGGGTCACTTGTGGGGGGTTTCTACTGTTTAGGCACACCAGGGGCTCTGCAAACGCAATGTGACGCCCGCAGACCATTCCATCAAAGTCTGCATTTCAAAAGTCACTACTTCCCTTCTGAGCCCCGATGTGTGCCCAAACAGTGGTTTACCCCCACACATGGGGTATCAGCGTACTCAGGAGAAACTGGACAACAACTTTTGGGGTCCAATTTCTCCTGTAACCCTTGGGAAAATAAAAAATTCTGGGCTAAATAATTATTTTTGAGGAAAGAAAACGTATTTATTATTTTCACGGCTCTGCATTATAAACTTCTATGAAGCACTTGGGGGTTCAAAGTGCTCACCACACATCTAGATAAGTTCCTTTCGGGGTCTAGTTTCCAAAATGGGGTCACTTGTGGGGGGTTTCTACTGTTTAGGCACATCAGGGGCTCTGCCATCAAAGTCTGCATTTGAAAACGTCACTACTTCAATTCCGAGCCCCGGCATGTGCCCAAACAGTAGTTTACCCCCACATATGGGGTATCAGCATACTCAGGAGAAACTGGACAACAACTTTTGGGGTCAAATTTCTCCTGTTACCCTTGGGAAAATAAAAAATTGCAGGCTAAAAGATCAATTTTTGAGAAAATATTTTTTTTTTTTTTATTTTCATGGCTCTGCGTTATAAACTTCTGTGAAGCACTTGGGGGTTCAAAGTCCTCACCACACATCTAGATTAGTTCCTTTGGGGGTCTAGTTTCCAAAATGGGGTCATTTCTGGGGGATCTCCAATGTTTAGGCACACAGGGGCTCTCCAAACGTGACATGGTGTCCGCTAATGATTGGAGCTAATTTTCCATTTAAAAAGCCAAATGGCGTGCCATCCCTTCCGAGCCCTGCCGTGCGCCCAAACAGTGGTTTACCCCCACATATGGGGTATCAGCGTACTCAGGACAAACTGGACAACAATATTTGGGGTCCAATTTCTCCTATTATCCTTGGCAAAATAGGAAATTCCAGGCTAAAAAATCATTTTTGAGGAAAGAAAAATTATTTTTTATTTTCATGGCTCTGCGTTATAAACTTCTGTGAAGCACCTGGGGGTTTAAAGTGCTCAATATGCATCTAGATAAGTTCCTTGGGGGGTCTAGTTTCCAAAATGGGGTCACTTGTGGGGGAGCTCCAATGCATAGGCATACAGGGGCTCTCCAAACGCGACATGGTGTCCGCTAACAATTGGAGCTAATTTTCCATTCAAAAAGTCAAATGGCGCGCCTTCCCTTCCGAGCCCTGCCGTGTGCCCAAACAGTGGTTTACCCCCACATATGAGGTATCGGCGTACTCGGGAGAAATTGCCCAACAAATTTTATGATCCATTTTATCCTACTGCCCATGTGAAAATGAAAAAATTGAGGCGAAAAGAATTTTTTTGTGAAAAAAAAGTACTTTTTCATTTTTACAGATCAATTTGTGAAGCACCTGAGGGTTTAAAGTGCTCACTAGGCATCTAAATAAGTTCCTTGGGGGGTCTAGTTTCCAAAATGGGGTCACTTGTGGGGGAACTCCAATTTTTAGGCACACGGGGGCTCTCCAAACGTGACATGGTGTCCGCTAAAGAGTGGAGCCAATTGTTCATTCAAAAAGTCAAATGGCGCTCCTTCCCTTCCAAGCCCTGCCGTGCGCCCAAACAGTGGTTTACCCCCACATATGAGGTATCAGCGTACTCAGGACAAATTGGACAACAACTTTCGTGGTTCAGTTTCTCCTTTTACCATTGGGAAAATAAAAAAATTGTTGCTAAAAGATAATTTTTGTGACTAAAAAGTTAAATGTTCATTTTTTCCTTCCATGTTGCTTCTGCTGCTGTGAAGCACCTGAAGGGTTAATAAACTTCTTGAATGTGGTTTGAGTACCTTGAGGGGTGCAGTTTTTAGAATGGTGTCACTTTTGGGTATTTTCAGCCATATAGACCCCTCAAACTGACTTCAAATGTGAGGTGGTCCCTAAAAAAATGGTTTTGTAAATTTCGTTGTAAAAATGACAAATCGCTGGTCAAATTTTAACCCTTATAACTTCCTAACAAAAAAAAATTTTGTTTCCAAAATTGTGCTGATGTAAAGTAAACATGTGGGAAATGTTATTTATTAACTATTTTGTGTCACATATCTCTCTGGTTTAACAGAATAAAAATTCAAAATGTGAAAATTGCGAAATTTTCAAAATTTTCGCCAAATTTCCGTTTTTATCACAAATAAACGCAGAATTTATTGACCTAAATTTACCACTAACATGAAGCCCAATATGTCACGAAAAAACAATCTCAGAACCGCTAGGATCCGTTGAAGCGTTCCTGAGTTATTACCTCATAAAGGGACACTGGTCAGAATTGCAAAAAACGGCAAGGTCTTTAAGGTCAAAATAGGCTAGGTCATGAAGGGGATAAGCCGCTAATTGGGCAACCGCTGAGAAAGGAGCGAAAGCAGGGTCCAATACAGTGACAACATGCTGGTTGTCAAGTATAAGGACAAGAGGGATGTCCTTATCTTGACCACCATACACAGTGACAACAGCTCCCTTGTCACTGTCCAAGGTACCACACAAAAGTCCCAAAGCCAGATTGTTTCTTGGATTATAATATGCTACCGTTCAAAAGTTGAGTCACCCCGACAATTTAGTGTTTGCCATGAAAACTCATACCATTAGTAATCAAATGAGTTGCCAAATGAATTAAAAATCTAATCCAGACATTGACAAGGTTTGAAAAAAAGATTTTAATTTGAAATAATAATTTTCTCCTTCAAGCTTTGCTTTCATCAAAGAATGCTCCCTTTGCAGCAATTACAGCATTGCAGACCTTTGGCATTCTAGCAGTTAATTTGCAGAGGTAATCTGGAGAAATTTAATCCCATGCTTCCAGAAGCCCCTCCCACAAGTTGGTTTGGCTTGATGGGCACTTTCTGCGTACCATACGGTCAAGCTGCTCCCACAACAGCTCAATGGGGCTGAGATCTGGTGACTGCGCTGGCCACTCCATTACAGATAGTATACCAGCTGCCTGCTTCTTCCCTAAATAGTTCTCGCATAATTTGGAGGTGTGCTTTGGGTCATTGTCCTGTTGTAGGATGAAATTGGCTAAAATCAAGCGCTGTCCATAGGGAATGGCAGGGCGTTGCAAAATGGAGTGATAGCCTTCCTTATTCAAAATCCCTTTTACCTTGTACAAATCTCCCACTTTACCAGCACCAAAGCAACCCCAGACCATTACATTACCTCCACCATGCTTGACAGATGGTGTCAGGCACTCTTCCAGCATCTTTTCAGTTGTTCTACGTCTCACAAATGTGCTTCTGTGTGATCCAAACACCTCAAACTTGGATTCGTCTGTCCATAACACTTTTTTTCCAATCTTCCTCTGTCCAATGTCTGTGTTCTTTTGCCCATATTAATCTCTTCCTTTTAATAGCCAGTCTCAGATATAGCTTTTTCTTTGCCACTCTGCCCTGAAGGCCAGCATTCCAGAGTCGCCTCTTCACTGTAGACATTGACACTGGCGTTTTGCGTGTACTATTTAATGAAGCTGCCAGTTGAGGACCTGTGAGGCATCGATTTCTCATACAGACTCTAATGTACTTGTCTTGTTGTTCAGTTGTGCAGTCTCCCACTTCTCTTTCTACTCTGGTGTTGATGTGGTATCCTGAAGAAGGAGTCATATACTCTGAAACTCGTTGAATAAACCACCATTAATACCTTCACTACGACTGGCTTTGAATTGGTTAGCAGCGCGGACATAATCCACAAATCTTCCTCTGTAACAAAAAAAAGAGCAGAATATGCTCCAAGAGCGTAATCCGAAACGACACAATTTAGCATTTTGAAAACTGCCCTGAAAAACCTGGCCTTTGCATTAAGGATTGATTCAAAGTGTACCACACGTCCACAAAATAAAATTTGTTTTCACCCTGTTAACACAACACACTTTTAAAATCTGATGTGTTTCGCACAACTTACACATACCACCCCATTATAAATTCATACACCACTAAAACAAAAACATACTTACTTACTGATAACGATATTTCTCTGAGCCCATGATGGCACCGGAGAGAGGGGATCCGCCCCACAGAGACAGGAAACCTACAGAGAAAAAGGCTGTACCTCTCTAACGCATCAGATGGTTTACAGATCATTAACCGAACTTCAGACTGGCAATATGAACAGCGACACAAAATATTTAACGTTAATATAAGCTTAATAGAGGCACCGCGGGGCTATTTTCCAAACTAACTACCTAATTTCGGTGTGCACATCCACACGTGAAAGGAGGGAATGTACGGGTGCCGTCATGGGCTCAGAGAAATACTGTTATCCTCTTTCCCCCATGACGGCACCACGGAGAGAATTACACAATTTAGTACATTGGGGAAGGGGGGGGGTCCACTGGCTCCAGAACCCCTTCTCCCAAAGGTAAGATCTGAAGAAGAGGCCAGGTCTAGCCGATAATGGAAAAAGAATGTAGAGTGAGAAGACCAAGTGGCGGCTCTACATATCTGCTCTATCGAGGCACCGGCTCTCTCTGCCCAGGAAGTCGCCACTGCTCTGGTTGAATGGGCCCTTATCTCCTCCGGAATGGCTGCCCCACATGAGGAATATGATATGGTGATAGCATCTCTTATCCATCTTGCCAGCGTGGCTTTCGATGCTTTTGTCTTTTCCATCCACCCTGGAAGCATACGAAACCTATCCTTCCTACACTCCCTCAAAGCTACCAGGTACTGGATTAGGCATCTCTTTATATCTATCATATGGACGACTTCCCTTATTTTTGGGATTGGGGCAAAAAGAAGGCAGGGATATTTCTTGTGACCTGTGAAACAGTCATGCCACTTTCGGAAGATAGGCTGGGTCGGTTTTAATGACAACTAAAATCCTCCAGTATCTGTGTGAAAGGTGGGTATGCTGACAAAGCCTGAATATCGCTAATTCTATGTGCTGATGTTAAAGCTACGAGCAGGGAGGTTTTAAGAGATATAATTTTCAGTGGGGATTCGACAGGAGTTCAAAGGGCGCCTTAGTTAGCCCAGTAAGGACTAAATTTAGGTCCCAGGGTGGAGTAGAGTGAAGGGAAATAGGTCTGGATCTACTTGAAGCCTTAATAAACCTTGGTACCCAACGGTTCCCGGCCAGGTCATGGTTGTGTAGGGCCCCTAGCGCTGCAACCTGAACTTTCAGGATGCTTGTGGACAGACCCTGCTTTAAACCCTTCTGTAGGAATTCTAAGATTTTGCTTATTGGAACTTCCCAGACTAGATTGGCACCTGAGACCGAAATAAATTTTTTCCAAATTCTCCCATACGCCTTAGTAGTTACAGGTTTCCTACTTTGTATTAGAGTGGCAACTAAGTTTGGAGAGAACCCCTTATTTCTCAGAAGTGACCTTTCAAGTTCAATGCTGTCATATGAAAGTTTTCTACATGCGGATGAGCCACCGGCCCTTGGGACAGCAGATCCGGTATGTCAGGGAGAACCCAAGGGTCTGAGATGGACATCATCCTCAGCCACGAAAACCATGTCCTCCTCGGCCAGAAAGGGGCTATTACAATCACCCTCGTGTTGTCCTCCCAAATTTTTCTCAGTACTAAGGGAATCAAGGCTATTGGCGGGAAGGCGTAAGCTATATGGTAATTCCAAGGTATCGTAAAGGCATCTAGAGCAACTGTGCTCCCCAAGGGATCGATCGAGCAGAAGCCTCTACTTTCCGGTTCCGGCTGTTTGTGAAAAGGTCTATTTCTGGCCAACCCCAATGTTCTGCGATCTGATTGAATACTGTCTGGCTGAGCTCCCACTCCCCGTCTCAGTTATGTTCGACTTATGAAATCTGTCGTCCAATTTTCTGTACCCTTTATGTGAAGTGCTGACAGAGTCTAAATTGGCCTCTGCTAGATGAAAGATGGACTTTGTCACGTCTATCAGAGACCGAGATCTGTTGCTCACCTGGTGGTTCAGATATGCTACTACCACTCGGTTGTCCAAGAACACCCTTACATGGTGGGACTGAAGGGAGCTTTGAAGTGAACAAGGGTGAGTTTTACCGCTAACAGCTCTTTCATGTTTGATTAAGCTAATTTTTGTTCTTCTGACCAATGTCCCTGGGCTATCTGATCTCTCAGGGGCTTGCATCCATGGTTAGGATTTGGGATATTGGCCATACCCAGGGAGCGCCTCTGGCTAAATTGCTTGTATCCATCTACCATTCTAGAGATCGGGCCGTTCTTGACTAGATGTTTAACCGTCCTTCTAAATTTCTGCCTAGAGATGTTCCTGCTGCTAATATTTCTCATTGTAGTTCTCTGGTATGGGCTTGAGCCCACTGGACTGCCGGAATACAAGCTGTCATTGATCCCAGAAGTGACATTGCCCTCCGTAAGGTAGTGACAGGGGAGTCTCTCATAAGTGATGCCAGTTGTATCATGTTCTGAATTTTTCCCTGTGGGAGAAGACATTCTTGTTTGTTCGAGTCTAGAATTATTCCCAAGTACCCTTGCACCTGACTCGATATGATTCGGGATTTGGATAAGTTTAGTAGCCATCCCAGACTCATCAGTGACCTGATAACTTTGTCTAGTTGTTCTTTGCAGTGATGAGGGGAATTGCTTATTACCAGGAGGTCGTCCAGATATGGAACTATTAGAATATTTTGCTCTCTTATGTGGGCCATAACTTCCGCCATTATTTTGGTAAATACTCTTGGAGCGATGGCCAGGCCGAATGGGAGAGCTCTGAACTGGTAATGTTTTAATTCCCCCTGAAATTTGACTGCCACCCTGAGAAACTTGCGATGGTCCTTTTGGATGGGTACATGGTAGTACGCATCCCTTAAGTCTAACACAGTCAAGAAACAGGCCGGAAAAAGCATTCTTACAGATGATATTCTTGTTTCCATTTTGAAGTGTTGTGTTTCCAGAAATTTGTTCAACTTTTTAAATTTACAATTGTCCTGAACATCTCATCTGGTTTCTTCCTCAAGAAAAGAGGGGAATAAAACTCTTGTCTCTTTCTTGGGTGGGGACTTCTTGAAGCACGTCCTTCTCTATAAGACCTAGAATTTATTTCTGAAGGACTAATTGTTTGTCTTTTGCTGATCTTTGTGGAGTTACTATGAAGGAAGGGGGTTTGGGGAGAATGACATTTTAGTTTTAGACCTAGTTTTATTATATTCAGGATCCACATACTTCTGGATATTTTTTCCCAGGCCGGGAAAAAGTAAGCCAACCTCCCTCCAATCTGGGGAACACCTTCATTAGGGTTGTTTTTTGTTGTCAAAGGGTCTGTTGAACATGAGCCCCTTGCCTCTATTTTTTTTATCCTCCCACTCATCCTTGTGGCCTTTTTTGGGTTTTCTCCAAATGAACCTTCTGCTCCGAAAAGGCCGTCTGTAGGACTGACTGGAGAACCCAGGAAAAGATTTTTTTTTAATCTCCTGCTTTGTCCAAAATGCCATCTAGTGTAGGTCCAAACAGGAATTCGCCCTCGCAGGGGATGGAGCATAATTCTGATTTTGTCTGCAGGTCCCCTGGCCAGCACTTGAGCCATAGGGCTCGCCTTGCAGCATTAGAAAAGGAAGCGGACCTGGCCGCTAGCCTGACCGAGTCCGCCGATGCATGTGCTAGAAATGCTGCTGCACCTCATTACAGGGACCGAATCTAGAATTGTCTCTCTAGGGACTTTTTCTTTCAATTGTGACTGTATATGTGGCGGCTATAACTCCCAGGAGCCTTTCAGGAATGCTTCTGCCTTTTTATCCATGGGGTCTTTCAATGTCCCCATGTCCTCAAAAGGCAGGGCAAATTTCTTGAAGGTTTTTGCTATCGTCACATCCAGCTTTGGAGCTTTTCCCAAAAAGAGCATGCTGGGTCTTCGAAGGGGTATTTTGTTTTTGGGGTAAGAAGGCCCTTTTTTTTCCGGTCTCTTCCACTCCCTTTTAATTAGGGACTGGATTTTTTAATTCACTTAGAATGCTCTCCGCTTTTTCTGCTCTAGACCACTAAACATTAAGTCTTGAACTGATTTCTTGGGCAGTGAGTCTACTAGGCCCATGGTTGTTTTTATAGAAGAGACAGACGCCCTTGTTAAAGCTATCAGGAAGCAGCTGCGACTCCCTTCTGAGGATGAAGAGGAAAGGGAAGATGATGAGTTATTTGAGTCAGACAAATCACTCTCCCCCTCACTAGCACTTGATTCAGGGGACCTGTGCCTGGATCTGGATCTGGGTTTTTTTCCTTTAAGGGCTTTGAAGGTGTCTTCTACCTGATTTTTAACGCTCTCAGGTCTGATGCAAATTTTGGAGTCTCTTCAAAAATTGTTTGCTCTATGCAGGTATTACAGAGCCTCTTTTCCCACGTGGTGGGTAGCTCCTCTGTGCTGAGCGCACACATCCTATGCTTGGACTTTGCCATACATTTCTTCCCTTATGAGAGAAGACAACAGGCCCTGATCAAAGAGCAGACTTTCACAAAGTTCACTTACCCTCCTGTAGAAAGAAAGATACCGACTTTGTGCCCAGGACCGTTTTCACGGATGGATTCTCTTTTGGCATGGTGGCTCCACTGGAGCGTCTGCTGCACTGGGACCCCAAATGACTGCCGCCCCTGCGTTGCTGGGAAGAAGGCTCTCCTACTTGCTTCGCCTGCCGCTGTTGCCGCTGCAGGTACTGGCGCTGCTGCTGTTGGCACTGCCACTGTGGTTGATGTCCATGATGAGGGGACTGGATTTGTGAGACCTGCTCCTCTAGCTGCTCCCATGATGAGGGGACTGGATTTGTGAAACCTGCTCCTCTAGCTGCTCCTGATCACTCATAGTGATCAGCTCTTTGAAGCACTGTTCCCCGTGACTGTTTGTTTAAATCCCCTTCAGGGCCAACCCACTACTTCTGGCGATGCAGTAAACCTTATTACTGGATTTCCTAGTAATGCTTTGCACTAATCGCATCATTGGCCCCCATGCATGCGCATTACTAATTTCGCAGTAGTGCTTTGCGGTTTGCTCGTGTCATAGGGGGGCGTCAGTTGACGCGTGTGCATAGCTCCACGCTGGCACACGTGGAGAGTCCCGCGGCGTTCCAATTAAGGGGACCGCTATCACCTGGTCGCCCCCGTCGCTGTAGCCATGCTTCGCTGTGCACAGACCGGCGGCGTTCCAGGGAGGCGACCGCTATCCCCTATTCGCCTCCTGCCACCTCTGCAGCGCACCCGGTGATTTTTGCTTGCTGTAATAAATTCGGGAGAGGCAGGCTTTGGTCTGTTCCTTCACTGCCTCTCCTCGCACACCCTCAAAGTCTCCTGACCCCAGTGGTGGAGCTTCGGGCAACCACCCCAGCCGAGGCAGGGACCCCCCCCCCCCCGCTGTCTGGATCGGACTGGTGAGCCTTCCACGATCTCTTACAGGTATGTCGACTAAAGGTTCCCCATCAAGGACAGGAAACCAATTGATGCGGGACAGAGGTTATCTGTAGGTTTCCTGTCCCTGTGGGGCGGATCTCCGCTCTCCGTGGTGCCGTCATGGAGGAAAGAGAAAAATTATTATCATCATTACTATAACTATGCATCTAGATAATTCATTGAGGGGTGTAGTTTCCAAAAACCAGTCACTTGTAGGGGATTTCAACTGTTTAGGCACATCATGGGCTCTCCAAATGTGACATGGTGCGAGCAGACCATTACATCAAACTCTGCGCTCTAAACCGTCACTCCTTCCCTTCAAAGCCCTGCCGGATGCCCAAACAGTAGTTTTTCACTACATATTGGGTATTGGCGCACTCATGGAAAACTGCACAACAATTTTTGGGATTCATTTTCTTCTGTTACCCTTGTGAAACTAAAAAAAGAATAATTGTGGCTAAAAAAACATTTTTTTGTGGGGGGGGGGCGGAGTTTCCAAAATAGGGTCACATGTGGGGGGGGTTTCCACTGTTTGGGCACATCAGGGGCTCTCCAAACGCGACATGGCGTCAGCTCTTGATTCCAGCCAATTTTGTGTTAAAAAATTCAAACGCTGCTCCTACCCTTACGAGCCCTGCTGTGTGCCCAAACAGTCGTTTTCTCCCACATATGGGGTATCGGCGTCCTCAGGACAAATTGAACAACAAGATTGGGGGTCCATTTTCTCCTGTTACCCTTGTGAAAATAAAAAAAAAAGAACATTTCTGTGAAAAAAGTTAAATTCATTTTTTTCCTTTCACATTGCTTCAGTTCCTATGAAGAACCAGTAGGGTTAATAAACTTCTTGAATGTGGTTATGAGCACCATGATGGGTGCAGTGTTTAGAATGGTGTCACTTTTGTTTATTTTCTGTCATATAGACCCCTGATAGTCACTTCAAATGTGATGTGGTCCCTAAAACAAATGGTTTTATAAATTGTGTTGGAAAAATGAGAAATCGCTGATAAACTTTTAACCCTTTTAGCTTCCTAACAAAAAAATTATGTTTCAAAATTTGTGCCGATGTAAGGTAGACATGTGGAAATGTTATTTGTTAACTATTTTGTGTGACATGACTCTGGTCAGAATTGGCCTGGTTAGGAAGGTGAAAACTGGCTTCAAGGTGAAGGAGTTAAAAGGGAAGAAATGACAAAATTTGGTAAACAATGGGGCAATTGGATTAGATGCTCTAGTCTCCGAGGAGTTGGTGAGGGATGTGCTTTTTAACTTGCTAATACTTTAAATGAAAACTGAACTTGTTTAAGGTTGCACATCTGGAACGGAGGGGGATTTGTTGGAACATGGGAGGGGAGGTGGTAGCTTGTTTTTCAGTTTTTAATTTTTCTATAAGGAAAATGCAAATATTTGTAGCACACATGTATGAGATGTATAATGATAAGGTTTTAGAATACTGTTAACCCTGACAAATAGTTACAAAAAACTTTTTTTGATTAAAAAAAAAAAAAAAAAAGGAATGTTCGCCAAACCTGATGATTTTGGACATATCAGACAACCAGATAATGTGTGTGCTCCACTTTTTTTCTGACACCAGATGGCAGGGGCAGTAGGAGGTAATGATCGGATTGCTGCATTTCAACATGTCCAATCCAAATTTGTTCTCCGGGAAGATTGGCTGCCATTACCGAATACATACCATCTTTGCTGCACTGAACAAGATGTGTAGGGATGGCAGGAATGGATATCTGCCAAACGAGCAGTTACACTACATCTACAGTAATGTGCAAAAGTTTTAAGCAGGAGTGAGAAAAAATGCTGCAAAGTAAAAATGCTTTAAAAAATGAAAGTGTTAATAGTTTATTTTTATCAACTAACAAAAAGTGAATGAACAAAAGAAATGTAAATCAAATCAATATATGGCAGCACCTTCAAAACAGCATCAATTCCTGCAGATTCGAGACACAGTTTTTGAAGGAACTTGACAAGGAGGTTGTTTTAAACATATAGAAGAACCAAGTACAGATTATTTGTGGATGTAGGCTTGAGCAAATCCTTCTGGCTCTTCATCTTGTCCCCAACAGAATTGATGATGTTGAAATCAGGGTTCTTTGGGGGGCAATATCATCACTTCCACAAAAGGCTGTGCTGAATTTCTTCAAAAACTGTATGGAAGAGTACCTAAAAGAATCAATATCGCTTTGAAGGCAAAGAGTGGTCACACTAAAGATTGATGTGATTTACACTTCTCTTTTGTTCATTCACTTTGCAATTTGCTAAATGATAAAAATAAAACTAATTAACACTTCTATTTCACACAGCATTTTTAGAAACCAGCATATTTTTCCATTTGTGGCCAAAAGTATTGCACAGTGCTGTATCCAAAGTGGTATGTGGGTACTTACCATGAATTTCGGGTGCATGGTCAGCGTTGAGGGTACTTTTGTTTAATTTATTTGAGCAGGGGGCACTTAGCTTAGGTGGGATGAGACACACTACATTACAACAGAATTGTTATGACTTTATGACTGTAAAATGTTTTGATTGCCAAAACCAAAATTATGAGAATAGCTTACCTGTAAGAAAAACAAGAATATCCCCTGATGGTTCATTTAAGTGTGTCTGCAGTGTTATTTTCACAGTCTGAGGTATACAAAAAAAAACAAAAACTTGTTAACAAGAACATTTAAAAATCCTTGGCTAACAGTATGTCACTAAGAGCTGAACAATCATGTTGCTGTCCACTGACACACTATGTTGATCACTTCTACATATTCGTCGAATGTATGACATAAGAGTTTGTGTGTTGTGTTTTTGTTTTTGACATCATCTGTGTGTATATATTTGAAATGAAGAGTCATCTCATTTGCATGTGCCCAGCGGGAAAATATGAATGAGGCCCCTTTAAGACAAAGAGGTCCATGTTATATGGCCGTCTGACTGCACCCTAAAAGTACTTTACAACCCCTTTATTTTTCCTTTGATACAGCAATATGAGGGATTGATTTCTGCAGGCCGTAGTTGTAGTTTTTAATTTAAGTGTTTAAAAATTGGGGTGGGGGGGGGGGTGGGGGGAAATCAGTCAGAGTAAAAATGCTGCTTTTGTCGTCATCTTAAGAAGCCCATAACATTTTCATTTTTCAGGATCTGGGGCTGCAAGAGGGCTTATTTTTTGCACCCTGAGCTGATGTTTTTACTGATACCATTTTTGGGGTATTTTAATCACCTCTTACTACATTTTATTGCAATTTGGCAAAAATACATAATTGTAGGACTTTTGCTTTTCACTACGCCGTATACCGATAAGATGAAATTTACTTTATATTTTCATAGATTTGACTTTTATGAACGCAAAGATACCAAGATATGAGGGTGGTTTTTGTATTATTTTTAATGGAGCAAAAGAGGGGAAATTTAACTTGTGATTATATATATATATATATATATATGAAGGGGCCCGTCACCCCTACAGTAAGAATCAGCTCAGGTGTGGCATGTCGCAGGAGAGGATACGGAGAAGCAACACTCTCCGTGCTCGCCTGTTGATGGTTCAGGGAGATCAGAACCTTGAAAGGATCAGTCGCCCCTTCGTTGTAGAAGGTAAAAATCAAAAATGTAAAAGATAAAAATAAAATAATAAAAAGAGTTTTGGGTCTGAATAGCAGACCCGTCCGTGTGCCTCCTACGGACACGAAGCAAGAACTGGTTAGCTGAGAGCCAGCAGGAGGGTGTATACTGCAGGGGAGGAGATCACTTTCTTTGTATCACTTAGGCTACTTTCACACTAGCGTCGGTACGGGGCCGTCGCGCTGCGTTGGCCCGACGTACCGACGCATACTGTGCAAGCGCCGCACAACGGGGGCAGCGGATGCATTTTTCCAGCGCATCCGCTGCCCCATTGTAAGTTGCGGGGAAGTGGGGGCGGAGTTCCGGCCGCGCATGCGCGGTCGGAAATGGCGGACACAACGCAGCAAAAAACGTTACATGTAACGTTTTTTGCTGCCGACGGTCCGCCACAACACGACGCAACCGTCGCACGACGGTTGCGACGTGTAGCAAAGCATCGCAATGCGTCGCTAATGTTAGTCAATGGAGAAAAAGCGAATCCTGCAAGCAATTTTGCAGGATGCGTTTTTTCTCCGAAACGACGCATTGCGACGTGCAGTGCACGACGCTAGTGTGAAAGTAGCCTTAGTGTCAGCCTCCTAGTGACAGCAGCATACACCCACGGTCTGTGTCCCCCAATGAGGCGAAGGAGAAAATGGTGTCATTTTTCGAGACCTATTGAGTCTCCATTTTTCGTGATCTGGGACTGGGTGAGGGTTTATTTTCTGCGCGCCAAGCTGACATTTTTACTGATACCATTTTGGTGATCTTTTGATTGCCCGTTATTGCATTTTATTGCACCGTAGAGGGGATCAAAAAACCTAATTCTGACGTTTTGAACTTTTATCTCGTTACGCCATTAAGCAATCAGGTTAATTCTTTGTTTATAGATCAGGCGATTCTGAAAGCGACAATACCAAATATGTGTATGTTTGACTTTTTTATTGTTTTATTTTGAATGAGCCGAAGGGGGGGGGGGGGACTTGAACTTTTATATTTTTTTTATTTTTAAAAACTTTATTTTTTTACCTTTTGCATGCTTCAATGGGAGACTAGAAGTTGCAGTACTCTGATCTCTTCTGCTACACACATGTGATGATCAGATCGCCTGAGTGTAGCAAAAATGCTCACTTGCTATTAGCGCTGATGGCGCTCACAGCATTCTGGCAATGACAAGCATAGAGGTCGGCTGGAGACCTCTGGTTGGAACTAGTCATGCGAACCCATCGTGACCCGCGATCATGTGACGGGGTCACTGATGGGTAGGATTTTTGACACGTTTCCAGTAAGCGCAAGTTAAATGCCACCGTCAGAGATTGACAACGGTATTTAACTAGTTAACAGCTATGGGTGGATCGCGATTCCACCCGCAGCTGTTACAGGCCCATGTCTGCTGAATGGGGAGCCCGATATTGGAGTACTATTATACCAAATGTCGGGAAGGGATTAATAGTACTTGAAGCTGTGACCGCCTGAGCTATACCTAATAGTGCATCAGCACTGCTACTTAGAAAGAAAATAACGATCTCCTATGAGGGTATTTATTATGATGGAATATAGGCTGAACTGGATGGACAAATGTCTTTTTTCGGCCTTACTAACTATGTTACTATGTTACTATGAACGCCAGGCACGGGCTGGCTTTCACAGGAGGATCGTACTGACAGGCACAAGGGTCATCAACAGCCCCCTGGCTGTCATGGCAACCAATTGGCACCCCGCGATCATGTCACAGGTTCGACAGTGGGCGTACGGAATTGCGCATCAACTGCTGGCACGTGTTAAATCAAGCCAGAGATTGACAGTGGAATTTAAAAGGTTATCAGCTGAGGTGGAGCTCCACTCCACTGGTGGCTGTTAATGCCACATTAAATCGTACCCAAAAGTTATCCAAGTTTAATTCAGTAGAACCACAGGGGTGCAGGCACTATATAGAGTTCTAGAGTTGACGATAAAGTGCAGTGGTAATGCAGGTATAACTGTCCTTAGAGTATATTTTCATGACACTCAGGAAATCCCACAATCTCTTAATTAGGCTTACCAGTTAATTAGGAGAACTTAAAACACATACCTCTGTAACATATGCACTGCCATCTCGGTCTCTGGGGCCAATAAGGTTATGGAATTTCTCTTTAATTGGAAATACCTTTCCTGGAATTGAGCACACTGGACAACTGCCAAAGAATTCAGACAGTTTATCGATGTCCAGAGTGGCAGACATTACTATAACTTGGAGAGGGTGTTTCCTTTTTGAAGTGGATTTCGTCAGGAACTGTTTTCTCAGAAGACCAAACAAAATGTCCTGGAACAAAAAAAAACAAGCAGATTGGTCAATTGTGTCTGTCACAAGTGAAGAAACTGTAATACTATAAACAAGGGGTGTGCAACATTTCCTGGTTCAAGCACCAAATTATCATATTGTACCAATCGCAAATGATAAACAAAAACAAAACAGTATTCCCTTCTGGGAGATTGTCTGCTATGTGTGAGTTTCCACCTTATGAGGAGAACATAGGCAAAACTTTTGAACTGCTGACTTGGTGGTGGCCATTCTTTATATTGGGGAAACCTGGTGATAGGCTCCCTTTAAAATAATGCATAGAAATTCAAAATGCCCAAAACCTGCTTCTCCCTTTACATCACCTGTCGAGGAAGAGATGGGAGACGCTCATACAAATCAGATGGTTATTTGGTGACACTGAAATAGGATGGGTTCAACCAACTATCAACTAATATGTTTGGGGAGTCTTAAGAGGCTAAACAGCACAGATCGGAGCTAGATCTGACCTCATCTGTTAGCAACAGAAGGTGGCTGTATAACATTGCCAACACCCACAATGTATAGGGAGCTTCATATACCTGCAAGGCAAGAAGAGCTTAAAGAAAAAGTAGTTTGTTGCTACTTCGCCCAAAAACATCTTAGCTAAACAATGACAAGTATTACACATATTTTACACCAAGAAGTATCTAAAGCTGCACTTACAGTACTTAAACTACGCTCGTGAGCTTCATCCAAGACAACTGTGCTGAATTTTGTGAGGTTGGGATCAGTCAGTGTGTGTCTCAGCAGACATCCATCAGTCATGTACATGATTCCAGTTTTCTAGAGGAAGGCACATGTTTTCATATTATATTATATACTAGCTGAAGAGCCCGGCGTTGCCCGGGCATAGTAACTAACTGTGGTTAGTTAAAACAAATATTGCACATAAAAACATTTCACATATATTCAACACTACAGATTGGTCTGCGGGCGTCACGTTCGTTTGCAGAGCCCCTGATGTACCTAAACAGCAGAAAGCCCCCACAAGTGACCCCATATTGGAAACTAGACCCACCAAGGAATTTATCTAGAAGTGTTGTGAGAACTTTTAACCCCCAAGGGTTTCACTACAGTTCATAACGCAGAGCCGTGAAAATAAAAAATCTTTTTTTTTTCCCCACAAAAATGATATTTTAGCCCCCAGTTTTTTATTTTCCCAAGGGCAACAGGAGAAATTGGACCCCAAAAGTTGTTGTCCTATTTGTCCTGAGTACGATGATATGATATGTGGGGGGGAACCACCGTTTGGGCGCATGGCAGAGCTCAGAAGGGAAGGAGCACTGTTTTACTTTTTCAATGCAGAATTGGCTGGAATTGAGATCAGACGCCATGTCTCGTTTGGAGAGCCCCTGATGTACCTAAACAGTGGAAACCCCCCAATTACAACTGAAACCCTAATCCAAACACACCCCTAACCCTAATCCCAACCATAATCGTAACACTAACCACACCCCTAACCTGAATATGCTCCTAGCCCTAACCACACCCCTAACCCCAACATGCCCTTAACCCTAATCCTAACCACACCCCTAACCCCAACACACCCCTAACCCCAATCCCAACCATAACTCTAACCACACCCCTAACCCTAATCCCAACCGTAAATGTAATCCAAACCCTAACCCTAACTTTATCCCCAACCCTGATGGGAAGATAGAAATAAATAAATTTTTGTATTTTACGATTTTTCCCTAACAAAGGGGGTGATAAAGGGGGTGATGAAGGGGGGGGGGGGGTTGATTTACTTTTATAGTGGGTTTTTATTGCGTGTTTTTGTTTGCCAGCTGTCACACAATAAAAGATGCTTTTTATTGCAAAAAATAGTTTTTGCATCACCACATTTTGAGAGCTATAATTTTTCCATATTTTGGTCCACAGAGTCATGTGAGGTCTTGTTTTTTGCGGGACGAGTTGCCATTTTTATTGGTACTGTTGTCGGGCACATGACATTTTTTGATTGCTTTTTATCACGATTTTTGGGAGGCAGAATGAACAAAAAACAGTATTTCATGAATTTCTTTTGTGGGGGGGGGGGGGGGGGGGGAAGTTTATACCATTCCATGTGTGGTAAAATTGATAAAGCACTTTTATTCTTTGGGTTAGTACAATTACAGCGATACCTCATTTTATTTTATGCTTTGGCGCTTTTATACAATAAAAACATTTTCTATAAAAATAATTATTTTTGCATCACTATTTTGAGGGCTATAACATTTATTTTTTTGCTGATGACACTGTATGGCGGCTCATTTTTTGCGAGACAAGATGTCGTCTTCAGCGGTACCATGTTTATTTATTTCTATCTTTTTGATCACGTGTTATTCCACTTTTTGTTTGGCGGTATGATAATAAATAAAGCGTTTTTTGCCTTTTATTTTACGGTGTTCACTGAAGGGGTTAACTAGTGGGACAGTTTTATAGGCCGGGTCGTTACGGACGCGGCGATACTAAATAAGTGTACTTTTATTGTTTTTTTTAATTACATAAAGAAAAGTTTTTTTTGCAAAAATATTTATTTAGGAATTTTTTACAAAATATTTTTACACATGTTAATTTTATTCTTTTTACTTTTTTTTACGTTGTCCCAGGATAGGACATCACTATATAGTGTCAGATCACTGATTTGACACTTTGTAGAGCACGGTGTCAGATCAGCGATCTGACAGGCAATGCAGGAGGCTTGCTGGCACCTGCTCTCAGCAGGCACTGACAGGCCACCTCCCTGCAAGATCCAGAAGGACCCCGTGGCCATCTTGGATCCGAGGGCCTGCAGGGAGGAGACAAGCGGAGACCCTCGGAGGGTCTCAGGGAAGCACGCAGGGAGCCCCCTCCCTGCGCTATGCTTCCGTATGCCACCGGAACGCTGCGATCATGTTTGATCGCAGTGTTCCAGGGGTTAAAGTGCCGGGCCGTGACCGCTCCTGGCACATAGTGCCAGATGTCAGCTGTGATAATCAGCTGACACCCAGCAACGATCGGCCGCGCTCCCCTGTGAGCGTGGCTGATCACGTATGATAATAATCTTTATTTATATAGCGCCAACATATTCCGCAGCGCTTTACAGTTTAACAGTTTCAAACACAAAAGTCATAAGTAACAACGTTAACAATACAATAATTAAAGCAAAATAAGACGACCCTGCTCGTGAGAGCTTACAATCTACATAGTATGATGTACTATCTCGTCCATGGGAATTAAGTCCCAGATCACATGGACGGGATAGTAAGTCCGATGGCAGAAAGGGGTTAAATCACCCCCCCTTTCACTCCATTCAAAATGAAATTAAAAAAAAAAAAAAAATCAAACCTACACATATTTGGCATCGCCACATTCAGAATTGCCCGATCAATTAAAAAAAATAATTAACCTGATCGCTAAACGGCACAGCGAGAAAAAAGGTCAAAACGCCACAATTAAGTTTTTTTGGTCGCTGCAGCATTGCATTAAAATGATATAACGGGCAATTAAAAGAACTTATCTGCACCAAAATGATATGATTAAAAACGTCAGCTCGGCTCACACAAAATAAGCCCTCACCCAACCACAGGTCACGAATAATGGAGATGCAACGGGTAACAGAAAATTGTGCAATTTTTTTTTTTTTTTAAAGCAAAGTTTTAAAAAACATTTTTCACCACTTAGATAAAAAAGAACCTAGACATGTCTGGTGTCTATGAACTCGTAATGACCTGGAGAATCATAGTGGCAGGTCAGTTTTAGCATTTAGTGAACCTAGCAAACAAGCCAAACAAAAAAACAAGTGTGGGATTGCACTTTTGCAATTTCACCGCACTTGGAATTTTTTTCCCGTTTTCTAGCACACAACATGGTAAAACCAATAGTATCGTTCAAAAGTAGGGTTGAGCGACTTTTACTTTTATAGGATCGGCCGATCCTATAAAAAAGTCGGGGTCGGGATCGGCCGAAACACGAAACCCAATGCAGTGCATTGGGTTTCCAATGGTTCCCAAGGTCTGAAGGAGCGGAAACTCTCCTTCAGGCCCTGGGATCCATATTTAAGTGTAAAATAAAGAATTAAAATAAAAAATATTGCTATACTCACCCTCTGACGCGCCCTGCTTCTTTCAGGCAGCCTTCCTTCCTAAGAATCAGCGCTTGAAGGACCTTCGGTGACGTCGCAGCTTGTGATTGGTCGTGCGAGCGGTCACATGGGCGGTCGCGTGACCAATCACAAGCCGCGACGTCATCTAAGGCCCTTCACGCGCTGATTCTAAGGACGGAAGGCTGCCGGTTAGTACCAGGGCGCGTCAGAGGGTGAGTATAGCAATATTTTTTATTTTAATTCTTTATTTTACACTTAAATATGGATTCCGATACCGATTTCCGATATTGCAAACATATCGGAACTCGGTATCGGAATTCCGATACCAGATTCAGAAGATCGCCGACCTCATGGCCGACCCCACACAGGGGTCGGGTCGGGTTTCATGAAACCCGACTTTGCCAAAAGTCGTCGACTTCTGAAAATGGCCGGCCCGTTTCGCTCAACCCTATTCAAAAGTACAACTCGTCCCGCAAAAAATAAGCCCTCAAATGGCCATATTGACGGGAAAAAAAAAAAAGTTATGGCTCTGGGAAGGAGGGGAGCGAAAAACGCAAAACCGAAAAAAGCTCCGGGGTTAAGGGGTTAAACAAGAGGCACCACTAACCAAACAACACCATGAAGACCAAAGACATCTCCAAACAAGTCAGGGACAAAGTTATTGAGAAGTACAAGTTTGGGTTATACAGATAAAAAATCCCAATCTCTGATGATCCCCTGGAGCACTATCAAATCCATTATCATGAAATGGAAAGAACAAGGTACCACAACAAAAATGGCAAGTGAGGGCAGTTCACCATAACTCTCAGCCCGGGCAAGGATGGCATTACTCAGAGGAGCAGCACAAAGACCAAAGGTAACCCTGAAGGAGCAGCAGAGTTCCCAAGAAGATACTCGAGTATCTGTCCATACCACGCCTACCTGGGCCTGCAGTCATTGGGGTGGTTTCTTACGCTCTCACGGTGAGCTCCCAAACATGAACCCTGTACCTTTCCTCATCCCACTTGGCACAGTCCCTGGAAGGCTTTCCACAATACTGAAGGGACACTTGTAGAAAGGAGCTGACAGACTGGGAAATTTCTTTTTTTACCATTCCCTGCCTTTTCCAGAAGCTCATCCAGGACCGGTCCAAAGAGGTAATCCCCCTCGCAAGGAAAAGTACAAAGTCTAGACCTGGCCTGAATATCTCCGAACTAGCACTTCAGCCATAACGCTCTCCAAACAGCATTTGAGAGGCCCGCTGCTTTTGCCGCCAACCTGACAGAGTCCACGAAGCCATCTGATAAGAACGTTGCAAGTGGAATCCGCACAAAAACCACAAAAAAAATGCGGAAAAACCACGGTAATTCCACAGTAAATCCGCAGTGCGGTTTACCTGCGGATTTACCAAAATCAGTGAGGAAAAATCCGCACACCTTTCCGCTCGTGTGCACATACCCAAAAAGTTCATCAAGTCTGCCTAAGTTTAAAATAGACCTGTGCTCGTACCTTTCAGTGTTAAATTGTGTTAGTTTGTACAGTTAAGACATTCCCAGGTTTTAGGATATTTAAAAAAAAAATTGGAATATACCTTTAATAATCAAACACTGTATATTCTCTTGGAGACAAGTTTAATTACAATACGGCATATGACTGATAAAGAAACTGAAAAGACCTACATGTGAAGTGCAGTCATCAAAACGCACTTGGTAACCAACTGTACTCCCCAGCGAACAATCCATTTCTTCTGAAACCCTTTGTGCCACAGAAATTGTTGCTACTCGTCGTGGCTGGGTGACACCTATAATACCGTTTTTTCCAAAACCTTAAAGCAGGGTAATTTAAACAATTAGTCTCTGGTCAAAAAGGCAAGAAAGATTTAACCTGTATACATCACATATTAAGATTCTACAGTAAAATCACACTGACAGGTTAGAATTGAGAAAATATTCATAAAAATTCCCACACTAGAGTTCATATGAGTTTATGCCAGCAGGGGGCGCATCACCAAAAGTCTACGATGCTACGTTCCGCTGCTTTCAATTCATTCCCCAGATTTTACAAGCAAGAGCAACAGCTGCATTAGCAGGCTCCTGGTTGTAAAATTATTTAACCCCTTCAGATGGATTTACAGCGTGGGACATGACTGAGTGCCGGAAAGGTATGGGATATTGTTGCTTTTTTCTTTTTTTTTTCTTTTACAGAACGAGGGTCTTCAGGTGGATTGAGCGTACAATAAAGATTTTACTACCCCATGTGTGTATTTATTTCAATAAAATACTTTATTCTTAATGCGTGTGTGTGTGTATTATTAACCCTTTAATATTATTGGATTAATAATTGGATAGGTGTCTTATTGATATCTCTCCACTATTAACCAGGCTTAATGTCACATAACATTAGCAAGGTGACATTAACCCTTTATTACCCCATATCCCACCGCTACTCGGGAGGTGGAAGAGAGTGGCAAAGTGCCAGAATAGGCGCATCTTACAGATGTGCCTTTTCTGGGGTGGCTGGGGGGCAGATGTTTTTAGCCGGGGGGCCAATAACCATGGTCCCTCTCTAGGCTATTAATATCTGCCCTCAGTCAGTAGCTTTCCCACTCTAGTGCAGAAAATTGCGCGGGAGCCCACGCCAGTTTTTTCTGTGATTTAACCCTTTATTTTAACAGCTAGAGCCCACAAATTTTGTACACACACTCTACTAACATTATTAGTGAGGAATATGCCAAAAAAAGGGATATGAAATGGTTTACTGTATGTAAACCATGTCTCATATACTGTTGGGTTTGATAAGGAGATAGCATAAAAGCCGGTAATTCAATTGCCGGCTTTTGCTATCTAGCGCTGTATGAAATATAAATATGTAAATACAGTATGAGTCTCACTGACATTATCTACTATATAATTGTCTAAGGGTCACTTCCGTCTTTCTGTCCTTCTGTCTGTCTGTCACGGTTATTCATTCGCTGATTGGTCTCGGCAACTGCCTGTCATGGCTGCCGCAACCAATCAGCGACAGGCACAGTCCGGAAGAAAATGGCCGCTCCTTACTCCCCGCAGTCAGTGCCTGTTGCCCGCATACTCCCCTCCGGTCACCGCTAACACAGGGTTAATGCCGGCGGTAACGGACCGCGTTATGCCGCGGGTAACGCACTCCGTTACCGCCACTATTAACCCTGTGTGTACCCAACTTTTTACTATTGACGCTGCCTATGCGGCATCAATAGTAAAAAATGTAATGTTAAAAATAATAATAATAATAAAAAAAAAAAAAACCTGCTATACTCCCCCTCCGTTGCAGCTCGCGCCGGCCGCCATCTTCCGTTGCAGGTTCCGGTGGCAGAAGGACCTTCCATGACGTCACGGTCATGTGACCGCGACGTCATCACAGGTCCTGCGCTAATATCAACCCTGGGACCGGAACCTGCCGTGGACTACAAGGGCTCCCTTGGAAAGGTGAGTACATGTTTATTTTTTCACCTGTGACAAACCTGGCTGGGCAATATACTACGTAGCTGGGCAATATACTACGTGACTGGCCAATATACTACGTGGCTCTGTGCTGTATACTACTTCGCTGTGCAATATACTACGTGGCTGGGCAATATACTACGTGGCTCTGTGCTGTATACTACGTCACTGGGCCATATACTACGTCACTGGGCAACATACTACGTGGCTGGGCAATATACTACGTAACTGGGAAATATACTACGTGGCTGCGCAATATACTACGTCACTAGGCAATATACTACGTGGCTGGGCAATATACTACCTTGGCTGTGCAATGTACTACGTGGACATGCATATTCTAGAATACCCGATGCGTTAGAATCGGGCCACCATCTAGTGTGTATATATATATATATATATATATATATATATATATATATATATATATATATATATATATATATATATATATATATATATATATATATATATATATATACACACACACACAGATTATATATATATATATATATATCTGTGTGTGTGTGTATATATATATATATATATATATATATATATATATATATATATATATATATATACACACACACATACACATATATATATATATATATATATATATAATTGTCTAAGGGTCAATTCCGTCTGTCTGTCTTTCTGTCACGGTTATTCATTCGCTGATTGATCTCGCCAGCTGCCTGTCATGGCTGCCACGACCAATCAGCGACGGGCACAGTCCGGAAGAAAATGGCCGCTCTTACTCCTCGCAGTCAGTGTCTGTCGCCCGCATACTCCCCTCCGGTCACCGCTAACACAGGGTTAATGCCGGCGGTAACGGACCGCATTATGCCGCGGGTAACGCACTCCGTTACCGCCGCTATTAACCCCGTGTGTCCCCAACTTTTTACTATTGACGCTGCCTATGTGGCATCAATAGTAAAAAATGTAATGTTAAAAATAATTTTAAAAAAAATTTAAAAACCTGCTATACTCACCCTCCGTTGCAGCTCGCGCCGGCCGCCATCTTCCGTTGCAGGTTCCGGTGGCAGAAGGACCTGCCATGACGTCATGGTCATGTGACCGCGAAGTCATCACAGGTCCTGCGCTAATACCAACCCTGGGACCGGAACCGGAACTGACGAAGCCCTACTTGGGAGGGCGATACGTGTGGGGCTGCAATGGCCCTAGTCCTGCAGGTTTGCTGGTCTACCCACAGACTTCTTCCTGGTCACCACCTTGCTTTGGGTAATTTTCATCCCAGTATCTTCTGGGGGCCCTGTCTGGCGGTCTTTGGGCTATGTCCCACTGTTAGCATGTCACTTTGGGATCTTCTTTATAGCCCAGTAAGTTTGGGTCACATGCTTATAAGTGTCCCATGATCCGCACAGGTTATCGCATTACCTTACGTTTAGGTACCTGTTTGGGTCATATTCCCAATCGCTATGTATAGGGTTGTGTAGGGCGCATTTTGTCTGGCTAGCTTGGTGTTTCTCAGCTGACCATATATAGTCCCTACTCTATCTAGGGTATAGGCAGGCTTACAGCATTGCATGTCATAACATTTATTATAGCCTGTACGTATTATTGTATCTTGCATTGATTGTTATGGACAGGGCTTTTTGTTTGCTGTTTTTAATTATGTTTTAATGTAGTGTTTCAATAAAATCTTGTATTTTTTCAATATTATGTTTCTTATTTTTATATGTGGAGTGCATTTCTGGAGTGATACTTGTCTCTTTGTTGGTACCATATAGCTGTTTATCACTCACTTGCACCCCGTATTATATTTGATACTGTTGGTATATTATGCTCATATCTGTGTGGTGCGCCTTGGTTTATCGCTTATTCATCTTTATTCGTCTCCAAGACTTTACACGTGCTGCGACGATTCTTTGGAATGCACTACCTAGGTTAATACGATTAATCCCCAATCCCCACAGTTTTAAGCGTACCCTAAAAACTCATTTGTTCAGACTGGCCTACCGCCTCAATGCATTAACCTAACGATCCATGTGTGGCCTATTTAAAAAAAAAAAAAATCAGGTTCCTCGCAACATGTTCTCATACACTTTATGCAGTTAATAGCCCTCTGTGTCTGTACTGCTACATACTTAGGCAGTTAAAGGGAAGGTGCCACCAGTTTTCTTGTATTTTGTTTTTTTGTGAAATTAAGCTTAAAATAGTAATTAAAATGTATTAATGCAATGTTTGCACTGTTTGCAAACATTTCTATATGAAAAATATTATATATTTTTCTACAAATATACATATTTACCACTAGGGGGAGCATTTTCCGTTTTAGACCTCAAGCAGCTATAGTAAGATTTAGCAGCTCTGCCCCAGGGATATTAGACCACCCAAAAGGGGAGGGAAATGGTGATGTCAGCAGTTACTGCCCCAACAGTAAGAATGAAGAGCAGCATCACAGGGCAGAGCCATTTTGTGTGTGACTGCCCTGTGACCTGCTGTCACCTGCAGTTACTGCATCAGAGGCACAGCTTGTTTACAGAGGAGCAGAACACAGTGGGCTCAGCAGCATCTGGACCCAAGAAGAGTGAAGACGTGTGGTGTGCATGGAGCAGCATTAGGAGCTGTCTGGGAGCTCCAGCTCTGCAGTGAATAGCCAGGCATTATGGAGGGAGGGGAGAGATGCATTGTATGGCTAAGGCCGGGGTCACACTAGACCGCAATACGGACGAGTGCAATGTGATAAAAAAAAAAAATCGCATAGCACTCGTCCCAATGTTAATCTATGGGGCAGCTCCCATCATCCGATATTTTCTCGGCCGTATTCAGGATCCGAGTGAAATCGCAGCATGCTGCGATTGTCAGCGTTTCTAGGCCGAGAATCGCCAATGAAAGTCTATGGGGGTGAGAAAAAATAGCACAGCACACGGACCATGCGTGTGACTTGCGAGAAATTCTCAGGCATTGGGCAGGTGACAGGAAAGGCTCAGCCATTATTTGCTCATTTTGCAAGTGTGTGAGAAAATCTCACCATACGGATACCATACGGATGTCACACGGATCATTGGATGCGAGAAAATCGCATCCTCGCACTGCACACGGATCACTGTTTTGGTAACATTTGTGCGATTCTCGTCCATCAAAAACGGACCTTTTTTTATACGTTGTGTGTGTCCCCGGCCTAAGAGTGACTGATGGGAGAGAAAGAGACGAAGTATGATGAGTGAGACACATATGGAGTGTGATGGGGAGATACACATTGAGGCTGTGTGCACACTTTCAGGATTTTTCGCATTTTTTTGCGTTTGTTCGCTATAAAAATGTGATAAAAACAATTTAAAAATGCATACATATGCATCCCATCATTTATAATGCATTCCGCAATTTTTGTGCATATGTTGCATTTTTTCTGGGGGAAAAACACATCGCAGTAAAAAAACGCAACATGTTCTGCGCATGTCGTGTCTCCTCCTTTGATGTGGGCTCTGGCGGTGAGCCCACATCAAAGTCACGACATGTCGGCTGTTTTGTACAGCTGACATGTGCGCGCAATAGCGGCAGGTGAAATCGCAATTCACCCGCCGCTATTAACCTGTTAAATGCCGCTGTCAAATGCTGACAGCGGCATTTAACTACCGCTTCCAGCCGCGCGGCCAGAAATGGGCGTATCGTCCACCCCCGTCACATGATCAGGGGTTGGCGATGCGTCAGGATGGTAACCATAGAGGTCCTTGAGACCTCTATAGCTACTGATGCCGGCCTGCTGTGAGCGCCACCCTGTGGTCGGCACTCATAGCGAGCCTGTAATTCAGCTACGGAGCAGCAATCTGATGTTCGCTGCTATGTAGCTGAGCCGATCGAGTTGTGCCAGCTTCTAGTTTCCCATGGAGGCTATTGATGCATGGCAAATGTAAAAAAAAAATGTTTTTAAAAATATGAAAAAAAAAAAAAAATTAAAGTTTAAATCACCCCCCTTTTGCCCCATCAAAAATAAAACAATAAAAAAATCAAACCTACACATATTTAGTATCGCCGCGTTCAGAATCGCCCAATCTGTCAATAAAAAAAACATGACTGACATGTGCCCGCAATAGCGGCGGGTGAGATCGCGATTCAACCGTTCCTCTGTATGTGTTTTCCGTCGGGCGGAAACAGCTGTTTTGACGGATCCTGCAAAAAACGGATGAAACGTGTGGCCATCCGGCGCTTATACAACTCAATGAGAAAATAACGGATCCGGCGAAAAAAAAACTTATCTGGCAGAAAAAAAAGTAAATTGTGGAAAAAAAAACCGGATCTGGCGGAAAAAAACGGATTAGGCGGGAAAAAAAGGATCCGATGGAAAAAAAACTGATCTGGCAGAAAAAAAAGGAACTTGTGGAAAAAAAACGGATCCGGCGGAAAAAAACGGATTAGGCGGGAAAAAAAGGATCCGATGGAAAAAAAACTGATCTGGCAGAAAAAAAAAGGAAATTGTGGGAGAAAACGGATAAGGCGGAAAAAAACGGATAAGGCGGAAAAAAAATGGATCTGGCGGGAAAAAACGGATCAGGCGAAAAAAACTGATCTGGCAGAAAAAAAAGGAACTTGTGGAAAAAAAAACGGATCCGGCGGAAAAAAACGGATTAGGCGGGAAAAAAAGGATCCGATGGAAAAAAAACTGATCTGGCAGAAAAAAAAGGAAATTGTGGGAGAAAACGGATAAGGCGGAAAAAAACGGATAAGGCGGAAAAAAAATGGATCTGGCGGGAAAAAACGGATCAGGCGAAAAAAACTGATCTGGCAGAAAAAAAAGGAACTTGTGGAAAAAAAAACGGATCCGGCGGAAAAAAACGGATTAGGCGGGAAAAAAAGGATCCGATGGAAAAAAAACTGATCTGGCAGAAAAAAAAGGAAATTGTGGGAGAAAACGGATAAGGCGGAAAAAAACGGATAAGGCGGAAAAAAAATGGATCTGGCGGGAAAAAACGGATCAGGCGAAAAAAACTGATCTGGCAGAAAAAAAAGGAACTTGTGGAAAAAAAACGGATCCGGCGGAAAAAAAACGGATCAGGCGGGAAAAAAAGGATCCGATGGAAAAAAACTGATCTGGCAGAGAAAAAAAGAAAATTGTGGAAAAAAACGGATCTGGTGGGAAAAAACGGATCAGGCGGGGAAAAAAAGGATCCGATGGAAAAAAAACTGATCTGACAGAAAAAAAAGGAAATTGTGGGAAAAAAACGGATCAGGCGGGAAAAAAAGGATCCGATGGAAAAAAAACCCTGATCTGGTAGAAAAAAAAGGAAATTGTGGAAAAAAACGGATCCGGCGGGAATTAACGGATCCAGCAGGAAAAAATGGATCCGGCGGGAAAAAACGGATCCGGCGGAAAAAAACGGATCCGGCGGGAAAAAATGGATCCGGTGGAAAAAAACGGATCTGGCGGAAAAAAACGGATTCTGCAAATGTGCTCACAGGATGCGTTTTTTTCCCATAAACTTGTATTAGCGACAGATCGTGACGGATGGCCACACGTTGCGTGGTCGCGTCCGTCGTGCAACGGATCCGTCGTGTTTTGGCAGACCGTCGGCACGAAAAAACGTTCAAGTGAACTTTTTTTGTCCAGCGCGTCCGCCATTTTTTACCGCGCATGCGCTGCCAAAACTCCGCCCCCTTCTTCCAGACTTCAGAATGGGCAGTGGATGTGTTGAAAAACTGCATCCGCTGCCCACGTCGGACACAAATTTCACAACGTGCGTCGGTACGTCGGCCCGACGCATAGCGACGGACTCGTACCGACGCAAGTGTGAAAGAGGCCTTTATGAGGGTTGAATTAAAAAAAAAAACAAAAAACGCGTGGGCGCCCGTGCAATTTTCTGCGCCAGAGGGGGAAAGCCAACGGCCGGGGGCCAATATCTGTAGCCTGCTATGAATATCAGCCCGCAGCTGTCTGTATAGCCTTTACTGGCTATTAAAATAGGGGGACCCCCAAAAAAAAAAATTGCGTGGGGTCCCCCTATATTTTATAGCCAGAAAGGCTACGCAGACAGCTGCAGGCTGATATTCATAGCCTAGAGAGGGGCCATGGATATTGCCCCCCCCCCCCCCCAGGCTACAAATACCAGTCCGCAGCCGCCCCAGAAATGGCGCATCTGTAAGATGCGCCAATTACGGCACTTGGCCCCTCTCTTCCCACTCCCGTGTAGCGGTGGGATATGGGGTAATGAAGGGTTAATGTCACCTTGCTATTGTAAGGTGACATTAAGCCGGGTTAATAACGGAGAGGCGTCAATAAGACGCCTATCCGTTATTAATCCAATAGTAAGAAAGGGTTAAAAAAAAACACGCACACATTAGGAAAAAAGTATTTTAATATTCTTCATTTCACCATACTTACCATACTTCAGCGCCTGCAAAAAAACGTAAAATAATAAACCGTATACTACCTATCCGCCGTAGTCCAATTAATATCGAGTGTCCCACGACGATCTCCCCTATAGAACAGTGACATCAGGTGATGTCACCACTCTATAGGACCCTCAGTGACACACTGACAGGAGACAATGGCTCCTGCAGTGCATCACTGAGAGGTTACCTTAGGACAAGGTCTCACTTTATGGCAATTGCTGCCTGGGAAAATTTCTCATACAGCAATGGCATAAAGTGAGACTAGGGACTTTTTTTTTTACAGTGGCGGAGGAATACAGTGGTGGAAGGATACCTTCCTGCTGTCATTGTGTTCCTGGAGCCCCTAGAGAGCAGTCGCATTATCTGATGCTGCTGCTCTCCACGGGAGATCGTCGTGGGACACTCATGGATTTCTGCGGACAGGGAGTATATTGGTTGTTTGTTTTTTTTAATATTTTTTTTTACAGATGACACTGGCTTCGGGGAACAAAGTGACAAGTAATGGCGAGTATGAAATCTATGTTTAATGTACTGTATGTCTATATGTATGTAATGTATGACTGTATTGTATGTAGCATGTATGTGGCATGTATGTGGCATGTATGTATGGAGTATTTTTTTTTCATTCAACACATTAGCCGGATGATGGGACTATTACTGTCCCATAATTGGCTAATGTGTCAATCACTGTCATTGTAGCAGGCATCGTCCGATGGGACTTGTAGTCCCATCGGACGATGCTTGCATACACGCATAGAGCCCCCCCACGCCGCACAGAGATCCCCCACGCCGCACAGAGACCCCCCCACGCCGCACAGAGACCCCCCCATGCCGCACAGAGACCCCCCCACGCCGCAGAGACCCCTCCACGCCGCACAGAGACCTCCCCACGCCGCACAGAGATCCCCCACGCCGCACAGAGACCCCCCCCCAGCCGCAGAGACCCCCCCCAGCCGCACAGAGACCCCCCCACGCCGCACAGAGACCCCCCACTCCGCACAGAGACCCCCCCACGCCGCACAGAGACCCCCCCACGCCGCAGAGACCCCTCCACGCCGCACAGAGACCTCCCCACGCCGCACAGAGACCTCCCCACGCCGCACAGAGACCCCAACACGCCGCACAGAGAGGGAGAGCGACACAGGGGGAGAGTGCAGTTTACCGGAGATCACTGGGACTCTGTGCAAGTGGGGAGGCGGAGACAGAGCAGGAGAAGTACACGGCAGCGTGTGAGAGCAGAGGATGTCTGCCCAGAACCTGCAGTGCCTGGAGTACAGAGAAGTGAGGGCTTCTTCTCTCCTGTGATAGAGAGCAAGTGGAGCTCGGCAGATAGCACAGGGCTCTAATAAAATGGCAGCTAGTCACACCTACAGCAGTGAGTTGTTCAGCCCACAGAGGCGTGCCCAGCTCACTGCTAATGCTGCTGCAATGTTACAGATAGGGTCCGAGCCGGTCTATTATCTCCTATGTCCATGGGGTGCCGTAATCTGACACGGATAGTGACGTACTACTGCTGCAAAACCAAGATGTCAGCCCCCAGTGCATTCTTTCTACTCATATAAAGGTACCGTCACACTAGACGATATCGCTAGCGATCCGTGACGTTGCAGCGTCCTCGCTAGCGATATCGTCCAGTGTGACAGGCAGCAGCGATCAGGCCCCTGCTGTGCTGTCGCTGGTCGGGGAAGAAAGTCCAGAACTTTATTTCGTCGCTGGACTCCCCGCAGACATCGCTGAATCGGTGTGTGTGACACCGATT
Source organism: Ranitomeya imitator (assembly GCF_032444005.1). Classification (NCBI taxonomy): domain Eukaryota; kingdom Metazoa; phylum Chordata; class Amphibia; order Anura; family Dendrobatidae; genus Ranitomeya; species Ranitomeya imitator. The sequence goes on along the minus strand of NC_091284.1, from coordinate 417,634,397 downwards.
CAGCGATGTCTTCACTGGTAACCAGGGTAAACATCGGGTAACTAAGCGCAGGGCCGCGCTTAGTAACCCGATGTTTACCCTGGTTACCATCGTAAAAAAACAAACAGTACATACTTACATTCAGCTGTCTGTCCCTTGCCGTCTATTTCCTGCACTGACTGCTGGCCGCAAAGTGAAAGTGAAAGCACAGCACAGCGGTGAGTCACACAGCGGTGACTCACCGCTGTGGCTGTGCTCTGCTTTCACTTTGCGGCCAGCAGTCAGTGCAGCAAACAGACGGCAAGGGACAGACAGCTGAATGTAAGTATGTACTGTTTGTTTTTTTACGATGGTAACCAGGGTAAACATCGGGTTACTAAGCGCGGCCCTGCGCTTAGTTACCCGATGTTTACCCTGGTTACTGGGGACCTCGGGATCGTTGGTCGCTGGAGAGCGGTCTGTGTGACAGCTCTCCAGCGACCAAACAGCGACGCTGCAGCGATCCGGATCGTTGTCGGTATCGCTGCAGCGTCGCTAAGTGTGACGGTACCTTAACACACGAAATCTGTTTTACATGCATTCATATCTGGGTTATAACAGCATGTTATGCTACATTACATTGATTAATTAATGATCTACAAACGCGGTACCTTCCCTTTAACTGGTTCATGCAGCTTTACACGAACACCTGAGCCTTACACTATGGCCGGTCCGAATAACTAAAGCAATTGTTACCATCCACCTCTCGTGTCTCCCCTTTTCCCCATAGTTTGTAAGCTTGCGAGCAGGGCCCTCATTCCTCCTGGTATCTGTTTTGAACTGTATTTCTGTTATGCTGTAATGTCTATTGTCTGTGCAAGTCCCCTCTATAATTTGTAAAGCGCTGCGGAATATGTTGGCGCTATATAAATAAAAATTATTATTATTATATTATTATTATTCATAAGGTTGTGAGAAAAAAACGCAGTACGGATGCCATATAGATTACATACGGAGGATGACATGCGTAAAATACGCAGTCACACCCTGCCTAAGGATGACATACGGAACACTGTTTTGGGATAATTTCTGCGTATTACGCCTGTAAAAAACAGACCGTATTTTCATACGCCAAGTGTGACGCCGGCCTAACAAAAAGTATGGTTTGTGTTCCAGAACAATAACCGAAATCAAACCTGGAACCCATTGAAATGCACGGAGGGCCCGAACATCTGGCTTTTCCCTACTTGTCATCTTTATGACAGCACGAGAAACACAGACTCTGATAGGCAGTACCTTACATGTTACTGCCAGTCACAGAGCTACGATTCCCACGCTGTCACACAGATGACAGTGTGTGAGCCTGTAGCTGTGACCGGCAGTGAAAAGGTTACCGCCGTTCACAGGTGTCGGCTGATGAGAGCACCACTCATCATCGTATGCCAGGTCTCGCTGGTAGCAGCAAGAGCGGGTGTACGCTGATGAGAGTATTCACCAGCCGTCGCCTGTCAAATAAGCTAATAAATAAAGAAAAAATTGGACTGGGATTCCCTGTATTCGTGATTACCAGTGCAGAAAAAGCTGACAGCTGTGGGCTGCAGCCCTGAGCTGTCAGATTTATCTTGGCTGGTTAAATAATTATAAAAAATGGAGTGGGGGTCACCCCCATTTTTACAACCTGCCAAGCTACAGCAGACAGCTGGCATTCTCAGACTCAAAAGGGCCATGGATATTTCCTTCCCCAGCCTAAAAATAGCAGCCCATAACTGGCCCAGAAATGGCGCATACATTAGATGTGCCAATTCTGGCACGTTGGTCAGCTCTTCCCACTTGCCCTGGTGCGGTGGCAAGAGGGGTAATAATTTTAGGGTCGATGTCAGCTTTGTAATGTCATCTAACATCAAGTCCAGGGGGTTAGAAATGGAGAGGTAGCTATCAGACACCTCCATTATTAAACCAGTTGTCAAATTTAATAAAGACACACACACACAGAGAAAAGTCCTTTAATTGAAATAATTACTCCCCGACCCTCTTTTACCCATTTATGAAGACCAAAATAAAACGTCAAAGCTATACTCCCCTCTCTGCTAATAATCCATATGTCTCATGACGAGCTCCAAATCTGACTATATGTAACGGCCAGTCACTCGCAGCCGCGTTCTCACGCTCAGCTCATTGTGATCTGGTTGCAGGTTGAGTGGTAACGTTTGTCACAGCTCAGCAATGCAACCAGATGTAGAAGAGTTGGAGCTCATCATGGGACATATGGAATATCAGTGGAGAGGTGAGTATAACTTTGATTTTTTATTTTGCTCTTAATAATAATAAATGGGTAAAAGAGGGTTGGGGAGTGTTCATTTCAATTAAAGGACTTTTCTCTCTGTGTGTGACTATTAAATTTGACAACTGGGTTAGTAATGGGGGTGTTTGATAGACACCTCTCCATTACTAACCCCTAGGATTTAAGTAAGCTAACATTACAAAGCTGACATCAACCCAAAAATATTACCTCAATTGTCACCACACCAGGGCATGTGGGAAGAGCCAGACAAAGCGCCACAAAGCAAGTCTTTTTTTTCCAGCCTTTCAACAAGCTTTGTTCGGGCTGCTGAACCCAAAAGTAACACAGACTTCCGGGAGAAGTCTGTGCTCAGGGTCCATGCACAGTCACTAGGTGTCCGATACAGACCTGAACTTTACCGTTCGAGTTCACCCATCTCTAATTATGATGTGTGGTGCGTTAATTATAAAATAGAGTTACCTGCTTTGTAGAGATACTGGGGCAGCTGAGTAGTCTTCCCACTACCGGTGTCTCCTGTCACAATAAAAAACAAATGCTCCCTTGCAGCCTGAAGAAGCTTATCTTTGCATTCGTGAATAGGAAGAATGGGGTAATAGTGCCCATGACCGTCCGATTTATAAGCTCTGGATTTACACTCCATTGCACTTGCTTTGAAATGTTCTGTAACACAATGAATAACATTTCATCAGCTCAGCTGTTAAGAACGCCCACACAATAAGTAGGTGATCCGGTAAAGTACCAGCTGTGCACTTTTAGCAAAACCTAGCAGCATGTAGAGAACTATATCATAGAGTCCTTTCAATGATCCTGGCTAGAATTCAACAGGACCGCAGGGATACTGAGCAACACACAAACAGTACAAATCATACTCATCATATCAGCAATAATATTCTGGTAGGAGGGATTCATTTGTGATTAAAATACCTTATTTCTGCTCCTTGACACAGTATTATGATTCTCTTACCAACCAAATAATAACACACTGCTCAACACTGAAATTGTAAAACCAAGAAGTAAAAGTTGGGGAATCATGGACATCACAGGATCGATAGTAATGTTAATGATGGGAAGATGAAAACAAAATTTTGTAAGCATCTCAATTGATTCAGTATTTAGTTTGAGCAGCATGCACAGAAATAACTGAACTTCCAAGTCTTGATATGCTATCAATGAGATTATTAATGGTTGTTTGAGTAATGCTCTGCCATGCTGAATGCAATTGGGGACGTAAATCATCAAGATCCGCTGCTGGCAGCACCCTTTGAAATTGAAGACCAATGTTGTCACAGATGTATTTGATGGGAGACAAGTCCGGCCATGATTTCATGTTTAGGCACACAGGCTGCTCACAGCAGCACGAGCAACATGTGGCCTAGTGTTGTCAAGTTGAAAAATGGCTTCCTGGACACTTTGGAGAAATGGTAGAATCACTGGTTCCACAATTGATCCACTACATGTGAAATTGTACATCACATACCAAGCCGAAGGTGTGAAAGTATCTACGCCAGGGGTGTCAAACTGCATTCCTCGAGGGCTGCAAACAGGTAATGTTTTCAGGATTTGCTTGTATTGCACAGGTGATAATTTAATCACCTGCAGAGAATGATTCCAGCACCTTGTGCAATGCTAAGGAAATCCTGAAAACATGACCTGTTTGCAGCCCTCGAGGAATGCAGTTTGACACCCCTGATCTACGCAAACCATGAGAAGGAAGTTTTCACAACATTTGGCTACAGTCCAGATGTTCAGCTATAGGAGTTCCACTGACCTCACGCCACTGCTTTCAAAGACTATTATACTGCAGAGCAGAAAAGTAATGGAGAGTGGAATGGAGGTCTATCCTCT